>NC_051846.1:79308653-79377111 GCF_002237135.1 Teleopsis dalmanni | reverse complement strand
CTGTCGGGTTCGCTAGTAAATTAATAAATAGTAAATAATTCTTATGAAATAAATAATTAAAAGTAAACGTTAACTGTCAGATTTGAAACGTGATATTTTTATAATTAATATAAGAAAGTAGATAATTTCCAGTAGTGCAATGAAAATAGATTCCATCCCATCTGTTTTCTTATACAATAAATGTAGTGGGAAAACCCAAGTAAAACGATAAAAACAGAAACTATCTCATTTATGTTCTTATACAGTGTATATAGTCAGGCACTAAATAGTGGCCCTAATTTCTACTTTTTATGTGTCCTTATAAAGTCCTTTTCAAGGAATTTTTAGTCTCTTTTTTTATTGATGGCAAAAAAAAATTGTTGAAGTTAATTAAAAAGCATTAAATTACAAATATAACTTTTTAATTAATGCTTAAGCACAAGTAACCCAATAATCAATTGAACTTTATAGGTAGAGGATTGCCTCACTTATTGCTGAAGATTTCTGATTAGTCATGCAAAATTACTAATCGAATTTTCATATACCAGTTGCCGAATGTACACATCTTACAATGATCTAGAAATTGAATATACAGGATGTTTCATTAGTAATGAAATTCTGCCTATTCTGTTTTCTGTAGTTCACCTTTGTAGTGCCTAATGTGTCTGAGTAATAATATATAATATAATATGATGTTCATATATTACAAAATAATTAAAAAAAATGTATAATAATTGGAAGATAAGATTTAAATTTAAACCTGCATTGAATCCACATAAGAATAGTTTTAAATCCATATAAGAATAAGTATATAAGTGTAAGATATATTAGGATTCAAAGTAAAGGTTTTTTAACTAACGTAAAATTGTATATGATAAGCTGTTTATAGAACTGTTTTTGATATACCGTCATGACGTTTTCGATTGGTAAATCTGGATTCAATCTGGAGTTACTCTTGATCTGTCAATTTACTCTTGATTTGTTGCCTAATCGAACATTTTTAGAGTATTTTAACATGTTTGTTGTAGTATTAGTAGACATTTATATTTTTCTTAAATACATATATATATCAAATCAAATCACACTTTATTTGTCAAGTTATTAAAAAGAGCTGTTCATTTCAGTGTGATTATGCTGCTCTGGCAAAATACCTAGAGGTGTGTTATGAGTTAATCTCAAGTGTTATGCATTTCGCTCGAGATTTACCAATCGAAAATGAAAATTGCACTAAAAGCGAATTTTGATTGAAAAAGTTACTCCAAATTCGCCAAATAAAAATCAGATAAGGCTATCAATAATGATATGACACTTTGATGTCCCGTAAATATTGTAAATGAATATTTCATGTGCCAAAAATGATCAATTCATTATTGCGTTAAATAGAAGCGAAAGTATATATTTGCCAGAGAATATAATTAAATTATAATTAAAAAAAGTAATGGTCATATTATTTTGTTTTTCTATATTTTTGTTTTTTGATAATTATTATATTACAGAGTATTAATTTAAGTAAGCAAAAAATATATTTATTGTAGTTCTCAACATAAAAGTTTAAGAAACTTTAAATAATATTCCAAAATAACAAATATAAATAAATTTATTTAAGTTTTTGTTTACCATACAATATATACACAATGTATATTACATACAACATTAAAACACAATTTTAGTTATATCTCATTATAACTATGGTTAGGACTAATAAATATGTTTATTATGGATGTTTTGCCTAAAGTAACTATATATGTTTATATTGTTCACATTTGTTTATATCTTAAAAACACTTAAGTAAATCACATATTACATTTTACAACAAATTCTAAAGAACAATCATAACATTTAGTGTGGTTGGTTTACAGAACTAAATTATATTTATATATATACTCGTATATACATATATCATGTATATAGTTACATACATTAACTACATACTACTGCCTATCATTATGTAAACGTTTCGAATATAAATAATATTCATGATAACATATGATTTCGATTGAGTTTATTTATTGATTGAGTTTAACAAATTTGGCATTATTATTACCATTACATAAATCGGTATTAACATTCTATGTGTCTTATTCAAGCACTAAATTCAGATACATATATGAATGTATTCCAGGACTATAAAAAGCACTTTACCGAATATATGAGGCACGTTTTTTACATTCTATTCATTATTTTAAAAATTTAGTTATTAGGATCTTTGAGTTTCTTTATTTTTTTATATAAGAAATGTAATATTCTTTTAAACTTATACTTTATCACCAAAAAAAAATTACTATTTTTAACCTCTCGAACAGTCTTCTCAAAATTTGTCTAAATGAATAACTTTTCCCACTTCGAAGACATCAATTTTATCTAAGTTCAAAAGAAACTTTGTGATATGTTAATGGATCACCAATGAAAGAATGGAATATGAACAGAGCATATAATATATAATGAGCCACCATGTTTTTATAACACATGGGAAGGGGATCGTTAACATTGCTTTAATTTTGAGCTACAAAACTTGCTTTACTATTTTAGGGGCTTACAACTATTATTAAACTAACTTTATGTTAAATTGTTTATATGCGTTAAGCTAAGATATTATTTACATATGCAATGATAATAAAAATATTTTCATTGGAACCTCTAGAATGTCATTGATTATCAAAAGAAAATCTAAAATTTTTTATAAACAAAGATTCTCATGATATTTGCAGTTACTGAGACAAAACAGTTAAAGACTCGGAAATTCCTTCGGAATATAATGATTTAACAATCGAAACAGTCACTACTCTAAGTATATGGAAATTGTTGAAATTATTTTAAACATTCGAAAATCATTATAGAAATAGCCTGACACTAATTTTCTTCTAGCTACTCCAAAAAATAAAATTAGTAATTAATATTGAAATGGTTTAGGTTTAAAATGAGTTCTTGTCATACGTGAAGGTAACGCCATAAATACCGGTTGTTTTTGGCAACGGCCGATAAGCTATATTATGTTCTCTATTTGTACATTTGCGGCAAAAAGCGCACGAGCTCTCTACTAACTAGTTTGTACTATTCTATATGATCTAATATATCATGAAGCCCTTGGCGTTCATATGTTTTGTTAGCTGCAATAAACAATGGGCCTAAAACAATGGAACTGCACAAAAAGTGCACCCGTTACCTGTTCTTTGATCTGCTCTTTTTTTATTTGAGTTTGTAATGTTCTTACCCTAAGCACTTAGCCTTAAAACCATAGCATATTTAGTATTTAGCATATTTGAACGTACAATCATATAATTCGAGAAAAAGGACTCAATAACGGAAAAGCGACTTGTTACTCTTCAAAAAAATTATTTAAACTTTTATACCAGTGAAGTGTGAAAAACTATTTAAAATTATATCCCAACAAAATATGTTATTTTTATATACTTATATTAAAAAATAAATTATATTATAATATAAATATGATCTAATATACTTAATAAATAAAACTCAATAAAATTAAGTAATTAATTAAAGTTCCTTAATTAAAAATCAAAAATTATATTTATTTAATAGCAATTAATTTAAAATATTTATGATACAACTATTTTTATTATTATAATTTTGCTATTATAAAAATAAATAAAGAATAGATCACTGGAGAGTATACTAAAAATAATTCAAAGATGACAAATATAAAGAAACACATGAGTAGAAACTTCAGTGATGAACGGCTTAGTGAACGTTAGGAAATTAATAGAACAGAACTGTTCAAATGATAGGTCAAGAAATGAACAATTTAAACTTGAAAAATATCGACAGACAATACATTATTATAGAATCAAAAATCGTTAAGAAAACATATAGAATGTGTAGTACTGTGATGTTAAATACTGCTTGACAAGAAATATTAAACATTTAATATTCATTTTATTCTCTCTGCGGATGCATAAATAACAAAGAGGGACTACTTTGAAGAAGATGGACATTGAATGAATAATGAAGATTGAATGAAGTATCTGTTGAGATAATCACACATCCCATAATCTTGTAATAAATCTTATATTCGTTATAAAAATACTTGTTTAAGAACATTTTTCAGATGAAAATTAAGTTACTAACTTCAACTATGATGTACTTGGAACTGAGCCTAATGTTATTATTTGGTATGAAACTTAACAATTTCGCAAGAACATTTTTGCGACTTATAAAAGCATTTTTTATGGATTTCATGATTTTCTTATTATAGTACTAAAATATATTTTTAATAATTCATATACCATATTCTTTGCAAATATTATCTTGAGAATCACTTTGCAAATAATGTAAGCTATCCGAAAATTGCTTTCAAAGTTAATATATTCACGTACACCTAGTATTCTTGGTAGTTGTTTTTTTATTACTTAGAAATACATTAGTAATTACTAAACTATTGGTTAAACTTAACAGTACTCGATATTTTCAATGTACGAGGGCAATTCATTTAGTCAATAAACATAAAGGAACACCTTTTTGGTTTTCACTGATTGGTTTAAATTTGTCAATATAATTGATTTTTACTCTAACCATTTAATCATATGGTTTTCTACATTTTCAAGCAACCTAAGGAATTTGATTTTTATAAACCTTTAAAATAAACCTTTGCCTCATTGATTATCTATTCCCTGGCAATAAATATTATTCCTACCAATTAATTATTAAGTCTTGGATATAGAAAATAGTAGCAGGAACTAAATATTTTTGTTTAAAATGTTGAAACAGTTCAAAACATCTGCATTTATGCTATGAATGAAGCCTATAGCGATCCAAGCAGTCATAGTTTTGCTTAAGTTTGTTGGCAATCATTGCTTTTTATTATAACATAGATATTTGGTTTTTAATTTGAAGTTAGGATAGATTAGGTTGGAGTGGCGGCTTTTTGCTCAAAGCCCATTTAAAATCAAATATTGGCCCGTTGTGATACCACGGACTAAATTAGTACTTACTAAGTTGAAGTTAGTTACAATTTTTTTTGTCAAAACAAATATTAAGTGTATAAATTAATGCTATAAGCCCAATTATAAAAAAAAACTACAAATTCCACTTTTTTAATCAATTTCTGAATCAGTGTACCCGATTAAGTCCATTGCTTCAACATTTCATTACTGGTGGTACCTACTCAAAAATTCGTTTAAACGAATTACTCAAATTCATTTATTCATTCTATGATAATATCCAATCATTCGTACAATATGAAATCAATTTGTCTTGTGATATGCTAGTGATAAAATTGTAAAATTTAAACATCTCAAACAAAATGACTCACAAATGTATATATGACTTTTTATATATCTTGATCACTGCCTGGGACTCGTTTTATATTTCTTTTCTATAAAACCACTAATATTCCCCATAACTCTGTACTTTAGTCGTTCACACTTTAGTCGTTCTTTGACGAATTTGCTAAAGACTTATTGACTTGCCCTCGTAGTATATCATACCTCTTAAATTCATTAGCTTATGTTCGTTACAATATGTTTTTAGAGTTATAGTTCACTATGCCTATGACTATTAAATTAGAGTATCTATAATATATAAGTATTGTTTTATTCATACTGCAATAATAGCAAAGTTAAAAAAGAGACAAAAATTAATCATTTAAGTATTACTTCTGCTTATATTAAGCTCCATATGTGTTAAAATAAAAAGTTAAGCTGTACAGCAAATGCAAAACATTCAAAACATCAGTCCTTCTAAAACAGTTTTGTTTGTAATTCTTTCTAAAAAAAATATTCCTCTTTTTCTTCTTCAGCGGATTGAATGGTTTTAACTTCCTACTCTTGTTGACTAACGTCTACAAACTTACGCCTATACTTACAACTATCGTACCGTATATTTCACTATCTCCGCCCTTAGCAAAAAAAAATTTAAAAATAATCTCAACCATAGTTTGTTTCATCACAATTCTATATCCAAATTTGAATTAATATCTAAAAACTTCCCCTGTTTCTTCCTTTAAATTTGCTTCATTAGATCCATTGGTGTCTGTGGGTCTGTAGTACTGCCACCAATCTCAGCGCTTATATCACCTATTGATGTCACCGCTGTTGCAACGGTTGTCATTGCTGCGCTTAAAATATCCGGAATGCTAGCAACAGTGGACATAATATTAGCTATTGTTGTGGCGAGAACTGTAGTGGATTGTGTTGTTGTTGCGGCCAACATTGTTGTGGGTGTTGTTGCTGGAAATACTGATGCCGCTTCAGTTGTTGGAAATAAAGTTGTCATTGTTGTTGTGAAAAGCGCTGCAGCTAAAGCTGTAGAATTCATTGTAGTAGACGCTGGTGTTGTTGTGGTAGTTGAAGTGGTTGTAGACGTCGTCATGTGGTCCACATATGGAAGAGTTGGGCATGGAGGATATGTGGGGTACCCTAACATTGCTTCAAAAATATAACCAATCAGTGATCCAACTGTGAGACCCACATTGTAAGAGAGGGTCATCATGTTGCCAGTGACTTCTTTTAATGTGCCTGGTACTTTGGCTGGTGCCAACATCATAGGTAAGCTACCAGCTAATCCATTACTTAGACCTAGCGCAATTGTGAATACGAAAGCAGCTGTATCACCTTTTAATATAAAGAAAAGAAATAAATGTTTGATAAATAATTGTAGCTTAGTAAAAATCTTACCTGATACAACTGGCTGATGACGCGGCGCACAGCAAAGTAATAACAAGGGAACCAAGACTACTCTCAATCCTGACATCAAAATCAATTGTCTGCGCGACCATGCATACGGTACAGCTGCTAAAATTTTTCCAATGACATCAGAAGCATTAAAGGCGAACATAAGTAGCACTGGCATCCAAGTACCCAGTGTGCAAGATACAATCTCTGATTCGATGCCAGGGTAAAGAGAGAGTGTAACAGCGTATGCCAATGCGATGCAAACCATATAAGGGTAAATGGCATGAGCGACTCGCCAACGAAGCAAAAACCCATTTCTTACATCACTCCATTTACTGGGAGTGCATGCAGATGGAGTTAAAACATGCTCAACTTTAAACGCTACTGTAGTTGGTGTTGCTGGTTCTTGCGGTGTGCTCGGTATGTCCGGTAAGTTGTTGAGACCATCAATAACACTTTCTCCAGCTGTTGGATTGGATAGCTCATATACAGGATTGCTAAAGCTAAGAGCTGTGTTGCCGTTATTAATTTTACTTGCTGATGGACTTGTCGATTCCACGGAAAGGACACCATACTTAGCTGAAGTTGAATCGACATCTACTTCATTCTAAAAGCACATAATAAATTTTTGAAATTTGTTATGTAATATTGTGAATTGTTAATTATATAATATATCAATTTACCAAACGAGATTCATCGGGACGCAAAACAATCACTGCACATGCTTTCATATGATACCGCACAAAGGGAGAATTCCTCGTAGCCAAGTAAAGCATGTAACTGAATACTACGTAAAATGTTGATGTAAAAAAGAATATCATTGTTGACACGTCATCATTTTTTATGAGCAATTTAGTGACAACTCTATTGGAAGAAACCAAAAATCCGGCAATACTCTCACCAGCCATAACTGCTTGAGTATATTGCTTTGGCAACATGCTAGCAAATCCATAAAAACTTGATTGTTGCACTGGAATTTATAATGGATTAACAAAAAAAAATTCATAAACATTTTTTGTCTCATAAATCTGTACTCACCCGTGCATCCCACAGCTACTAAACCAACAGCTACCAAGTTAGTTGAGTATGCGAAGCTATCCGCAAATGCATGCCATCCCACCTCGCAGAAAGCCACATAACTTAACGTCGTAAACGAAATAAGGAAGCCAAATAGGACACGTACACGAAATGGTGCCAGGGTGAGGAATACATTGTTGAGCAGCACAGTTGTGAAGGCTACGGAGATATATGTCATTGACATGTCCAGCGCTACAGTGCGCTCAGGGAATCTCACTTTCCAATAATCGGCAGCTATGATGAAACTGAAACAATAAAAAAATACAAAATGAATGACGTCAATTGATGATTTGCGGAATAGAAATGGTTTGCATGTCAGGAAACAATTTGCAATGATGATTTGAATACTCTTCCCATAATTTGTATAACATTTTTCACTTAATTCTTGTATTCATGTGTTGTTATTGTGAAACATTTCTGACCAAGAAAATGTTTTCATCTTTAGTATGAAGAGAGTAAAACGAAATAAGGCACTACAACAAAGTGTGTGCTAAATTATCACTACTTTTACAAAAATTATTTTTGAAGAGCAATAATGTCTAGTAATGGCATAGGCAGTGGCTTAACTAGGATTGTGCCAAGGGGGCGTTATACTAGGAACATTTTTTGGCAATGTTTTTGCAGTTTACACAGTTTTTGCACGACACTGGATATAACTAATAAATATAATTAATATACATTAAGACCGAAAAGTTTTCGGAAATTCTCATTTAAAATTCGCGCGCTGTATATTTTTCGATATTTTAAGTTTATGTAGTTTGGCAGCACTGTCCTTAATTACTATGCCAAAAATGAGCGCGATCTGTCAGACAGTTCGTTTATCGGCAGCTGTTGAAACCAGTTCACCTCAGTAGTGCGTTGCGAAAAAAACAATGGAAAAAAATATTGAACAAAGAGTTTGCATCAAATTTTGTGTTTCGAACGAAATTTCGTGTGCAGAATCGTTGCGAATGCTACAAAAGGCTTATGGGGAATCAGTTTTATCGAAAACTCAAGTTTATGAGTGGTACAAAGCCTTTCAGGACGGTCGTAAGACCGTCGAAGACATTTCGCAACGCACTACTGAGGTGAACTGGTTTCAACAGCTGCCGTAAACGAACTGTCTGACAGATCGCGCTCATTTTTGGCATAGTAATTAAGGACAGGGCTGCCAAACTACATAAACTTAAAATATCGAAAAATATACAGCGCGCGAATTTTAAATGAGAATTTCCGAAAACTTTTCAGTCTTAATGTATATCTTAATAACTTCTAAGCCTTCTAATAGTTCAATTAATATATTAAAAATTTAAGATACAAAGTTATGAAAGCTGAACACTGGTTCAGTAAACCCGCACACATATTACTTAATATCTATTAAGTACAATTAACCAATAGTAATAAATTAACTAATAGTTAAGATTGTACTACTCATATCCAATAAAGGACGTTTTTTTAAAAACGATGCAAAAAGGTGCAAAGTGCGTTCCTAGTCTTAGGAGAGCAACCAAAATGTTACGAACTACTCCTTACTAAATACCAGGACTAGTCGATGATAACTGCATCAAATAAATTTCAGAATGACTTTTGTAATATTTTTTTTTAATTAACTTAATTTTAAATATTTGTTGTGGAAATTACTTCCATAATATGGGATCATCTATTTATCTGACAGTTTTTTCACAAGTTTCGGTAAAAAAGTAGAAAAAAGAATTTCGAGTGTTATGGGCACATTTAAAAGAATCATCAAGAAATCAAAAACAAAATCAACGAATAATTTAAAAGTGCTTTTTTGGGTCTCGAAGAAGAAGATTTTCAGCAAGATTGATATGATTATTATGTATTATTATTAAAACTATTGTCGGGAAATCGCCCAACAGCTGGTAATGAGGCCAGACGAGTCCTATTATACGAAAGATTGAAAATTTACTCAAGCAATATTTGAAATTAAATCAACTGTTGATTTTATTACTTTATTTGTTACTATAGATGAGACATAGATGTAGCACTATACCCAGAAAAAAGGAACTGTGGAAATAAAAATATTCAAAAGACTGCAAAAAGCGTTTCATAATCATAAAAAGGTCACTACTTCTGTTCAGTGTGATGCCAATGGTTATTTATGATTGATAACCTCAAAACAAGCAAAATAATGATATTATATGGCGCTTTTACATTACCTAGTGACAAAGGACAATGTACAACTAGCTTCTGCGTTAGCAATTACATTAATAAAATTATGTTATAAAATTATATTATATTATATAATAACAAGTTCTAAGCCTGGTACAAGTTCTTAACCTGGCACTTGCAGTCCAAACAAATTATATACGGACCTAAAACCACTGATGATGAGTACTTGGCAATACTCGAAACAGCGTTGTATGGTCAGTCAAATTTCAATAAAATTAAATTAATTTTTGTGTTTGTCTTTTCTTTCTTTCTTTGCTATTCGAAAACCCTCTAAATTATATAATAACTTTATTTTAAAATTATATTATGACATTCATCATAATAATATATCGTTATTATTTCCATTCATTCATAAATCCAAATATCGACAAAAAAAATACCCATGTCCAATGTATGGGTTGTTATAAGCTTGGTACGTAATTTATTTATCCAATAAACGAAACATAGCTCTATGGCACATCAGTTTCAAAATGAATCAAAATATAGAGTGGTTTTTCCATAAGTAGAATGAATCTACTAATTTATGGTTTTTTTCCATGTAAAATTTCTAATTAAAATCTATTAAGTCAATTTGAAATTAAAAATTAAGATTTATATTAAATTAAGATTAAGATAAATTAAGATTCATTTGAATAAGATATTCCATTCATATGCAAATAATTTTTTAAACTCTTGATATGATCATAGTGCAGAAACAAAATTTCTCTACCAAAAGCTTTATATTGCTAGGAACCAAACTATCCATATATCTACATGACTAGATAGCACTCGAGACATGCGAGTGCGACCAATTCTACTAGGTCCTTAACGACTATATTCTAAGGGTATTTTTGTGCTGTACATAATTTCTTTTTGAATCGTATGGTCATCGCCACTATCTTTTTAGTGTATCAATTTCTATATATTCTCATAGGAAATGGTTATTGTGCAGAATATAATTTATTACATATCCAGTTTTGATACTTACTGACAAATATTTGGAGTTTATGACGAAGGCATTTGGTTACACATTGTAAGTTCTCGTCTGGAAAAGCAAGCAATATTGCTTCACTGTTCGTATAATCTTTTATTTTTAATTGCAGACACATTGTAGACTTTGCTAGTGCTAAATACACTAAGATATCATTACTTGTTCTTTCCTTTCTATTTTAATTATATGCGACTCTGGGTCCGTGATATTTAGACGTATTATTTTTTTTTCTTATACTTCGTTTTAACACTGATACTATATATCTAAGTGTTAGCAAAAAAGTTTGAACTTAAAACTCAATGATCTTAAATCTATAATGGTAAATAGGCTGCAGATTCATGTAAAAATTTGGTCACAAATTTATGTTCTGAATTTAAAATATAAAAGAATCTAGATTCAATAGCATAAATAAAATTGTTTTTAAGTGTAAGAGTTATGAACCAGTTTTTAGATAAATAAAATTGATATCTTCTAACATTTTGTTGTTAATTATAATTAAGAATATATACCTCCCATTTGATCACCCTTTACTTGTGAAAAATTGAAGAAATATAATTGTAATAAAACATCTAATTTCTGTAATAAATATAACGTTTCATTCGACAGTATCTATGCCTGTGAAGACCATGACTACTATATCTACACCTCAAAAAGTTTTGAAAGGTTCATCACTTTTTTGTACCTGAAATATATGCTGGATTCACACGAGAGTTTTGTTTGTAATTTTAGCTGTCAAAAATATTTATTTTGCATTGAAAATAACAACAATTGACAACAAATATTTCAAACATAACAGCTGACAGCTAAAATTACAAACAAAACTCTCGTGTGAATCTTGTATTAGGATTACATGTCATTAAGCTTGTCATTTCGCTCACTGTGCAACGAGCAGTGACTTGAACTCTACGAAATGAAATATTTCCTAATAATACAAGTTCATTCTAAAATCATTTATAGAGAACATAATATTGAATCTTTATTTAGATATTTTAATATAATGACATTTATAAATAGTGCTTTGGATTATCTAAAGTTAAGTCAATATTTGCTTAAGTGTTTTTATTGATCGTGCAATTCTATTCACTTTCACTTTGACTTTTGCCAACACAATCAAGTCATGTGAATAAAACAGTGTTTTAGAATGGATTTTTCCACTTTTGTAAAAGATTTTGAAGTAATATGTATTATTAGTTCCTAATCCAGCTAGAAATTTAATAAACAAATTTTTGACTTAACATATGTTTACTAAAGTTTTCGAATTTTATTTGTTAGATGTGACGTAGAATACGTCACGCAATAATTTCTAAATAAGTAAACGAAAATCTCCATGTGGCTTTATTTACCTGTTCGGTACTCGCATTCTGCGTAAATAAATTTTGAATTATAACTTAAAGAACAGCTAAATAAGCACTTAAAAATTTAGAATTTGTTTTATTTTTTATTTAGTATTTGATTGAAAAATACCGGCGTCATTTTATATAAATAGATCTATTAGACCAATAATTTGATAGAAATTAATTAGCCACCTTCATAACAACTTCTAAAGATATGAAATTCAGTTTGTTAATTGTTTTTGCCATTTTGGCTTTTTTGACTGTATCGACTTATGGTCAAGACGATACCCTATCAATATCAGAAGAAACTACCGCATCTCCACCCACTGCTGATACTACTGCAACCGTATCACCTACTGAAGCTGCTTCCACCGTAACCGCTACTAATGCTTCACCAACTGAAACAGCTAGCACGAGAGCACCCTGCAAACCAGATGGGCACCATAGACATCGTGGTGGGAGAGGTGGACGTGGTGATAGAGGAAGGCACGGTGGCAGAAGAGGACGTGGTGGTAGAGGAGGAAGCAGGGATCGTGGCAGCCGTGGCAGTAGGGGTGGCAGAGATAATCGTGGCAGACGAGATGGCAGGAGCAGTGGTAGACAGTGGGGCCGCGGACGCAGAAACTAACTAAATTACTTTATTTTGATGAACTAATAAAAGACATATATAAATATTTTACTGAAAATATTTGTAATTATTCTTATGTTCAATGCGTTAAGAATCAATAAAGTTTTGTTTCTACTTTTAATTACTTTTAATCAATTAATTATTCTTATAGTATAAAATATTGATAAATAACTAAATATCATAAAAATTTATAACAAACTCAAATTACTTTTTGCAAATTACTTTAATATTTTCGATATAACCATTCCCATTGGCCACTGTAGTTGTTGTTTGTAATTTATTAAAATTAAATAATTAGTTTTAATTACGAAACATTTCTTATGTTTTAACAAACTCTTCCTTAAACTGGAATGAATCCCATCATTAGGTAAAAAAATTTAACCTTTCTACAAAAATAGCAATCTTAATTTGTATTATACTATAATACATCCATAATAATAATAATAATATCCAAATGCCCATAATACGAGGGTCACTATTTATATTTTAAGCCTAATAATGAAAAATTAATAACATGTCGTTGAAAATTGTTTTATTGTTTCTCGAAGTATTCTCCTTTATGATTACTTGGTCGCAGCACTTAGAACAGTGCGCATCGCAGCAAGTGGATGGGCACTTGATCATAGGCCACGGACCAGAGCGTTTCAACAAGAAGCATATAGGAAGGTAATAACTTAATTTATAAAGTAGATTCTGATTCCTAACAACGTAGCCCTGTGGGTAACGTTGATTCCTAACCTAGCAGCGTAGCACAGTCGGTAACGCTGATTCGTAGCAATGTAGTCCTGTCGGTAAAGTTGATTCTTAACCTAGCAACGTAGCACAGTTGGTAACGCTGATTCCAACGTAGCCTTGTCGGTAACGTTGATTCCTAACCTAGCAGCGTAGCCCAGTCGGTAACGCTGATTCCTAGCAACGTAGCCCTGTCGATAACGTTGATTCCTCTAATCCTCTATATTTGTAATTTTAGTAGTTTTTTTTTCGAATTAGAAAATTTTTGAATATAATTTTTAATATTTGAATATAAATATTGTAAAAATTTAATTTGTAAAAGGAATATATAATAAAGGAATTAAAATAAAAATAGCCATTTTCCTTTATTATTATTTGACGGGAAGATTTGGGATTACAAAGAAATTTTCTTGTAACAACCCTTGGATCCGGCGACTGAAACCTCGGCGGAAAGGTTCTTTACAAAGCATTTTGCTTTTTTATTATACGACGGAAAGATTAAGGGTTATAAAGAAATTTTCTTGTAATAACCCTGGGATCCGACGAGCGAAACCTCGGCGGAAAGGTTCTTTTCACTTTTGCATGCGTTCAAACTATTTGTGAAAGCATTTTTTCCAATGTTTTCCAGATACCTCCAAAACATGGTTTTTAAATGTAACAACGACAAAAGTCGTTGTCCACACAATTTAATATTGTTCTTAACGTTTGGGAGCAAGAAAAAGTCATTGGGTCCCACATCAGGACTGTACGGTAGATGACTCATCAATTCGATTTCTTGAATGTTCAAATACGAGTAGTCGGTTGTTAGACAATAACATTATTCATCGCATTATTCTGATGGAGATGAAGAATGATCCGACGTCGCTTTTTTGTTTTCATTATTTCATTGAAGACTTTTTATAAACAAATACCATTCGAAATTGACCGTTTTACGGTGCTGGAATGGTATAGTTGCTATATGATCAGTTTTCCTGAAAAAACAAGCGACCATTTGTTTCAAAGTACTTCGAGCTCGAACAACTTTTGTTAGATTTGGTTCATCTTGACACACCCATTAAGTTAACTGCTGTTTACATTCTGGCTCATACGCATGTATCCATGATTCGTCACCTGTTACAATCTTTAAGAATACTGTTGGTACAAAAGGAACAACTGGAAAACTGAAATACTGTTGTAACCTGTTTATTGCCGGCATTTTTATTATCTTTTATTATTTCATTTCTTCATCCGAAAAAAAATGTTTTTTATTTATTTATTATATTATGTTATTTTATACGTAATAGCAGTTATATATCTCAATTTAAAGTTTACCATTTCTTTCAACACCAGGTGCTCTGAACGTTTAAAATCAGACCATCTGTTCCAATTGATGGAACAAGCCTTAAACCCGTTACATTACTATTGTTTATATTTTCGAATAGCTTTTTTAATACATGCAAGAATCAATTTAATTTTTTGAATCAAATTAAATAATTTATGTGCTTTGCTTTACACTTTCAAGCTAACTCTATGTACTTGGGACCTATTTATAGACTAAACTCTTTCACACGGAAATTGGAATTGTTTGCTTGAAATGTGGGTTGAAAAATATTAAAATTTTGAGTTCTTGCGCAATAGAAATTAATAAAAAAAATACCAGATGTTTACTTGCAAAAAAAAAATCAGTTATTCCCTTAGCCCGCTTTTCAAAAAAGCAAGCATATAATCTAAGATGCTTACCTGTTATAAGGTAAAACGAAACCAATACCCGCTGCCAACAATGCTAAGTAGACTGCATGTTTTTGATCAGTAGGTGCACGGCCGTCTGTATCTGGACTGTCCATAGGTTCATGCCTATTATTCATTCCACGACCTTCTAACGGTTCATAGTTATTAGCTTGAGTAGACTCCATGTTTTGGTGAGGTTTTTTTAAATAAATCTAAAACGGCTTAAATATTTACTAAAAATACACACAACCGAGTTGGAAGAACTTGTTTCTCCAATTTTGCTTTGATTTCGTATTGGTCTTTTCGATATGTGTGTTATCCTTTGATAATCAAACTTATTATTAATTTTCACTTCAACATTTGTTTTCAATTTTCTAATTTTAGTGTTTCGTTCTATTTTGAGCACTAATTTTCAGGTAAATTTTTTATATTATATATTTAGGCACTTCCATGGGGTGTTGTCAGTTGCAATAGCGATTAAATCAATATACCAATGTATATGAGTTAATATATGTAAAATAAAGCCCGCATCCTTTTATAAAAGATTTTAGTTGGATTGAGAAGTATATGAAACTGAACAACTTGAATTATTTAAGCATTTTCCTTACGTTGTTATATTCCTATTCCAAATAACACTTAGACTTCATACGATACACTTTCCGACTTAGACAAATTAGCGATTTCCATAATAATTTAGAACATTTACCGGCGACGTTATAACTTATATTTAACTAACGTTATAACTACGGTGTCTTAATAATATTTCGATATTTTATTTTGTGAATAAATTAAATCAATTCACTCTCGAATAATGTGCAAACATTTTTGTTGTGATGTTGAAATCAGTGTTAAGGAATTTTCACTAACGTTCACTTTGCGCATGTTTAGGAAAATTGATTTTCCTTCGGTGTTCTAACTGTCAAAATCCATTTGGTTGTTGTTGAAACATTGGAGAGTTTTTCTTTGATATATGCTTTCACAAAGAAAAAGAGAACTTGAATTCTTGACTTTATTTTACTCCCATAATATATACCTTTTTTTCCATTCTTTTATAAGGTATCAATCATTAAATTCACAAATTTGAATAAAACCCTATAAAACCTGCATTTAACTTTTTAGCTCTTCAGGTGTAAGAAACCGTATACCGATCTTCAAACCCCAATGATAGATTTCGCCTATATAGTAGAGACAAATGAATCAGTATGTTTTCTTTCGGTATTATACTTTTTGTTTACTTTTTATTACTATACTTCAAGTTATTCTTTTCTATTATAAAAAAGATCCACTTCTTATGATGTCTGTGTATTTATAGACCCTTATCTACATTATTTATTGCCTCATTTTGTTGGCCGTGTCCATTATGAGACTTAGGCTGTCATTAAGAGACGGCTTATCTCTTATCATGGCTGGTTTATCTCCGTTAATAGCTGTAAGCTGTAATATATTTCGATTTCTTACGAAATTTCTTACGCTAAATACTCTAATCCACTAATTACGTTTTTTTGTATTATTATTATATCATTGAGCTTAATTCTATCAAATATTTTTATAATATCCGGAAAATAGAGAAACAATGCTGTGTTGTACATTATACTCTGGTGCACTTTGTTGGACTCTATAGCTTTTTCAGCAATTTATCTTACGATAAACCCGTGTAAAAATATTGTTAGCCTGCGTGGGCAGATTCGATACTACCTCTTAGGGATTTATTTTTACTGTTTTAGGACGGTATTGAGTAAAGTCATACGCCACCTTCTTATTCTGTGTCTCCCATTTTGAAAAAGAAGATGATTGTTGTTTTTCCATTCTTTTGAAACCGTTTTGTTTCAATTTGTCTCCTTTATTCATAGCCTCTCTTGTCTGGTTTTTGTGAAGACTCTTCAGTCTTTTTAAAGTCTTTTTGTTGTATTGAAAGCAACAATAATTTTGATTTTGATGTGCCCGTGATACTCTACATAACATGGGCCTTACTGAAAAGAAGTACATATAGATACACACAGTGGCGACGCTAAGCGTCAGCGGCTTCGCGCCTACTGGGGCCTCGTTACCGACTGCCGATTCAAAGCACTTGATGGATATTTTGAACAATTTGATTTTATATGTGGCATTAATCATATGAAAAGTATTCCTTGCATTGTAATGCTTTAGGTATAATTTAGCCTATTGAACTGTATGACGAACAGCTGCTTTTAAAATTGAACTCACTAGACTCAATCAACAATATAAAATAACTCGTCCGGTATATTACAGAAAATAATTTAAAGGAAGTATATCCAAATGTTTTTATAGTAACCAGAATAATGCTCACAGTTCCAATCAGTACAGCTTCTGCTGAAAGAAACTTCTCAAAGTTAAAATTGATTAAGATCCACTTGAAAAGTATGATGAGCCAAGAGAGACTATCTCCACTGGCAATTCTATCAATTATAGCGAAAATAGCAGGTGTTGCGAATTATGATATAATTTGATAAACATATAATGAGGCTAAAAAGTATGATAATTCATTTATTTTAAATTACGTTTATTTTAATTTGATTATCAATAAAACTTTCATACATGCTTCGTCGTATTAGTGAATGTAAATTTTTTATTTGATAACTTTGGGTAATGAAACGGCCCTCGCAATTCTGATGTCGCCGACGTCCAGAGTTGGTCTAGCTCCGCCACTGGCTACACACAAGTACTTTCTACCACAGAACTTTTAAGTAAAAGCAAGCGATTAAGAGAGCGTAACATCCCTGTCGAAATGATAGAATACACAAATTTTACTTGAGCAATTTTCTTTCCAGTAAAATTTGTGTTGATGTATGTGTGTCGAAGTGTCAGCTGTTTTGGTTTGAATTTGAATTTAATTTATTACTGTTAGTTTTAATATTTGAAACAAAACCAAATTTCAAATTAAATTTATTCTAAAATATTAATGGCTACACAAAGCTGTTCCTTGGGATTATGCTTCAGTTTTAAAACTGAAGTAGCTATGCTGTAAGAAATTAGCAGAACTCTTCTACCAAAAACTTAGAAATATAAAGACATGTAATTTAGTTCTATTAAATCAAACATAAAAATTTGATGTCGACACTGTGTGTATCCAACACGTCCAAACAATTAATAAACATGTTGAACACATCGTCTGCTTTCGTTGGGTATAATAAGTTCTGAACTATCAACTACTTAATTTCCGATACTAACTTTTTCGATTTTGCTGTTAACAAAAACGCTTTTTTCTTTCCGTCAACAATGTCGCTAATTATGGTCACAATCAAATTGTGAAACTCGGTATTTGCACAATTTGAGAGTTCATCCTCGTCGCCAATGTAATACAAAACAGTGTTGCCTCTATTCGTCAAAGCATTTAATAAGTATCGAACACTATCGAACTTATTATTTCATATATGATCACTAATGGAGTCAGCAATCAAACCAATAGCAAACACAACATACTCTACGTAGGCAAAACTATATAGAAGAAACTCTAATGTTAGAGCAAATGCATACATAGTTCCTGGTTCATGCGTACGAAAGGAGTCAAAGAGTCTTGGCAAAGACGAAGTAAAGTTTTTTAGGACTGACTGGACAGCCAAACAGCAACAGCACTATTTCTACTATTGTTTCTTATTGCACATTTACTAAATGTTTTTGTATACAAAGGTAGTTCTTCCAAATTATTTAACGGTTGATTTTTGATGAAATACTATACTGGCTTCATACAAAAAAATGAAATTTGTTTATTATGAATATGAAATATAATAATATAATATATAACATTTTGACTTACTTAGTAAAAGTATAGGTATTGCGCCAGATTTTATGCTCTTTGTCCCAATATAAGAAGTATCATAATGACGCCTACCTACTTGAATACTGCTATTAATAGAGTCACATTTCAATTTAACATTATAGCAACACGCTTTAAGCAAAGTGGGGTTATTGTCTGGAAAACGAAATAACCCGATATCATTATGATTTTTACTGCCAAAGTTCACTATGGATCAGTCTACTAAATGTTTAAGGGATATCAAATATATTTAATAAAATATTTAATTATTTATTTAAATATTAATAAAAATTTTTTATAAAGAGGTTTTCGAAAATAAGTGAACTACAACAACAAAAATTCTTTTTTTATATTTTTTTTATTAAGTAATTGAATTTTTGGCTAACTATACAGCTGTTTCGAGTATTGCCAAATACCCATCATCAGTGGTCTTGAAATTATTTCTTGTATAAAATTATTCGTAAATAAATTTTTAAGACTGCAAGTATCAGGAATCGTATTTGTGCCCTGCCAATTTTGAAGCTTAGAGTCAGCACTCGTTAACCAACTAACCCAAATCCATACTTGACTTTTATGTTCGCATAAATTTCTGAAGTTTTGTTACTTTACTATGAAAGTTTTATTAACAAATTCACTTACTGTGTTTATATTAGAGCGAAATCATGAACCAGCTGTAAAATAATTGAATAAATAATATTTTTTATTTTTTAATTGTTAAATTTCAATACTTGTCTGTTTGTATAGGCATTTTTTGTTGCATGATTTGTTTCTTTCATGACTTTCTTATGTATAGAACCTAATCTAGAAACGTAATGCTGAGAAAGTCATGCTAATGTTACTCTTAGTCGCACGTGCGAGACCAATATTTTGTGAATATATGTAATTCACTACTTTCCGAAAACCTCTTTATGAAATATACTAGTATCTATTAATTTTAAAACTTATTTTTGAATTTAAGAAAGATTTGTAAGCGATCACGGTTGCAAAACTAATGAAATCCAAACGTTTTGGTTTCTATTACTGTTATTATTATTATGGCATGTTCTGTGTAAAATTTGATTGTAGAAACTTAGCCTATTCGCAAAGAGTTTGTACAAAAGTTTTCCAATTTTGCCTATTTCGAGCGATATACCTCAGTTCATTTATCGATTTATTCGTATGAATATTTGAGGTTCTACGCCAAGAATTGCGTGGTCGTCCTCGGATTCTAATGTCTTGGGGATTCCAGGTTAGTGCCGTATGTGCTACTTCATTTGTGCTTCTTCGTAACGTTTTTCCAATCCACTTATATTTCCAGATGTTTTACAGATCTAATGTTTTTATTTTTTTAAATACATCAAATTAAATTCTATAGGAACTTATAAAACTCAATTGAATTAAATATTTGGTTTAATATTGATACAATATATTGGATTTTTCATGCAATAATAAAATAAAATTTTAAATATTTATATTTATTTATATTTGTTTTTGGAATGCTTCATTTCTTAAAAGCAATAAAATAGCAATGTTATAGTTTCATTGATAAATTTTTACAAAAACTAATGTGTATACCATTGAAAACCGAAATAATAAAACAGTTTCAAACAAATACTTAATATTATTTTGCTTTGCCTAGTAAAGCTTCCATATTAACAACAATTCCAAATGCATGATCTATTCTTTCTTGCGTTAACAGAATTATATTAATTTCTGTTTTTTTTTTGTAGTAGGTGGAAAGCATCGAAAGTCATAGTGTGAGACTTGAACCCACTAAAATCAACTCTTAGGAACGAATGGAGAAGATTTCCACAGCATTGAGAAAACTTGGAATTAAGTTTTCTCAATGTAATCAGGGGAGAGATATGTGAACAGAAATTAATCTCTGTGTTAATATCATTCTAACAAATATATGCCTAGCATCGAGGATATGTGGATTGTGTTGATTGACTACAGTAAATTATTGTTGCGAACCTCTTAATGGTCCATTTGAGCAAAAGCTTTAAAAATTTAAGAGCGAACTGCAACAACTTATAGCATTTATTATTTTTGATATTTGTTATTTCCGAAGAACCGCTAATTGGAACTTTTACAGTGCATTGAACTGAATTGCATATTTTTTGATTTATTTAAGATTTATTCAAGCAATTGCATTATTGCTGCGGTGTTCTTATTAAACAAAAATCAAAAAAAAAAGGTAATTAAATTAATTTAAAAATTATCACAGCTGCAATTAGTGTTATGAAGAAAAAATTAATCATTTTAATTAAATTTTAGTGTCATTAAAAAAATGTTACAAGACGAAAGCTTCCCACATGATGAAATTTTGGCCGAGACGACGTTTATGCAAAATGTTCAACTTATAGACAAATCAACAAATGAACGACCAACATCGGCTTTGAGCAGTAATTCTGCAAAGAGCGACCCAACTGGCTTGGCAGGTGCGTCTTTATAGTATTTATTTCAGAAAGAAATAAATGAAGTTTAATATCCGTTCAATGTTTTAGAAAATACACCGGCCAATCAAAATTGTGGGCAGAACAAAGCTGTTTCCTACAATGATGTACACTCAGCATATACGAAACGCCGCTACAAACATGTCACGAGCAAAGTGCGTGAATATATAAACAATCTTAAAACTGAAGATCAGACGCGTCAAAACTTAAATAAATTAAAGAGGCACTGTTCAGTACCTGAAACATCAGTTTTACTTGATGCAACTACCCAAATAGCCGCAGCCACAGGTACACGAGGTGGCATTATGAGTTACAGTGCTGGCGAATTACACAAATCAGACGAAAGTAATCTTCGCATTACTCATTCTTTAGAAACTTCAACTGGGATTGCATCGGGATCGAGACCATCATCTTCCGAAGGTCAGCATGATTCCAGTGACGACGCCGCTATCGACAGAAATTATACTGATTATTTAACTAGTGAAAACGAGCGGTTACAATCATATAACGAATATCAGCGGACAAAACTGCATGAAAAAAATGGTGAAATAATACGTCTACGCCAAAGTGTTGATTTTTTACGATTTGAATTGAATAAATGTGAAGACAAGCTTAGAAAGCGTGATGATAGGTTAGGCAGTAAAGGCGCACTTCATACATTGATTCAGCAGTCGTTACATACAATACCACTTTATGATTACACTGACACAAAAAGTAATAAAGCAATACAGACTGATTTCATGGTACCACATACACCGCAAAACACGCCCATTAGTATTCTTATTACACCTGACACGCCTGATACCAGTAGAAATACTAACGAAACACTCGATGAAAACGATAATGTTTGTTTAGAAAATGTGAATCCGAATAGAAAGAGAAAAAGACGTTACTTACGTCGACGCTGGCTCCAATTGTTCATCCCCTGTACGAGGTGCAATAACCCAAATCAAAGTGAGGATAGCATCATACAGCAGACATTTGCACAGATACCGCTTTTGGAAAAAAGCTTCGAACCCTGCGGCAATATGCGTTAATACCCATTTAACCTGAAATGTGCTTCGGTGGTGGCCAGAAACCACTAAAAATGTTTTAGCAATTTTTGTCATATTGCAAAGATTAAATTATAAGCATTTTTTGTTTTCCTATATTAGTTATTATTTTGTTTTGTTTTTTCTTCGGTGATCGGTACGGTTCTATTGTGAAAAAAGTGCGTGTCATATGAAAATGTTATTTTTTTAGTATAATTATTTAATATTTGTAAATGTATTATTTCAATAAGGAAATTACGATTTTTTTTTTTCGTTCACTTATGTTATTATGTTTATTATTCCCGTGTAACCATATATAATAAATTATTTATTTAATATTATTTTCTTTGTATTATTTTAAAAACTTATAAATGTTGTATTTTAAAACGATTCTAAAATGTAGAGGAATTTATCATATTTATTTTGAATCCATAGAGAAACGCAAAAATTAATATACAATTTTTACAAAAATAAAATAATACATTGAGAACGCAAGCAAAATACAGTAAGACCCCGCTTAATGGGTAGGATACGTTCCATCAAACGAGGTCTTACTGTACATACAAATCCAAAGCTAGAAACAAGAGAAATAAAAAATTCTTTAATATTAATTGGCATGTTTATAACAATGAACCTTAAGCGATTTCATCCTGAATTAACTCAATTCATAAACTCATTTTATATTCGTTAGTAGTTAACTTAACTTTAAAATTTGACGGTGATCCCCAGAGAAGAATTCACTTACAGTATATAGTGGACTGACTATGCATTTGCCTGAAGGCACGGCGGGAACAAGGTGTTCGAATAATCTGTTTATGTTTTAGATTTTTTTAATTTTATTCAGTTTAAACATTTTTTTTTATTTCTGAAAGAAAAATTGTTTTTTTTGTCTGTTACTTCCATAGTGTTAGGATATTATTATCTGGAAATTATTTTTATTTTTTTTTTATTTAACAATATGTCTGTATTGAATCGCTTTAAATTAAAGCTTAACAATTAGTTTTAGGATCTTAAAGACTATTAACATTACATTACAAATTATTTTATATAAACATACTATAATGAGATATATAATGATTTATAAATTATTCCAAGGGACCACTGAATAAGAAGCTAGGGCTTATTTACCAGATATAAAAATAAAAAAAAATTCCAATTTAGAATTGTTATTAAAACAAACTTTTATCAAATGATATTAAAGAGTTCACAACTCTGAATAGAACTATGCACGATGTTTAGATATAATCGTAAACAATTAAGTTCCTTCAGTGTCATACATTAGTGTCACATTACAATAGTCTATTGCTCCATGCCTCTCTCCCTGTCTCATTTTAGTTATACTTAATAGATCTATATAATAATACTAAAATACCAATTAATCTATACTATATATTAGCAAATACCTAAATAAACTTAAGTATCTGGCCATTACTTAAAGAAGCAAACAAATAAATTAATACTCGTACCAGTGTAAGCGAAGAGCAACAAATGATCATTAAAGACACCAAAATGATCATTTCAAAAAATAAGATAATTATATAAACACGAACCTTTATTCCATAGTATTGGGTCTATCATTTCTTCCTACTTTATATCTGCGTTAATTAAGTATGTTTTTATTCCACAATTTTTAGATTAAATTGCATGGCTTTATTGAGAAAACCGCTGTTTCTTAGATAAGCTGTGTTTCACAATAGTTCAAGCATCCTTTTATATAACCCAAGCACTCAACGAAATTGTTTTTAGTGTATGTTGTTATATATATTATTTATAAGATAGTTACTTATATCACTACAGTGTCACTATGGTTAATAAGCCAACTGGAGTCTACTTTTCCTTTTGTTCCCATTTGAATTGCTCGTTACTGCAGAATATGCTAGTGTTACTCTTGTTTTATTCCTAAGTTTTTTGACATTATTCATAAATTCAAAATTAAGAACTACATAGAGGTATATATTATACATATATTGTACATGAAGATGGCAAGATCAAATGAGCAAAACATGAATGTATGGTATAGAATGTTACATATATACTTTTATATATATATATATATATTCACATATAATATATATTAAATAAAACTTTAGAAAAATATGTCGAAGCTAAATTTCAGCTAAAATTGCACTGGGCATAATATTTGGTAGAACTAATACAAGTTCTTCTATACTTCGGAAGATTAAGAATGTTAATATATATATTGCTTTATTGTTTTTTGAAAATAATAAAAAATGTTTAGAATTTTAAACATTATATCCTTTTGGCTTCATTCGGAAAATATCGAAAATTCTTTATTTTCTCTCATTTACTCAATTAATCTGCTTAATTTAACAAGCAATACTTTTCTTATTTTAATTAAATTATTATCCGAAGGCAGTTCTTGCGATTACATAGCGGGCTTAATAGGCTATCCAACAGACGATGATAACTAACATTGGGCTATAACTCTATTGAAATCTATGCAAATTTTATCTCTCGATATCGCTGTCATTATCTTACATCCACTTCTTGATTTTTATATAGTATATTGTGTGAGTCCATCCTGTGTCTAGCAATCGCAGTTAATTCTCACAATCTTATCCTTGCTTATTTTGCTTCATAACACGCAATACCTACACAATGTAAAGAATTCATTAATAATAAATTGACATTAATATAATATAGTGAAAGCTTTCCTAACAAATATCTCTGTTAAACGAAAACTGATCTTGGATGGACAATTATTTTCAAAGCAACATTTATTTAAAATATAGTTCATCTACTATGTTTTCCCAATATAATCTTTATTTTTCTTCTTTTCTAGTAAGTTAAGAAATGTTATTTCCTATGCTAAATCAGCACCTGCTTTTCATTGCCTTCGATTCAATCATGCCCCTTCATCTGTAATATCCATACTTGATCATTTAATCCTAGTGTGTTCAGTTTTATGTTACTTGATGATATTTGATTGTCTTTTGTCTATCAAGATTGTTTTTCTTCGATTTTGATATTTGTTTAAGATTGAATTGAACATACATCGATCGAATATAATTCCACTTGAATGATGGTAATTTTATTCTTCTCTACGGCCCATTAGTAAAAGAATAGTAGTAAAATAGTAAAATGGTTCTATAGCAATGCAAAATTATGCATGTGGTCGATACTTTATTACAATTGTATGATGATTGAGCTCTATACGATGACTCCTTCATATTTAAATGTTTATACAAATTTTACTTCTTTACCAATTTGTTTGTTACGCTTCAATTATAACACATCCACACGATCCATAAATAAATAAGGTGCTTTATCTCTTATGCATTGTGTAATTGTTGAAGACTTTTGTTAGTATTTACATCAGTATATTTTTTTTTGTATATACAATTAAAATATAAAATAAAATTCAATTTGTATTGTTTAAATAATTTATATTAAACGCATTAATAATTTGTGACTAATATATTTGCTTTATGCAGTATAAGGTTAGAAATATTCGTTTTCGTACATAAACCCACCGAAGTTTTATAAACTTCAGACACATATATATATAATATTGGATATAGTATAAGTTAATTCAATACATTCAATAAATTGTATAGCACGTAAATATTTTGTATATATAATATTTATAATATTTCAACTTTACATAAAAATGCGACATATACAATTTGTAGAACATTTGATTTACAAATAACAATAAAAATAACTTGGAATGAAAAAAAAAATAATTATTAAGCAGCTTAAGCTCAGATTTAATTCTGTAATTCGATCATTTTTTACTGGTTTTTTCGGGAGCTATCATAATTTGGGGGTAAATCCTGAAATAAACAAATAAATTTTAAAGAAAATATATATTTAATTTATAATCCATAATATGTACTTACGTTATAAGAAGGCGGCATATCACTAGGTCCAGGATTATTACCGTGTTGGTTATAAGGTGTATTATAGGCACTTGCCATAGCTTCAGCTTCTTTTGAATCTAAAAATTTAAAAATAAAATTGAATTAAATGAATATATACATTGACACATTTAACTGAATATATAAAAAATTAACATAAAATTAAATAATGTATACAAATGATAAAAAAAAAAACATTAACAAATTCAATATAACATAAAAGCTTACTTTTGAAAAATTTGAAGAGTGTAAAGAAGTACAAGTTCATGCTTCTTATTTAAGGTATAATAACAGGAATTGGTATAAAACAGAAATTCGAATACATCGGATATATAGGATAGTTATAGTAATAATATTGCGTGCTGCCTGCAACTCAGGAGTACAGAAATACAAAAGAAAAATAAATGAAAAAAAATATTTTAATTAATTTTAAGTGAAAAACTTTTGGTGTTAATTTTCATTATATTTTTGCCAAAACTTCTCGGCTTTTAAAGAAAAAATTTAAGTGAAACAAATGCTTTGAGTACCTTCTGGATTGACTTAAAGTTGATTTTGTGACAATTTGTTGAAGAATTTGTCTTAAGAATTTATTTAAAAGGCTGGAAAGTAAGGTAAAAGTTTTGTTAATACTTTTTAATTACATCATTAAAAAATTATATGCAGTTAATTTATGATTTCTTAACCTTAAGCATATATCTTTTTTTGTGCGGTTCATTTCTAAAACCGATTGTTTTCACGTAGTAAGACACCGAGTTAGTCCAAAGAAAATTAAATATAATTAGTAACCAAATAAAAAGACACTATGAATTTTGTTAATTGACTATTATACATTACATAAAATTCAATATATAAAATATTATATATATGTATGTATTAATATAATAGGTATGTATAGATTTATTTTTTTTCAAGTGTCAAATGAATTGTATAAATTAAATTTATTAAAGTAATAAAACTACAATTATGAATTAACTTTTAAAGATTACATTTCGCAGCGAAATTTTCTGTTATATGCATTAAAATAATTAAGTCAATAGTTTTTAAAAGAAATCAAACGAATATAAAATTCATAAATTAAGTTAAAATTCAAATGATTTAATTTATCTGTTTGGTAATAGCAAGAAATAATAACAGTTAAGTAAATTTATATAGCTGTCGTTTATGCGTTAACTTTAATAATAGTACAATAATTGCAATTGTAAGTTACAAATGGACTCACAATCTGATCTGAAAAATGCAAATTAAGTGTACGTTGACTTTGTGTTAACAGGCAAGTCTATGACTAGTTCTGATTCCTGATGGTAGCAGTTAAAAAATTTATTTACGGATAAGATATATCAGATAAGTCTAAATATCACTGATAGATTGTATTTAGATACATAATGAACAATCGTATTATCAGCCTATAATTCGACTTGATTAAAAAATAAATTCAAAGTTTAAGATTTAAATATTTTCCAACTTTACCATTTTTCTATTCGAAATAGATTACTTGCCATCGGACAAAAAAATATTTAAATTAAAATAATTTTAATATTTAATATTATAAAAAATATTTAAATATAATTACCTATGAAAACGGTCTGGGCACAAAGTGTCCGAAAGTAAAATTTTAAAACTCGTTTTTGAATTTTGTAAGAAAATTGCAACAAACTTTATCTGTCACGTGACATGGTCCATATAAGATATAGCCCGTATGAGAAATGGCAGGGATTTTGGAATCGATTGCGGTCATTGACGGTCATAGCTGAATGTGACATATTTTTAAGTTCACTTTGACTGATTAAGCTTTTTCTTTTGTTTTCAAGAATATATTAATATTAGAAAAAGAGAAATCTTGGAAAAAACGGCACATTCTCGAAAGTTCAAGAATTCAAGAGAAAATCAACTTGAACATAAAAATAAAAGAAGATACGGAGAATATACCTAAGCTCAAATTATATTGCCGCTCTATAATAAACAAATCGAAAGTGGCGGCAATATAGAGAAGAGATCATAAAATTTATAAAAACAATTTTTAATTTATACATTGAAATGTTAAACAGTGAAAAACTTAAGCTAAAACTTAACATTGTTGGTAAATATTATAATTAAATAATTCTAACACTTTAAAACTTATTAATGAATTGTTAACTATTGATATTGTTTTGTTATTATTGTTGTTGTTATTTATTTGTTTACAATCTAAATTTTATACATTATAAAAATAAAAAAAATATATTTGTAAAATTGTTTTCGCATTGTAAAAATTATAATTATTAAATAATAAAAAAATTTTTCAGGCACCCCTGAAGATGTTTGAAAAAAACCAACGAAACGTCCAGTCACAAGACCAGAGTAGCCTAAACAAATATTATAATTTTTTTGTTTTCTTTTTTAATAAACTAAATAGTTTTTACACAGTTTATTAAATATGTATTATTAAAATTTTATAAAAATATAATTTGTTAATTATTTAAAATTTTTCCATTTGCTTTACTCTTGCAAATGGAGAAAAATATTATTATAATGATAATAATTAAAATATTAAAAATTGCTTTATAAATTAACATTTTCAATATCAACACATTCATAGACGTGGGTAGTGGTTCCCTAAGACAATATTGTGACATAGAAAGATATCTTATGGCGTAATACCCACCCACTTAACAACAAATCAGATCATTCATTAAGAGATCATGCAAGTTTAGTGCAACAAATTGAAATACAATTCATGGAATTATATTTTTTTTGTATTAAGAAAGTTATATACATAATTCAATGACAGTGTTTTAGAGTTTAAGAAACTTATAATTATATTATTATTTTCGAATAATAATGTTTATAGTAATTTGCTTTTATATTATGTATAGAATAAAAAAAATTATTATTTTTATATTGCATTTTTGATTTTATAATGAATATTATATATAGAGAAATTAAATATATATAAACTCTTACTTAAGATATATATTATAAAAGACATAAACATAAACATAAATAATGAATTATAATAATAAAACTTTAATAGATAATCAAACAATCAAATAGTAATATATAGTAATAAAAATAGAATAGTAAACATAAAAAATTGTAATGAAAATGTTATTACCAATAATCTTGTAAGATAATAAATTTATTCAACTACTTAAAGTAAGAATATAACTACTACAATACAGTTTATGTTATAGCACATATACAATTATAATAAAAGTAAAAATATATCAATAATAATATAATAATAAAAATATGATAAGAAATAACATAAAATATGATAAATTTTTATTAAAAACATAATGTACATATAAACGTAATAATCAATATTATATTAAAAATTTAATTGTATTAAATATATGTTGTAAAAATTTAAATAGTACAAAATACTGATATAAATATTTAATTCATAAGGTATGCAATAAAACTAAAGTAAAAAATAATAAATATATATTAAAATTCTTTTAATGCTAAATTTAACATAATCTCAGGAGTGAGTGTATTTATTTAAGTTAGATTGCAACTAAGTAACTGAAACATATATATGAAATTAAATTAGTAAAAACATTTTTTTATTTTCTAATATTTGTTAAAATATCACAAAAATTAATATATTTCCCAATAAAAATGATTATTCACAATTATATAATTAATGGGTTTGGTAAATATGAGATATACATTTATTAAAACTGAATTGTTAAAAGATTATTAAATAATTATATATTATGTAATTTTATTTATAATTATTTCAAAATGTTTATGAATTCCAAAACCAAAAAAATTTCTAAAAAGTAACATCAAATGAACATGCAAAAATAAAATTATGAAATCCTGGATAAATAGTAAATGATAAATGCGAAATGTCTTCAAACATTTGATTCTTTAGGTTTACACTCACTTGGTGGTGGTGCACTGAAACCCATAACACTGCCAGCGGCACCTGCTGGTGCGCCACCGGGTGGATACTGATATCCACCTCCTGGTGCTGAAGGCTGCTGTTGACCTGGATAGCCTCCATGATAACCACCTTGCTGTGGTGGTTGAGCACCAGGTTGCATCGCGAACCCACCTGCCTGTGGTGCTCCGTAACCAGGTGCACCATATGGTGGCGGCTGAAAGCCAGCGCCCCAATTATGTGGTGGTTGTTGTGGCTGTTGAGGTTGTTGTGCTGGTGGCAATGAAAATCCATTCCAGCTTGGTTGTTCATTGTTATATTGTTGTGGCTGCTGTGGCTGCTGTGGCTGTTGTGGTTGATAATTAGGCTGGTGATTCGGATTATAAGCAGGTGCTAAATGCATTAGTGCAATAATAAAAAATAAAAATCTTATTAAAAATTTTGAAACACGCATAATCAGCGTAAAACCAATATTAAAAAATGTGAAATCAAAAATGATGACAAGTATTTATTTTCATAAAAGCCGAGAAGTTTACGTTTATAAAATTAAATATATGACAAACTTACGTCCAGCTATACCAGGATAAGGAGGCGGATTATCGCTTACAAAAACTGAGTTTGGTGCCGGACCTGTGAAAGCTGTGTGAGCCGGCAGCCAACCATAATAACCAGGCGGTGGCTGATAGGCTGGTGGTGGTGCTTCGTGCCAAGCTCCAGATGGCGTATATGGTGGAGGATCATCATTGAATAGACCCTGACGCACATTGCTTTGAGCTGTTGCTGCAGCTCGTAACAGCGCTTGTCCGTACTCGATAGCGCCTCCTGCTTTGAAGTATAACTTAAATTTGACCTCCCCAACAAAGTTACCATTCGGTTGAGCACGTACTTTGCCTTTTATATAATTGGCACCAAAAACGGGCTGCTCAATTTCAACCTGAATTACATTGATACAATTAATTCAAAAATAATTTATTAAAAAATGTATGCGTTATTTTACATCTGACATAGCAATGAATGGTGCACTGAAGGATTGCAAAATATCCGCCGGTTTTTTGTTGTTAAAGATAATACGATGTGAAGTCAAATAAATTCGTCCTTGTTTTGAGCCCTTGAAAACTGAATTATCCTGTCCGGAGAATTCCATTGAAACCGAATCGCTGTGCAACAATATACTGCAATAAAATTAAATATGTTATGTATAAAATAGTAATTACATTCTTAATTAATATTTCACAAATAATAGACATTAGTTTGGACATCATATTGTACACCACTGAAATGCATTTAATTTCGCAATGATCTCATTGTATTAAGCAGATATATATCAGCGTTTATGTTATAAACACCACACTACACCAACCCCCTTCAATCTTAAAATACATTCTTAAGAAAACCAAACATTTGTGACTATTTTAAATAGTGGAATTTCTTACTATTCGCCAGCATGTATTAATACGCCATTACTAGCGTGTGCCGTATTTACAGACATTTTGTTAATTTTATAACTTATAGAAATTAATTAATATAAAATTTATATACGCAATTAAACTGCGACACAACACAAGATTTTTTCTGGAACTGTCAAATGATTCATATGTTTTCCTACCAAAACGTTTCAATTTATTTCAAAAAATTAGGTGTTCGCGTTGGCAACAGCTTTTTATTCATGTAAAATCTATTGGAGCATTCACAATTGACAATTGTTCTATGCTATAAAAATGATTAAAAGTATTATTTGTTTTAATTTGCTTTTGTCAAAATTTATTGAAAATATTTAAATGCAAGTGATAGTCAAGTCCTAGTTGAATAAAAACAGTTTGTTATTCGACGAACAATCGTGAACAATCACATTAAAACAGTTCACAATTTTGGTGCATCGTTGCGAATTCGAAATTAATAGATGTGTTCCTCGAGCTACTCGTAGTAAAACTCAAATAAAACACAAGTACAAACTGAGAGCGTAGCACAGAGTACCAAATTACGCTCTTTACACAGATTTTCATAGAACAGCTTTGTGTAAAGTCTAGTGAGAACACCAGTGCCGCGCAAATAAACAACACAAAAATTTAAATTCAAACCAAAACAGTTGATTCAAATATCAAACAAATTTTGCTTGAAATAAAATGTAGGAGTAAAGTCTGAGTAGTATTTTCAAAATTCGACAGGGATCTTACGCTCTTTCAGATGCTCTCATTAACTCGAAAATTTGCTGGTGGAACGCACTTGTGTATACACAGTGTTACTCAAAGTTACTACGAGTAACTTGTGGAACAGAACTAATACCTGTTACAATAATAAAAAGCATTAAAAACGCATTCGTAACACCTTTATGTTTATTTTTTTGACATGAATGCTCCAATAGAACACGTGTCACTTAAAAATTAACATGCAAAGCAATAACAAAATTAGCAAAAATAAGCCTACTTTCATGAAACTGATTAACGAATGAGCCAAAGCAATGGTTCCAATCAAAAAATATCAAAGAACGGTATTCTTTGGTCCCGAATCTTAAAACTGATCTATTGTAAATCATTTTTGGAAGAAAATGAAAAATTCCAGTCAAATGACAGAGGAATTTGTTTATTATTTGTAACATAATAAATGATTAATGATTAAATTTAAATATTTTTAAAACGTAAATAAATACAAAACACAATCGGTATAATAAAAGCATCAAGTCTAATAACTTGATGGCCAGAAAAATAAAATAGTAAAATTGTTATACGACAAGAAATATACACTATATATATGATATAGTTCGCCAAGAAATAAAAGTCGGATGTATTACTATTTTATTAAATAGTTGTAATCGTATTCCTCGTAATTTTGTAAAATTTATATAGGATATTCATCAAATTTGAATTGTTCAAGGCCGGCGGCGATATGCTGATAGGGTGCATGCATCAGCTTATCTGCAGAATATGGTTAGATGAAAGTATGCCCAGCGATTGGAATCTTAGTAGCCTTTGTCGTGTTTTGAAAAAAGGTGACCCGACGATTTGCGCCAACTATCGCAAGATTAGCCTAATACCTGTCGCGTACAAGGTTCTTTCAACTGTACTGTGTGAAAGGTTGAAGCCACATGCCAACTCACTGATTGGACCTTATCAGTGCGGCTTTTGACCTGGTCGCTCCACCATTGATCAGATATTCACACTGCGACAAATCCTGGAAAAAGCCCACGAACATAACATCGACACTCATCACCTTTTTGTCAATTATAAAGCAGCTTTCGATAGCCCCATTAGGGATCGCTTTTACGCCGCAATGTCTGAGCTCGGTATCCCTGCAAAATTAATTCGGCTTTGCAGAATGACGCTGAGTAATACCCGTAGCTCCGTCAAGGTAGGATCGAGTCTCTCTGAACCTTTTGATACCGTGCGAGGCTTCAGACAAGGTGATCCCTTGTCATGTGACCTCTCCAATTTCGTCATGGAAGTGATCATGCGCAGGGCAGGTGTTCATCGTAATGGAACAATATTCTATAAATGTGTCCAGCTCCTTGCTTACGCCGACGACATTGACATCATTGGGCGTAGCAAGCGTGATGCTACAGCTGCTTTTGCTGCTATCGAAAAGGAATCTGCAAGAATGGGTTTAGCGGTGAATGAGGGAAAAACGAAGTATATGTCGGCTACTGGTAGAAATGTGCGTCGCTCGGACACCGGGCTAGTGGCTGGCGACTATACTTTCGAACCTGTCAAGGATTTCATCTACCTTGGCACCGCCGTAACGAATACAAATGATGTCAGTCTAAAGATCAGACGAAGAATCACCATTGCTAATAGGTGCTACTATGGGCTCAGTAGGCAATTGGGATGTAGAGCTCTCTCTCGACAAACGAAACTTACGCTCTATAGGTCGCTCATCCTCCCTGAGCTTCTGTATGGCGCAGAAGCATGGACGTTATCACAGAATGATGAAGCAGCACTGGGAGTGTTCGAGAGAAAAGTTCTTCGTAAGATCTTTGGTCCTCTACGAGTTGGCGACGACTACCGCATTAGAATGAACCACGAGCTGTACGAGCTTTATCACGACATTGACGTATAATTCAGCGCATTAACATCCAGCGGCTTCGCTGGCTTGGTCATGTCGTGAGAATGGATGAAGACGCTCCGGCGAAAAAGGTGTTTGAAGCAGTAGTTGGCGGAAGAAGACGTAGAGGTAGACCGTGTCTCTGGTGGAGTGATCAAGTTGAGGGAGCACTAACTGGACTTGATATACGAGACTGGAGAAGGCGCGCACGCAGCAGAGGCGCCTGGGGAGACATGCTGCGTCAGGCCGAAACTCGGTAACGGGTTGTTATGGCCACATAAGTAAGTATTCATCAAATTTTCATAGTTTTTTTATTATATTCTTCTACTGTTTGGATCACAATATCTTTCTTTTGCAATAAAAGTAAAACAATTTATAATTTCACTTTATAAATTTTTAAAATGTTTAAAATCAAAATTTTTGTTTACCGCTTAACAGCTGACTGTTTAACTGCTTAACAGCTACCTTAAAATTGCTTTTATTTCTTGTCCAAAACGCTCTAAAAACTAATTTTAGTCATTTTTATGTTAGCCGTGCGCGTGTTACTCATCATTTGTGTAATCAATATAAAAATTTAATATGCAGTTACAGATAGATATCCCAACAACTACAATTTCAAATCCTTATATCTCGCAAGTAAAAGTTTCAAAATAATTTATAAAGTTTTAATTTAGCTATATCATACTTATAATTATGAAATTACATTAACATAGTTTATACGGATTTTAATACTTAATGATCTATTGAATTATGTATACGATATTCAATCTAAATAAATTGAATGTCAGATTTTTTCTAATCATGTTCGAGAAATTTACCGACTTCAAAATGTTTGGAAAAGTATAAATTTCTACAAAAAAATACATATGTACATACAAGTTAACGTCCTAAATTAGTATAACGGCACTTTGCCATTATAAATAATTCTCGTATCTTTAGAATGCGTATCCAAATACTGCACATTAGAATATCTCAAAACGTCTACGTGTGTTTATTACAGTCAGGCCAAATGTCTATATTTCTTACAGCAAAAAAGTTGCAAAATTACCCAGAATGCTTACCTTTAAAACTGCAAGAATTTTGCAGAAACTATATCAAGTATCATTTAACATATATACTTTATCGATGATATGTTCAAATACTATTGAAATACTATTAATGTCGTCAGGCTATTGACGCCAAAGCAAAAGACGCTTACGAGGTGCTTTAAAACAAAAACAAGCTCAAAACCTATAGAATGGAAATAAGAAAGCTTCTAAATAATTGTTAAAAATTTTAGAAGCCATAAATAAAATAACACCTAAGTAAAAATTAATAAAATGAAATTTGAATTATTTTAAATAAAATATAAAACTGTAATTAATTAAAATTTTTTAGAATTTAAATACAATAAAGAAAATTTATATTTACATAGAAAAGCTCTAATAATAAAATGACTGAATTAGAATATATGTATGTTTCCAACATAACATATATTTCATACATATATGTATACGTTAGTGTGTAAACTACTAGATTTCATTCTTAAACATGTTTTATATATCTATTTCAACATAAGAATTGCCATTATAATATCCAAAACGTTTTTTTGGGATGTATTTTTTGGATATTTCAATAAGTATGTTCAACTTTCTGTTTACATTTAAAAGAGACGATTTTATTGGCCCACCGCAAAATTCTGCTGCCGTCATATCCTGAAAACGAACCTTTGATAGAAATAGTTCAATTATAATTGTATTCGATCCACTCATTATTTCCGTATCATGTAAATTTTTATCATTTTTTTCTTGTATAAAATTGAATGTCACGTAATTCTCAACAATTTCAAAAAGATCCGCTGCAGAAAGTATTTTACTTAGCTTTTTTAAGAGCACTGTAAATCCTGATGCACATAAATTGTGCATTGGTGAAGATAGCCTAAAGTCGTCATAATCCCATTTTAATTGGAGCGACTCAATCATTTTGTGATACTGTCGAAAGACCTGATATTTTAGTAACTCAACTAATTCCGATAATGTAATAGCACACTTTAATTTGTCCTTTATCTCCGTTTCACAAGCAGTACTTAAAGGACAAATCATATATTTGTCACTTAAATAAGCTAACTGTGCAAGGTCTTTCATTGAATTTTTACCTTGATAAACGCCGAAATATATAAAGGTGACAAAAAATTGAAATGCACGCGGAGATACATCATCTAGTGAAATTTCGTAATTTTTTTCCGATTCAAAATAATTCCCACTAAACATTGAACTGAACACATCTGAGCATTCTGCTAACACTTTCTTGTGGCATGATATGCGTTGTATTTCGTCTGTTGTCTTACCAACGATAAAGATACAATCCGTGGCTGAATTTTTTATAAAATCTAATCTTTCGAGTTCCCTAAAATTTAAAAAGAACTTCATATTATTATATTACATCTTTTTATGGAATAAATTTTCAAATTATATTATTGTTAACTTACGAAAGTTCATTCCATTTCTTTAAGTCGTTGCTAGACATTGTTTTTGCTGAAATATATTTCATTCCGATATACTTTCTAAAACCTACTCTGTGCGGTTCCCTGGCGCGACGTAGAATATTGTGAAGTACCAAATGATTGTCGAAAATCAGTCATCGTTTCAATGTTGAAAACGTATATTACTAAATCTCACTAACCAAAGAATATCTTACAAGAATAATGTTTCAAAATTCTTTAAAAAATAATGCTAAAAATACTCAGCATATTTTGATGAAACTATAAGTTATGGTAAATATTATAGCATTGACAGACGGGAGCTAAATTATCATTAAGGGGCTAAATTATAATTTATTTGCTCATTTAGCAGTTTTAAATGATCATTTATGGTCTTTAAATGACCGAATTTAACCCAATTTATTTGTCATTTAGGTTTTTAGAAATGGTAATGCTGCATATGCAAGTGAAACGAAATTAAAAATGGAACAAATTTCAAGCTATTTGGTTGTCAAAATATAAACAAAACATATTTGGAAACATTGGTAAATGTAAATACTAGATATATTTTTTTATATATCTTATTTTTAATGAAAGCAAGTTTCTTTAATTTTTCTTGCTTATCCATTTTGAATTTAAAATTCTTTCTTTCGCTTTTTCAATAACAAAAAACATATGATACAGCAACTTCTTAATGATAATTTATACCGTCTGTCAGGGTATTTTTAAAATGATCATTTAAGGCTGCTTAATGATAATTTAGTTCGCTCGTCTGTCAATGCTATAAATTTCTTTTTTGTTTTTAAAAAACAATTCAACTTTTGTGCATTGCTTTGACAGAAATATTGATTTCAAATGTAATATTTTTTTAAAATAATTGTTCAGTTTATACATAAAAAAAGGAATAACAATAACAAATTAATTGAATATAACAAACTTAGCTTAGATCATATACACATTATGATTTTTATTCAACTAAGAAATGAACTTTCATATATTTTCCTGTAAATTATTTGTTGCAATATTTATATATTAGGTCTGTTCCACGAGCTACACATAGTAACTTTGAGTAACACTGTGTATACACAAGTGCGTTCCACGAACAAATTTGTGAGTAAATGAGAGCATCTGAGAGAGCGTAACATCCCTGTCGAAATTTGAAAATGTTACACAGACTTTACTCATGCATTTTATATGAAGTAAAATTTGTGTTTATGTGTAAATCAGCTGTTATGGTTTGAATTCAAATTTTTGTATTGTTTGTTTGCGCGGCATTTGTGAATATTAAAAAATTCTGCATTTTTAATTGTAACAACTGTAATAAATAAATATTGAAATGGATAAAAACATAATAAATATTTTATTAAGTGATTTAAGTAACACAACACAACCAGAATATAGAATTGGTGTATTCGATATTACATAAAAAAAAAAGAAAACGTGTGTGTATAAAAAATTATATACAAGATGTTGTTTGCAAATATGACGACAAGGAATTCAAAGCTTATTTCCGCATTTCGCGGAGCTTTTTTAATTCTTTGGCTATAAAATTTCAAAATAGTACCGACTTTATTGCACTGCGAGTAAGTGAACTGAACATTTCTTCAGAAGCTCACGTTGCTGTTTTTTATGGTTTGCTGGTCACGAAGCATGTTGTTTTAGAGATTTATCAGATCGCTTTAATCTCTCTTTATCGTCAGTAAACCGAGTTATAAGAAGGATGATAACTTTCTTTAGCAACATGTGTCCGGATATAATTGCATGGCCTAGCACATCAAAAAAGGAAGAAGCAAGTACATTTTTCCGAAGCTTATGCAATTTTCCATAAGTTATAGGTAAGGATTTATATGCATATTAACGCTGCATATATATTAATACATGTTACTTTGCAGGTTGCCTAGATGGCACTCGTATAACTATTGATCCTCCTGGAGATCGTAAGGACGACTACATTGACAGAAAAGGAAATATTTCATTATGCTTGCAAGCCATCTGTGATGAAAACAGAAAATTTATTAGCATATTTGCCGGACATCCAGGCTTCTGTCATGACAGTTGGGTTTTACAAAACTCTCCTATTTATATGCGACTACCATCGAAGTGTGGAGGTAAGTTCTTTGGAAAAAGAAATGAGATTTATTAAAACCTCTTACGTTTACAGAATACTATCTACTGGCTGATTTCGCATACCCCTGTACACAACACATCATTACGCCATATAAAGACAACGGGCGTCTTACTCGTGCACTAAAGAATTTCAATAGAAAATTGGGGTCAGGTCAAATACTAATAGAAAATGCATTTGGTATTTTAAAACAACGTATTAGACAGCTGTACTACTGTAAATTTAAAGGAGTTGAAAAACCGTGTCACTTTATAAGAGCATGTTGCGTTTTGCACAATCTTGCAAATGAAAACGACTTAGAATTCACATTTTCAGAACAATCTGAGGAAGATAATGATGTCAACAACCACATCCCTTTTAGATTAAGTATCGTTAGAGATTCGATTTGGAATGAATTACAAACAGAAAATAATTTGGATTAAAGTGTTTATTTGTATATTGCTTATTTTTCATTAATTAATTTTATTAATATTGCAATAAAGAACTTAATTCTAATTAACATAACATCACATTTTATAAATATATACTTAATTCTATCTTAGCTTTAAAATTACATTATTTAAATAAATTTTTAATTCTAACTAAACATAAAGACTATAATATTAAAAGTAAATATGTTTTTAACATAATGTGTCCTAATAATAATAATATGTAATATATTAAAATAAGTTTAAAAATAAATAAATAAAATATATTAATTATTTTATTATTAATGTGTTTGTCTGTTATTTTCAAATTTCTATTTCTACTGTTTTGTTTTTCAAAAAACAGCCGTTTTCACCAGACTTTACACAAAGCTGTTCCATGAAAATTTGTGTAAAGAGCGTAATCTGGCACTTTATTTGTGTTACGCTCTCAGTTTGTACTTTACTTCTGTTTTACTCATGGTTTACTATGTGTAGCTCGTGGAACAGACCTATTATTGTAGTATATTCGATCATGGCAACACTGCATAAAGAAATAGAAAAAGAAGGAAAAAAATACAAAATGCGTTGTTGTCGTCGTTGTGCTAAACGGAGTAAGCGTGCCGTGGCGTAATCATTATTATTATTAATATTAAATTGTAAATTATTATATAACTTTAATTAATAAAGTATATGTTATTATATATAAGAATATAATAATTATATATATGCAATATATTATTTGTATGATGTGATAATATTTATAAAATAACGTATGCAAAAGTAGTAACAAATCATTGTATTACATCCATAAATAAGAGCAATTTGACATTAGTCGTAATTTTCTGTTTCAGAGTAGCAAAAAAATACTCGCAACTTACGAAAAAAAACAGGTGACGCAACAACGATGCTCTTAAAATCTTCAGAGTTAGATTTTACTCGCAAAAAAATTTTAGACTATAGTTTTAATTTTCTGGTATTTTTATTGACCAACTTTAGGCTTACAGAAAAAATTAACTCTTTAAAAATTATTAAGACTTGAGAATACTTACAAGGTATTTTCTTTAAATAAGACATTGTAGGATAGTGTAAAATTATTATCATAACAAGACCTCAAACAAAGAAGAAGATAAAATAAAGAAACTAAGAGTTAGTTGAAAAATTGTGTATAAATTTCTCTGGATTATTCGAATAATATTCAAAATTTTGTGTAATGACGTGAAAATATCACACGGCACAAAAACAAAAGGCCAATGCTACATAATGGCGCGTGAATATTTTCCCCACACTGTCTTGCTGTTTTGCCCACCTGGTCCCTACTCACCACGATATTTGCTAAGAGCATTTTCTGAAAAATTTCGTTGTCTGTTTTGATTTTTTGACATTAAAAATCCATTAAGAAAAAATGCGTTGCAATTAGGTGCACAAATAAGAAGAATAAGGTGGAATCTGTTTTCAATTACAAAAGTATTAAAAAAACGTAATTATTTCAAAAAAATATACGAATTATTTTTAATACAAATTTATTTATAAATGAAACGGAAGTGCGTAAGTAGATGTTTCAATTTCAAAAATATATATATTTTTCTAAAGGATTATCGAAGGTAAATTATTAATTAAAATTAATCTATTAATGTATATAATAAACTACCAATTAAGTTGTGCATGTTCTTTAGTACTTTGAAAGTAGTATAATAAAGTAATTAGAAGATTATTTTTACCATAATATAATATTATGAAAATGGAAAAATCCTGAAGCAAAATTTATAATTTTTATTTAATTTAATAGTTCCTTATTATTTTTAGATTCGTCTTCTATATACATAAAAGAAAGTCGTGTTAGTTACACCACTCATAACTCAAGAACGGCTGAACCGATTTTAATTATCTTTGATTTGTTGGAATCGTCTCCGCTCCGAATAGCAGAATACATTATAAAATATTGGAAAAATCCACTAATTTTAGCAAAAATAATAAATTTGTAAATGCTGTTTCAAACTGTTGACAGTTTGAGTGATATTGATTTCTTTTTAAATTTTTTTTTCAAATATTTCAAATTTCAAATATAATAAATTCAAATATAATAAGTAAATATTGTTATCAATATACCATCGAATCCACGTGACCTGTGGAACAAATATAAGGATAACATGTCAGAAGACATTTTACATAGAATTCGTGTCAGTTCAAGAAATCCCGATCTTGAGGTGAATAATGAAATGCATAATTAGGCTTTGCTCTTGACCGAAGGCATATGTTACCATACGTGCGGTGGGTTGTTAATCAGATTAGGAATGCCAGCTCCTGATCGTGGAATAAATAACGCATTTAATAGAGAATTGGAACGTGAACGTGAATATGATCGACATGAATTAGACCAATCAGTTCAAAATAATGTACCTCTATTGAATCCGCAACAGAAGGAAGTTTAACATTAATGAAAGCGATTGATGAAGAAAATGGTGGCTTTTTTTTCTGGACGCCCCCGGTGGGACTGGTAAAACATTCCTCATGTCATTAATTTTGGCCACTGTTCGTGCGAGATCCGACATGGCGGTAGCAGTTGCTTCTTCTGGAACAGCGGCTACATTGTTAGAAGGATGCCGTACGGCTCATTCAGCGTTAAAATTGCCGTTAAACCTTCAAACTACCGAGCAACCGATATGTAATATTGCGAAGCATTCTGGGACGAATGCACAATGGCGCACAAACGCGCATTAGAAGCACTTGACAGAACATTGAAAGATCTTCGCAATGACTCGAGATGTTTTGGAGGCGCAATGATTTTACTGTCTGGCGATTTTCGCCAAACACTCCCAGTCATTCCAAAATCGACTGCTGCCGACGAAATAAATGCTTGCCTTAAATCATCAAATCTTTGGCGCTATGTGAAGAAACTTCAGCTGGTAACAAACATGAGAGTTGCATTGGTAAACGATACATCTGCTGAAGAGTTCTCCAAGCAATTGCTGTTAATCGGTAATGGCCGTGTGGCTGTTGAAGAATCGAGCGGATTAATAGCATTTTCTTCAAATTTTTGCAATTTCGTCTCATCAAAAGACGAACTCATCAATGAAGTATTTCCGAACATCATTGATAATCATAAAAACAAAAAATGGTTGAGTGAGCGAGCAATTTTGGCAGCTAAGAACAAAGATGTGAATGACTTAAACTTTGTAATTCAAAATCAAATCGTTGGTACTCTGCATACATTCAAATCTATTGACTGTGTAACAAACGAAGAAGAAGCTACCAACTATCCAACTGAATTTTTGAACTCCTTGGATGTGCCTAGCTTACCACCGCACAATTTACAATTAAAGATTGGTTCGGTAGACATTATGCTTCGAAATCTAAACCAACCAAAACTATGCAATGGAACGCGTTTAGTTATAACAAAACTGATGGCCAATGTGATTCACGTAATGATACTCAAAGGAAAATTCAAAAGTGATGAAGTTCTCATTCCGAGGATTCCAATGATCTCAATCGATATGCCCTTTGAGTTTAAACGAATTCAATTTCTTATTCGGCTTGCATTCGCTATGACTATAAATAAATCACAAGGCCAATCCTTTAGTGTTTGTGTCTGAATCTAGAAAATGCATGTTTTTCACATGGTCAATTGTACGTGGCATGTTCACGTGTAGGCAAACCATCTGCTTTATTTGTTCTTGCGCATGATAAAAAAACAAAAAATATCGTATATCACAAGGTTCTTTATTGAAGAGAATCAATCGGAGTGCAACCCATAGGTTCTTGCTGACAGACCATTAAAATAATTAATTATATATCAATATCCTAATAAACTATTGAATACAATAAATTTTTTGTATTCATTTTATTACGTTAATAAATTTCTAAATTTAGTTTACCTATAATTTAATATAACATTTATTGACTGTTACGCGGTACGAAGTTCGCGTGGTCACCTAGTATTAAATATTTTTAAAATAGTAATATTGTTTTGTATATATTAAATTATTCTAAATTGTATTTACATAAAATTGTATATTTGTTAAATAAAATACGCGACTTTACGCGATGAAATTGATCCTTATTCTTTACAATGTTGTTTTTAACTAGTTAAGAATTTCTTGAATTTCATATACAAAAAACATTTTACCTTACTAAAAAGATTGCTTAAAACTACAAAAAATATGTAGTAGTAAACAGCGTGTACATTTTCACAATTTTCTATATCGAAAAAATTTGATGTACAAGCTAAAATTGTATTATAATACACCAAACGTTTTTGAATTTTAAAAAATTATATTAATATTTGTCGTTTTGAGGCAGAATATTAAAACAACATAACCTAAAATTTGATATATATGAACACATACTAACTTCTCTATTAGATGCTGACTTTTCCTATAAATATATTTTTTTGACAGCATATACATATATATATAAATATAGTTCGTATATGTGCAACCTGATAAAAAGAACTTTTATTTTAACAAATACGAAACAATTTTTTTACTTTATCAAAACACTTTCATGACTAATTATATATACATATTTACATATATCAGTACCCAGTAGAAAACGGATCGATCCGTCATCGAAGACGTCTTCAAGACATGGATACATACATGAAGACCGATCGATCCAAATGTATGACGGTCTTCGAAGACACTTTAATACAAATTAGCCAAATGTCTTCAATGAATTTTTGCGTACATGTCTCGAAGACCATGTCTTCCATAACGGACACATCCGACAGAAAATTGTGCGCTCTTAGTGCACAACTGTTTATTCACTACACTTCAAAATTATTGCGTCACTTTATTTATAAAACATAGCGTCATTTGAGGCAAAATTCAAATACGTCGCTATGAACACTAAAAAAGAGAGAGAAAGCAAAGAAAGAGTATTTACATTCATGTTTTGAGCAATTGTTTTGTAAATTTGCTTGAACATATGGACGAGGTATCAAAGACCGTCTTGAAGACAATGTCTTCGAAGACCACTTTTTCTACTGGGTAATTATTAGACCACTACAGATTTAAGTTTACATGTTCGTGTTTTATTTAACGCATTTAAAATTTATACATATATAAATTAAAGTAAAGCTGATATAAAAAATCATGCCTATATTTACTTATTATAATCGTATTAATGTATACAATGGATTTTCCAAGAACATTAATTTATACTATTTCTTCTAATTAGAAGAAATGGCTACATGCACGGTTGCCACTTATGGTACTTTAGTACCAAAATTGGTACTTTTTTTTTTTCGTACTCACTTTCAAAAAATGGTGCATTTTTGACGACCCAACTTTATTGTGGATATTTCCAATTAATTTTTTTTATAAATGCAACTTTGCACTATTTTATATTTTGTTCATTTATAACACTATGAAAAACACAGAACGAGAAAACAAAAAGGACAGAAATGGTACCTTTTTAAACCAATTTTGGTACAGAAAAAAATTTTCAAGTGGCAACCGTGGCTACATGCTAATATGGAACTACAAATGTAGTAAACATTTAGGTTTTAAACCACACCGTTATTAATATTTGACAATTCTGGAATGGTGAGAGATTTTTCCTCTCAGTTTCTTTTTCTTTATCTTTCTTTTTAATTTCTCAGTTTCTTTTTAATTTTTACGTGAATTAATCAAAACAAGCGGTTGTCATTCGAACTGCACCCTTAAAATAATGAAACATGAATAGTTGGCAGCACTAACAATATTTTTCAAGAACTTTGTCGGGTGTGTCGGGTGAAATTTGCTTGCACTACAAATAAAAATATATTTTAATTTTTTGCATTAACAAATCAAATATGTGTAATACCAATTTCTCTTACTTTATCTAATTTAAAAAATAAATAAAAATAATGTCTTTCAATTACACGAACCTTGGGAACATATGTGAGTTTGCATAACGAGCGAAATGTGTATTCTTAATAGTTGTAATCCAAATATTTGATAGCGGATTAAATAATTTTAATAGATTTGAAATATACATTGAAAGATACTATATAATTTAATACTATTTTATAAATTTAATTAAAAATAATAAGAAAAATTGACGCCATGTTTATTTGTTATTTGCTTTTGATTGCACTTTATCATTCTTCACATTCATTTCTTTTCTTATTCTTATTATGTTATATTCGTAACAAAGTGAAAGTGCTAAACACTTGTTAACTTTGTTTACAATTTTTATTTGAAAAACATTTCCGGCAATGTTTTGTGAGCAAAAAAAAATGCATTGAAAACATTTAATTAAAATTTTTTACAGTATAAAATTATAATCTAAATATAATTTAAATTAAGCTAATAATTAAATAATTGTTCGTTCTTTACAGTGCCTTTGTATAATGCATTAGCTAGTAACGCAAATTCCATTGCCGGTCATTCAAATTTTGCTAATCCTCTAAATGCTGCCATCACTACAACGGCTGTGGGTCCAATAGCAAATGCAACTTCTACAACAACATTAAATATTAAACATAAACCTCCTGATAACTCACAAAAAGTAAATACCTCGACAGTATCAAAAATGAAACCTAATCAAGGTGCTGCTCCAATGGATTTGGAAAATGACTCTGAAGTAGAAATAGTATCGAATAATATAGTAAAACCAACTAATGTAAAAGTGTCAAAACATGGAGATGAAGTGAACAAAATTCCTATGAATATGCATGATCCCAATTTGTACTTAAATAGTCTAATGTCTACTGGTTTAAACGCTTCTGGTTATATGTTTTTCCCCACTGCTGCTGGTATAGGGCCTAACACAACAGCTGCTGCCACAAACTCAATGCTTATGGATACGACCACTATGATGGCAGCAGCTATGCAACAAATGCAACAAGCTTATCCAGCAGGATATGGAATAACGGAAAATAACTTAGAAGCGGCGCAATTAGGAAATAGTTCAGGTTTTATTTTTACTCTTATAGTCAACTTCAGTAAAGAGAAACAGTAACACAACAACAAAAGACTTTGTAAAATCCGTTTTACAATTTTTTGTAGTATGTAATTTGTGTTCAATGGTCTTTCTTGCTGAAATGGATTATAAAATTACAAAACACATTTTTTTAATTACTACCAATTTATCTTAATAGACACGTACAATGTCACATCAACCACTTCAATGAAAGAAGTAATTAAAACTAAAAGTTGTATACTATTTCCACCAAATCCAAATGCTCCACCACCAACAATTCGTGAACGACCACTGGGTTGTCGCACTGTTTTTGTAGGTGGTCTACCGGAAAATATAACAGAAGAGATTATACGTGAAATATTTGAATCTTGTGGTGAGATTACTACACTTCGTATGTCGAAAAAGAATTTTTGCCACATACGCTATCGTCATGAATCAGCAATTGATCGTGCCATCTATTTGTCTGGTTACCGTGTGCGCATATCTAATGTAAGCGAGCCAGCAAACTTTGGCCGCTTGCATGTTGATTATGCTCAAGCACGTGATGATCAATATGATTATGAATGCAAGCAACGTCAAGTGCAACGTGAACAAAGACACCGTGAACTTATGTCGCATGATCGTTTGCGTTCGCAATCACCTCCACCAATACCACATTATTCAGATCATGAGTCTACATTAGTTGCGGAAAATCTGCGTAATAATGAAACGTTTTTAAAGGCTGTGCAGACAATAACTGTATGGTTGGAACGTGGTGATTGCAGTAAAAGAAATGCTAATGTTTTTTACTCTATGATACAAAGTACACATGCGCACGTACGTCGTCTGCACGCAGATAAACAACAATTAGAAGATGATTTACGTAAGGCTCGAGAATGCTACAGAAAGCAAATGCTTACCATGTCAACGCAATGTAAGTACTTAGATTTTGTTTACTAGTTAGTTATAGTTTACGTTCCCAAATTAAATACTCATTGTTACTATTTTATTTTTATTATCAAAAATTAAATACTGTTCCGATTTAAAATAGAATTGATAGAACTGAGTAGGCCTGTTATTACAACTGCGGTTACTTTTAAGTTATGCAAAAACTATTGTAGATCTTTAAAAAAGATTTTAGTGTAAAACTAAAAAATTACCTATTTATTTTTATTTATTTGTATTCACTACAAACCTGAAAAGTATTCCTCACTTTTAAAGTCGGTTTTGTTTTTTCAGAACTTTAACTTTTATTTCGATCCTTATTTTTAGTATATTTCTATACGTATTTCGGTAAATTCGCTTTTGCCTTCATCAGGGGAATTCCTAATATTCCTCATGCACCAATTAAATTAATGCTTACACTGATATGACGTGAAATGTGTCTTATTCAATATTTTTAATAAATATAAATATATATTAAATATAAAATAACACTTGATACCTTTACACCACTACTATTGTATCTATTTGTTGATAGTTTAAGCTAATTGTTTCTTATTCTATAATTTAATTATAAACTTAATGAAAGGCTTAACTATTATATTTATAAGGACTTAATACATCTACTTAATACAACTAAAATACATAGTTTACTTTTAAATTGTGTCATATGTGGTGTTTACCAAAGGGGAAATTCTTGTAAACTAACTTTATTTTATTTTTTATATTAGTTTTCACATTACTATAATTCAGAAATTCTAAACAAATATATACTGTATGTATATATTTCATTTAATATGTTACTGATATTAAATTTTCAAGTGATGATAATACACTTTGTGTTTTTAACAATCAATAGCTATTTCAAAAATAACTATATGATATAAAACTATAACCATACTAATTATTAAAACACCACATTTTGGAAGCAATATAATTCTTTATTTACTTAAAATCAGCAAAATTAATAGTAAACGTTTGAGCTAGTACTGATGTTAATATATTTTGTTTAAGCAATTAGAAAACCTTTTATGTAATTTCAAAATATAATTTTATGTATAATTCAAAGATTATGTTCTTATAAAATTTATAAATTTTCAAATCTTTAAATTTAATATTTAACAAAAATAGATCAAGAAATAAGGTATGATTTTACAATAGTTTCAATTTCGTTATATCACAAATAAATAATTAACTAAAATAATTTAGTTTATTTGAGCTATTTAAGACAGAGAAACTATTTTTAAATAAAAGTCAATAGTAAACAAATAAAAATATTATATTATAGTTAATTCAAACTTATTGCTACCACATATTTATCATTAATGGTCTTTGGAAATATTTGTAGTTTAATAAAACGTATTTACTATTTATGTATTTCTATTATAAATTAGAATTTATTTAAAAAATAAATTTATTTCATCCGTTTATCAACTTTTATCCACAAAAAGCTAATGTGCCAAGTTTTATTCGATAAATTTAAAAACCAAGAGTAAAGACTTCACTAAACAAATTCTTGCTGTGCTGTTTCAAAATATATATGTCTTATATAATCTTTTATATCTCTGTTATAAAGTGTTTACGTTCTTTAATATCCCTCACTGATAAAGTGTTTAGTTATTGAGTTTATATCGAGTTTTTTGAAATCTTAAAAACTTTATTCCAATTAAATATAAAATTGCTAGAGACTAGCACAATATTAGTTTCCTATTGAGGTAATTCATTCTCTTTCTGAAATTAATATATATTAATATACAAAATAATATTTAATATAAATAACAAAATTATTGGTATAATATGTATATATATAAGTTAACACCCGCGTATTCCCGAATCCGGCCCTGCGCTTAAATTCATTAACGGAGTAATCATGCAATATTATTTCATCACCTGATTGCTGCCAAATGGGACATCAACTTGTTTGTCTGGAAACGTCCCGTTTGGTTTCGGTAGCTCTCAACTCAACAAAAGTCTACTCTTTCACTTTTACTTGGGGTACTGATCGAGACACACGTTGATAACTAAAAAAGTCATATTTATTTAATCAAAATAAATAACATGTGGTAAACTATAAAATATATTAGGAACTTATATGTATATACATACATACATTTGGGATACTTATATCCCACTTTCCTTGGGATTTGAGTTATAGAAGTTCTACTGTCCTCGTATATAAAAATTTAATTGTTTAGGTTAGTATCAAATGTACTTTTTAACCATTAAATCTGCATTATATTTCTACTACGTGATCTATATATATATATATAGGAACGGAACATAGACTATAGCATTTTAATTTAGGTTTTAAAAGATCCTAAAGTTCTTACTTTTAAACTTTTTGTTGAATTCAATTGATAGCTTTATGAATGCCGGCGAAGTGGTAGACGTATATATGATATACATATATATAAAAGTCCTTCGCGCATTCTAATTTATTCTTTGAATTTTAGTCTGTTCATATAGTTCTTATATATATAAGAATAAAGTTCTTATTCTTTAAAAAATCTGTTAAGTATAATTTACCTCTAACAATCAAAATTTACACGGAACTACAAAAGAGCTGCAGAGTTTTTTATCATATATATATATATGAAGTTTACGAATAAATGAATTCTTATTACTATAACTATAAATCATAATTAATAGAAATATAATTTAAAACAAAAATAATATATATATCCTGTTTTATGGATGTAAGAAATTAATAAATTTCCTTAAAATAGAAAAAAACTAATGTAAAGAAGCATGAGGAGTACAAAAATTAATACTTTATGTTTACGTAGATTCAAGAATATCAAATTATCTATCTGTTCTTTAAAGATTTTGAAGAGTTCTTTATAGTCAAAAATTAATTTTTAATATAAGCTAATTTTCTTTTGAGAGAAATTATTAATATTATCTTTTCTAATATAATTAACATTTCATATTAGATAGTAGCTATTAATCCCCCCTCTTCTCTTACTAATATTTAAGTGATTATCAAATATTTTTTAAACTATTTTGAATGCGGAACAGTGCATATATAATAAAATAAAGTTGTAGTTACATGTGTAGTTAATCGTCTTATAAATACTAATTAAATATATGTACTATATATACAATTACATTTAAGAACAACATTTTCAAGTTTTAATTTTTACAAAAAAAAAAAAAACGGGTATTACGTATTGCTTAATTAATTAAAAGTTAACAGCAAAATAAAAACTATTCCGTTTTATTACAAACCTTAAAAGCTCAAAAGATTGAAAATAAATGCAATATATCTTGTTAAACAAGTTCTTATTATAAAGCATCTCAAAAAATTGCTCTGTCCAAACATGAAAGGTAATTGCTTACTCACATATGTATAAAAAAATTTAGATAAATCAAATATGTAAGTGACAATGGGTCTCGTAATTTCTTTCAAGCAAGGTTTGTAATTTTTAAAACTGAGAGCAAATACATCTTAATAAGACACTGAAACAATTATTTTCTATTTAACGAAAATACAGACAAGACACCTGCAACTGGAGATGTGAGATACAATATAAATAAACACGAAGAATTCGTACTATTGTGGGTTTGTAAAAATACATTTACTAGGCCTTATTTTAATGGTGGTAAAAATAGTGAAAGTAGGGATTTTTTAAACGTAGTTTTATTCTTTTTATTTATTTCTAATTTTTATCGCTTATCATTTATTTCAAGTTAACTAACAAATCAAAAAAAAAAAAAAAGAATAACTGTATACATACATATATGTATAAAAATATATAATGAGGAGTATATAAAGTAATTAATAATTAGTAAAACTCAAAACACAACAAACAAACTGCCCTCTCCCCCTATTATTATTACTATTATTATTATTATTGCATATTCAGTCACTCAGATTGAAAAAGTGTTCAATGCTGCTAGTCACAAGAAGGTTTGGGACCATTTCACCAAAGCCCAAAGAAAAAACATCGACCAGTGGAAGAAGTTTGCGACGGTACGTATTAAAAAAAAACAATTGTTCCTTTCATATAAATGTTATTATAACAATTTTTATTTTGTTCATCTTTGTGATGCTGTCCATTTGCACATTATATTAACATTTACTAATGTAAGTTATTATTTTTTATCTTCGTTTATATTTGTTAACTGTTTCTTATTCACTCACAGTCCCTGTTACATTTTTTTTATTTCTCAACATTGCACATTTTAGAGTCCTCGTCCTCGTCCACATCCATATCTCTTCGTTTTTATTTATTCATTTATTTTTTGTTTGCATGCTGATAATGTACAATATATTGCATCCTTGAAGTTTTTTTTGTTAATGACTAATAAAATAATTATATACTGAAATGATATTTGACAAAAAAAAATTAAATAAAGAAAACACATAACTACACTTAAAAAGTTAATAAAAATTTTTTTTTTTTGATTTAAATACTTTTATCTAATTTAGCGTATTAATTTTAAAACCAAAATTTATAAAAATTAATATTTTATATGCAAGTATCAATAACAGTTGAGATTTATTTTTGCTGTTATATGTATATAGGATCTTTTTTCAAGAGGTGTATAACTTAATAATTAATATAAAATAAAAATAATATGAACAAACGTGCTAAATATATTTTATTTGATATATTATTCTATGGCTTTAATAACTAAAAATGATTTCACTCGTTTGATTTTAATGGAAACGTCTTATAGAAAGTACAGGTTAGAGCTGTAATTTTCATACAACTTTTCCAAATATCAATTTTTGCTTGTAAGGCTGCAATCTGTATTAACTTCTTTGAATTATTTATTAATATCAAGTGCTTGGTATGAGATCGAATAGCGCATCTCATAAAAGATGTCCTCAATTTTTGCTTGTAAGGCTGCAATCTGTATTAACTTCTTTAAATTATTTATTAATATTAAGTGCTTGGTATGAGAACGAATAGGGCATCTCATTAAAGATGTCCTCAATTTTTGCTTGTAAGGCTGCAATCTGTATTAACTTCTTTAAATTATTTATTAATATCAAGTGCTTGGTATAAAAATGCTGTACCGGTATTAATACCGAAAATAGCAATGAGAACTTGCCACAGTACTAATTTAGGCATCGTACACGTACTTCAATAAATTCATAATTCACTTATAATATAATATGTGGGAATGTTTGTTGAAACTAACAGCCGACCGGATCATTTTCATCTATTTTTAGAAAAATTCGTCGTTATACACGACCCTGCTCTGAACATAATTAACGATGAAATTACGATTTCTTTATTTTTGAAAAAGTAAAGTCCAATAATGCCACTATTGTCTAAACACCTCCAAATGGCAGCTTTTTCCCTTTCAAATTCACCAAACACTCAACAAAACCTTGTTTGGTGGCAATCCAGGCTTTGAAATCGTTTGTGAAGGGTCAGCGGCATTCCACTTATATCGTTTACGTTGGATATTCTCCTAAAGTGGTACCATTTCCCTGCGTTTCAGCAATGTTTCACTAAATGTAATTTGATTAATCAAATCTTTGGGTTAATTCAGGTAAAACCCAGACATCGAGCTTCTTTGTGTAGTCTACTCTTTTTTGAATTTAAAGACTCTGCTATCTCCTGACATCTTACATATCGGCCTTGCTCCATCAGCTGCAAAATTTCAATCGTCTTTTTCAATGACTGACCGACCAGAGCCAGGTGCATCTCTGACATCGAAATTTCCTGAATGGAATCGAACTGATTTGTTCACCTGGGTACGACGATCACTGTCAAAATTCTCACCCTAAACCGTACATAATTTTTGGCATATATTTGCAGCGATTTTACATTTTTTAAAGTGCTCTTTTGGCACAATCGAAGTAGTGTTACAAGATATATGAATAGCAACATCATCTAGTGACAAAAAACCGTAGCTACTTTTTATATCACCACCTAATATTAAGTAATCATTCAATATTCCATTAAATATCCTCATCAGAGATATATTTCTGGTGAGGATATTTGTTTGTTCACACTAAGCCAATTTAATTCCAATTATTGAACAGATTAGACAACTACATAAGGCAGCAATGACTGTACTAGCCCAATTGTCGTATGTAGCTCTGTCTACTCTTAATGTATACCTAAGCTACAGTCCTGCAACTCATGGTGCCTCCTATTTGTTCAAATATCCCACTGTTTCTAATTCTGTTTTGTCAATTCCAAACAAAGTTTCTAAGCGTATGATGGGTTCAAATTAAATTAAATTTTTTTTTTCTGTCCAAATGTTTCTTGATCAATTTGCCACATTATTTTATTTTATCACTTATATCACTTAGATGTTTCCGGAGTTTGCCTTTAAACTCTCTTACAGTTTTCTGGTGCAAGAAGGTGAGATGAAACCTTTTACGTTTTTACTGAGAAATGTTTGTTTTTCTTTTTTGTACTCATATTATAGCAAAATTATTGCACAAACAGAATTACATTATATTACAAACTGCTTTACTTGCCCCTCAATTTTTACATTTTTCAATCAAAATTCTGATTAAAGCTGCTCTGTTAGCAAATGTGAACGCATACTTTTGTCTCCTTCCACAACAAACTTTAAAATTTGTAGTGTGAATTTGCTGTTCATTTTGTACGTTGGAAGCATATTGTTTTCTTGTTTTATTTTTTATTTCATATTTTTTATATATCAACAATCAGTCTAACTTGCAAAGATACTGCAAATAACGCGTTTAACACAATACATAAAAGAACGATGATATTTCCAGACCACGGTCTTAATTCGACAGGGTTTTTATCATGTTTCCATGTAGTAATAAAACTATACTGTCCAATTTTGGTTGGAGATAATAGGTCTGTTCCACGCGTTACACGTAGTAACTTTGGGTAACACTGTGTATACACAAATGCGTTCCACTAGCAAATTTCGAGTTAATGAGAACATCTGAGAAAGCGTAACATCCCTGTCGAAATTTGAAAATGCTACACAGACTTTACTCGTACATTTTATTTCAAGTAAAATTTGTCTGATGTTTGAATCAGCTGTTTTGGTTTGAATTTAAATTTTTGTATTGTTTACTGCGCGGCACTGGTGTTCTCATCAGTCACTACACAAAGCTGTTTCATGAAAAACTGTGTAAAGAGCGTAATTTGGCACTTTATTTGTGTTACGCTCCCAGTTTGTACTTTACTTGTGTTTTACTTGGGTTTTACTACGAGTAGCTCGCGGAACAGACCTAGTATATGCCTTTTCAACCCGACTTATTAAAAGCCACATATACGTTTAAAACATATATAAAATTCTACAATTAATCCTTAAGACTATTTTATACCCTTAATAATACTCTGCTTTTAATTAAAATTTATTAAATTCATTTACCCATTAAATTAAAAATATTCATCAGCATTTTTATTTTTAATCATATAATCAAATTTTTAATAAATAGCTGCTTTTTATTTCATAATATAAATCTGGTATTTTATATAAAAAAAATGGGTGGTTACTCCATTAACTTACATTTTTATATATTCATTATAAAATTTCAAAATTAAACAAAATTTTAAAACATTTTAAGGTAAGTAATTTAGCTGAAAACATGAAAATTTATAATTTTAGGATATTTTTACAAAATTTAATAAATTTATAAACATTTTTATTTATGCAAAAACCACTTAAGAAATTATTTAATAAGTGTTACATTAAATTAATAAGCGCCCTTGAATTGCATCATATAACTTTCCGTCTTTATGCACTTGAATTGAATAGGAGCTGCGGTCGATTCAAATCGAAGACGATGAAATGGAAATGTCCGACGATGAGCGGGATAATCAATCGGGACACACCAAGAGAACGCGCTATGACAGTGAGGGTCTTAAGGTGAGTTAACTTATTTTTAACAAATTTTTAGCTCACTCTAAAAATTTCTTACCTTTTAGGACGAAAATGATTCTTTACGTTGTCAATTGGAAGCAATACGCAATGAAATGTCCTTAGAGAGAACAGATATAAAGTACGATAGTGACTTCCGTGAAAAGCAGATTAAAGTGCTGCAGGAAACTATTAGAAATATGCAAACGCAGTTATTGCAAACGAAATTGCGTGAACAGAAGGACTTGAAGACAATTGAACACTTGGAACGGAAGCTAAAACAAGCGGCTGTTAAGCAATTATTGTTAAAAACTAAAATACGTGAAACTGAAGTAAAATCTAAAGACAAAGATAAGGAAAAAGACATGGGAACTCCTTCAATCTCGGATACTAGTGAGATTTTATGTGACGAACATGAGCTGCCAGACTGTGATGAAGTTGATGATTTTGTAGAAATTGAAACAAGTTTAATTGAAAAACCAAAAGAACCCAATTATGAAGCAAACATAATCGATATAGATTTATGTAAAAGCGATGAAGATATACGTATTGTGGAGGACCAAGGTGATGTAGTAGAAATCCATGAAATAGATGACGATGATAAACAAAATCAAATTAGTGAAAGTAGAAATTCTATAACCAAAAAGGATTTAAACGTAAAACAAAATTCAAATTCTGAAGATAAAATAACTTCAGAGACATGTAAAAAGGTGGATACAACAAATGAAGTAGCCAAACTGAATGTCGTAAGATTTATAATTATTTGAAATACTTTTAAAAATTATTTAAACATGTTATGTTATTTCTATGTAGTGTACAGCACTTGAACTTACTGAAGCAAAAATAATAGCTCTAACTACCGCTTATTTGGTGGTACAACCCTTCGGTATGAAGAGTGACGCAATTTGCGCATACGTTGTTAAAATGATGAAATCCACTCCATTGGAAACAAAACTGCTCAATAATATTCTGCAGAAATATAATAATCTTTTTAAAGCAGACGAAATAACAGCAGATAGCAGCTTAAATATACATTGGAGATTTTGTGGGTTTTTGGAAGCGGATCAAAATTGAAGTGTACATTTAAGAATGCCATTTAATAATATCCCATTAAGTTTATACATGACAAATTTATATGTTATAAAATGATGTGAAAAGCTTATATAAAATACTCATCCTCAGAATTCTTTTTAAAATAAGCTGGAAAGTATAGAATAATGTATTATAGATTTTACTAAAATTGAAATTTTAAATTAAGTGAAATAATTGTAATAGTTAAACAAAAATAAATATTTTTATTATGAATTACAAATTACAAAAATTTATAGAATTATTTCATAAATATTTAACATTTAAATTTAGTTAATATCTTTTAATATATGTTTTAATCTATTATTTGACCAAAAATAGCTGTATAATTAAAATAAAAAATGAGTTACAAAAGACAAAATCTCAAATAACTTTTATTATTTTAGAAACTTTAAATATATATTAGAAATAAAAATTAGTTATTAACAAAATAAGTTTGTCGTTCATTAATATTTCTTTTAAAAATTACGTTACTGGATGAATGTTTAATATAATTAAATTTGTAAGATTCAAAATTTGAAGAATTCCAAAAGGCCGATTCTAAGATAAATTTCACATATACTGTGTATGAGTCCATTGTTACCCTAAGGGTTTTGAGTTAAGATGGCATGATTTATTAATTATGTTTGTAGGCATTAGCACAATTGCCAATATTAGTTCCAGATATATCTCTTATTCGGATAGTTTTCTCAGTCTAATATCTTAATGTTTTCAAAGTCTGACTCATGTTGTTACTGTGTGCAATTAATAACGGAGCGCTCGGTACTACCAACTGGCGTCAGAAAGCAACTAATCGTGCGGTCAAGGACGTCTCACGTCTGTAATGGCTACCTAAGTAATAACGATTGCTGTTGTTGTTTTCATACCATTTTTATTTTTTATATTATTACTAAACTACTTGACAGGTATTTCTGTTCCATTCATTAATGCTTGGGTTTTACCAAAACAACAGTAGTATGGTAGCAAACTACTGACTGACTCCAAATTTCAAAATTCCATAGTCCAACTGTTCATTTCACTATTATTCACATAAATTATATTTTTGAAGTTAATATAAATCTTGTTGTCAACAACAATTCCTAATAATAGGTGCTAATACAACAGACCATAACATTATTTTCAATGAAAAATGTTTTATCTATGTTTTCATATATCTTATTAAGTATGTTATTTTATATTTGCGATGTTTTAATGATATCTTAACAGCATAGTGGCAATTAAGTAACTTCCATTATGATTGTCCTTAAAAATTCCTCAAATCCTTTTGCTCTGGAAATGCTATCATGTATTGTGACAAAGTATTTAATAAATAGAAGGATTTGTAATGTAATTCGCAAATAATATGTGGCCCATTACGGATCTTACTAGTAGACGAAATTCGCCATACATATGTTAGTACAGGTTTTCCTTAGAAAATTCTATTTTTATTTCTTGATTTGAACAAATACCTATATTTTAAAAAGATTTTAAAAATATTGTACATAATATGTTCCCATTACAAAAAAACAAACAAAACGTTTTTTACCTGATTTATTGTCAACATATGAGAACTAAACGATATAAGTTTTATCCATCTACGCCCTCTTAACAATATAAGTTATATCCATATTCGTTAAAAGGTTAAACCTGATAACATTTCAATGTTGAAGTAAAGTATTTTTTGTATTTCCTTATAAATGGAAGAATGTGGGAAAGTGATTTTTTCATTAAAGAAAGCAAAAATATACTTGAAGGTTATGTACTATTAATTGAGACTTGTGTAGACTTAAAAAAGTCTACACAACAAAAACTTTCAGTCATCACTAACTCAGGAACTACTTATCCAAAAAGTATTACGTGTATCACGTGCTCGTGTACTAGTTATACGAGTATTTTATTCTAAATGCCATAAATTACATTTAAAAATTTATATGTAACATAAATTGTGAATACTAAAAGTGATGTTAAATTACTTGCCAAAATCTTTCTTTTGCTTTTCTATACATATACAACCAATCAGAGTTCATATATACGAATTTTTCATCTGCAGAATTCAACAAGTGTAGCAAGCATCAAATTAAATGCATCAAAATTAATTCTTAAAAATTACTCAAATATGGTATAGATCAGGGCTGTCCAAAGCACGGCTCACGGGCCTCATGCGACCCGCGGCTAATCTTTGTGTGACCCGCGACATGTTTCTAATCTACCACAATTAGATAAATTTTTCTTTGTTATATTTTGGTAACTACATTATTTTATTTTAATGATATCCCAAATAAATTAATTAAAATGTTTTAAATTATTTATTACACTTCATGTTAATTTATTTAATTGGTAAAGACTTTGGTATATATTGCTTTGTGCAAATCGTTCAAAAAACTCATATGGCAACAACTAATATTAATAATGTTGATATTGACAGAATTATAAAAGATAAATGAATGAAGAATTATTAAAACTAAATTTAACATTATCACCGTATTTTTATTTTTCTCCGGCAAATTTCTTTAATCTATTCAGTGATTTGAATTAGCCCGCGATCTTATCTGGTCTGAACAGTCCTGATGTAGACTATAGTACAATACTGTCATTTCTAAAGATTTGCACGCAACCCTCTTATATTTCTTAATTGGTTTCATTAATTTAAAAATGTGGAATATATAAATAATAACATGGATTTCTTTAAAAATCGCACCCATCAATCAAATATTATATAGGTATTAGCATACATTTCATAAATTCATTTGAGTACCAATTTAATGAAAGATATATTCGTAATTACGATATTAATATACAAATATACTCGACATTAATGTCAAGCTCTTTTGTTATTTCAAAAATGCATTTTGTATGCTACATTAGGGTGCCATTAAGGTATATGGGCAATTTTTTTTTCGTAAAATCGGTTGACGGCACCCCCCAGATCGGTTCATTTTACTAAAAAAATAATCTGTGTGAAATTTTAGTTCAATTGGATAAGTGGAAATGGTGCCCCAAGAGCCTCAAAGATTGGAAAATAACGATTTTTTCCATAAAATTCATCTTTGATTGCTTATATCTCCGACATATTTAATTTTACATAAAAACTGTCTTCCTAAAAGTTATAGATCTATTAAAAATAAACAATTCACTAATACAAAGTTTTTCTGTATTTCTAATAGTTATTGAATAAAACAAAAAATAAATTGAAGTCACAAATACTAATTCTAGGTTTGTCCGACATAATTTTTATTATTTTAGTTAAAGTTGCTGGAGCAAAGTATCCTTATTACAACTTAATTGTTAACAATTTTAATATGTACTGTTTTCGATTCCCCTTTTTTGTTAAAATTGAATTATAGTCCAGCATTAGTTTCACTCCTCGCTATGTCGTATCATTTACTACTTTCAAGCTTAAAAGCTTTCAAAATGGCTTTAAAGCCATTTTGTGGGGCATATTTTCAAGAAGCCATCGCACAACTTGAAACGATTAAAAATGTTTTTAGTATTTTTGTATACAAACTGTTCAATTCCCTTTTCGACGATTTCAGTTATTTTTGCGGGATCTATTGATACTCTCCTGACTTCCTTGTCATCACTATCTATATTCAAATTTGAAACCATATTTTTCTTTGTCTCAGGTGATATATTTAAATCCAAAAAAGCAAAATGAACAAGCTTTGAGCTTAAATACCAAATATAATTTTTTGATATTGACTGAGAATAGAAAGAAGATTAAAATCTTGAAAATGAGCTTTGACTGATGACAAAGTATTAAACCATACTTCAACATATACTTTAGTAATAAATATACATATACCACAAAAAGCATTTTCTTCTTCTGTAGATATTTTGAACTCTTTCCTTAATAAAAATATTTTTAATACATGCATGGCTTTCGCCATCCATCTTGCATGATGTATAGTTCCAGGAGGTCGAAACTTTATTATACAGTTCGGCTTTTCTCCTAAAAACATTAATGCAAGTTCCAGACGTTCCCTATAATCATCTCTTGGTTGGTTATCCTTACGAATCTTATAAAAGAAACGAATATTTAAAGAAGACATCTTGGTAACACTTTTTAATGTAATCACTTTGAATTAATCAATACGATAAAATATTATAAAATTCACTTCGCATTCCAATGAATACAGAAACTCACTTATGTATATAACTATACAAGTATTGGACTTATTTTGTAGCAAATTTAGTAGACATTTCATTCATTGAACTCATTATTCAATAACTATTAGAAATACAGAAAAACTTTGTATTAGTGAATTGTTTATTTTTAATAGAACTATAACTTTTAGGAAGACAGTTTTTATGTAAAATTAAATATGTCGGAGATATAAGCAATCAAAGATGAATTTTATGGAAAAAATCGTTATTTTCCAATCTTTGGGGCACCATTTCCACTTATCCAATTGAACTAAAATTTTACACAGATTATTTTTTTAGTAAAATGAACCGATCTGGGGGGTGCCGCGGGCAATTTTCCGACTTTCGAAAATTAATGGCACCCTAATGCTACATTCTTTATTTTCAGAGAACATTTTTGGTATATTTCTTATTTACCAGTAGTTTATCGTTCGTTATATTAGGTATTCTTTAAGCTCAGAGTCTACTGTGCTTTAAAAATAATCAATACAATTATTTATTGTATTATATAGGCCGTGTCCGAGTTCGAGTAAATTGATGGTAAATTGAAGGAAATAGTAAAGTATGTCGGTATGGCAGCAAATGTTGGTATTTACTAGAATTTCGAGTAGAGTAAATTAGATAAAAATTAGGTAAATTAAGTGTTACCATTGTGAAAATTTTATAAAATTTTTAAAGAGGTTTTTTTCGAAAAGTAGGGAAATACAACAACAAAAATTTTAGTTCTTATACTATTTTAATTAATTGAATTTTTGGCTGACCATACAGCTGATTCGAATATTGCCAAATACCCATCATCAGTGGTCTTAGAAATAATTCTTGTATTTAATTATTCGTAAATAATTATTTTTGAGACTGCAAGTACCAGGACTCGAACTCGGGTCCTGCCAAATGTGAAGCTCAGAATAAGCGTACCTTAACCAATTGATCCAAAATTTTTAATAAATAAATAAATAAATTTGAAAACTTTTTACAGAAAAATAATAAGTGCAATGTATAAATAAATACATATTTATATAAGTGCAATGCAAAAAATGTCTAGGAAATTTCAATTTACTTTACCTCAATTAACTCGAACTCGCACACGGCCCTTCAATTAACTCTACTGTGCTTTAAACATAATTAATACAAATTTTTATTGTACTTTGGATGTGTGCGAGTTAGGCTAAGTTGTGTTCTATATGAGGGAAATTCTTAGTTGTGCCGATGATGTAGTGATGTGTCTATAAGTGTTGATAAATGGCTAAATATGTGCAGTGCAAAAAATCCCAAGAAAAGTCGCATTTGGTTTAGCATCAACTTAGCTTAACTCGCACACGTCCTTTATACAATTAACTCTTGTTAAGCCGAGAGTCTACTATGTTTTAAAAAAAATTAATACAATTATATATTATTACGTATAAGAAAAATGTAAATTAATTATTGTTAATAATTACAATATTATGGCCGTGTGCGAGTCCGAGTAAATTGAGGTAAAGTAAATTTAAATTTCCTAGGCATTTTTTGCACTGCACTACGTAAATATTTATTAATTTATTGCACTTATTATTTTTCTGTTAAAAGTTTTTAAATTTATTTATTAAATATCCTATAAAATTTTCACACTGGCTACACGTAATTTACTTAATTTTTATCTAATTTACTCTACTCGAAATTCTGGTAAATACCAACATCGCTGCCATACCGACATATTTTACTATTTCCCTTAAATTAAAATAATTTTTTTTATCAAACAAATGTAATTTCTTTTAAATATGTGAAATAATTATTTCACAATTTATTTGACAATTTCGGGCATCTATAATGTCCTTCATGAAGGACTCTGACAAACATTTTGCAACCACCGTGCAGTGCAGCATCGTTGTTGATTTAAATTTTTTTTTGTTTTTTTTTTGCAAATTTTGCAAACAAAAAAATCAAACTGAGAAAGAATGATAACGCATTGTTGCTCTCATCTCACCAATAGAAGAATTTGTCTATAAAAAAATTGAATCCCAACACAATGCTATTAATAAACTAATTTTATGGAAAAATAAAATTGCTCATAAATAATTTTGAAACAAATTGGGAAACGCACTAAACTCTCAGCAAAAAAGCATTGAAAGCAAAGAATATATATTGAGTTTTTTATTAGCGTATGTTGTTGTTGTTGCTGCTGTTGCTGTAGTTGATATTGTTGTTGTTATAAATTAATTTAAGTTGATTGCATTGATTACACGTTCAGTCAAAGGTAGCGGTAAAAGTGCTATTGCTATCTGCCCCCAAGAAGAGAATTTATTAAAAAAAAAATCTACAACAACAACTGCATAAAAATAACACGAAGCAAAAGCAAATCAACAACAAAAAGCAGCAACAAACGAAATGAATAACAGAAGTCAACAAAAAGTAAAAAATAATAACAATAACAATAACAATAACAACAAAAATGAAACAACAAAAAGAGTCGGAACAGTTTAGTTCCATAAAAACTTGGGGTATAACAATGATATCGGCAGAAGTATAACTATAGTCGTCGTTTCGAACTCGCTGTGTGCGGTTAAAAATTGTCTCGTTGAGAATTTTGTGTAATATTACAAAAATTCTGTTTGCAAGTAACAGGGAAATGCTACGCATCATATAGTCGTAAAGATTTTATTATCAGTTGTGATATATGTACATATATATATGAGTATTTGAAATACCCAACATTCGAATGTGCACATGTTTGTTTAAGTATAAAGTCGTATTGTATTATCGTCTTGTGTCGATTATTGAATTTTAAAAAATTGTTTTTGTAATTTGAAAAAAATTTATTTAATAATAAAAGTTGTGTACATTTTGTGTATTGTTCCTACTGGAAGAACACTAAAGTCATTGACACTTACGAAGGAAGAAATTTTGAAGGACAAAACAATTAGAAACGGCAAAATTGTCCATCTATTTTTAAGGGTAAGTTACAGTGATTTTAAAACAATGAAGGTTTCGTATTTTTTTTTTTTGTTATTCAATACAGCTTCCTTTTTGCTGTCCTCATATTTTCATAAAGAGTTTTGAAGAGTCTTTAACGAATTTCATGTGTAAATATTAAAAATATAGAGTAATAGTGAAATATTTTTTTATAAAAAATTGAAAAATTATTTTTACTGAATAATTATTTTAAAGTGTTTCAATGGACTTCCTTCCTTTATGTGCTGTGGCAAAACTGATTAGCTTCAACGCATTTTACAATAAACTAATATTGTATCATGTATATGAAAGTCTCATTTTTGTGTGATTTCAAAGTTATAGTGAAGAGATGTCGTAATTTTTGACTAAGTTTTAAAATTACTTAATAATGGAAGAACAACAATTCAGAATTAGTTATAAAATATTATATTTAAAACTAATATAAATGTATATTATTATTTATAAAAAATAAATAAATAGTTATAGTTCTAGTGAAGAGATATCGTAATTTTTGACTGAGTGTTAAATTACCTAATAATGTAACAACAATAATATTTCTATTTATAACTAATATAAATAAATAATAAATAAAAATATGTATTATTATTTATAAAAAATAAGTAAATAATTATATGTTAGTAAAGGGATATCGTAATGTTTGACTGAGTTTTAAAACTACTTTAGAATGCAACAATAACAATTCAGAATTAGTTATAAATAATTATATTCATAACTAATATAAATAAATAATTAATAAAAATGAATATTATTATTTTTAATAAAATTTTGAATTTATTTGTCGACCTGTTTTTTTTTTTTATAATGGTTTTTATATATTTTTTTATCCGTCAATTACTCACTTTTTGTTAAATAATTCGTCGTTTGTTTAATATTTTTTAATATATTCTATATTTCGTAACTATCAAGATCACGATCTAACATAATATTGGAATATAGGCAATAGAATAAAAAGGATGATGTAGACATGTTAGATCGTGATCCTGATGATGACTCTCAAGGAGAGTCGAAATATAGAATATATTAAAAAATATTAAACAAACAAAAAATAAAAATTATTTAACAAAAAATATTTATTAAAACCATTTTTAATAATTAAATAAATAAAGTAACAAAACTACAGAAAAATGTGCGAACATAAAAGTCAAGTACGGCTTTAGGTCAGTTGGTTAAGATTCCTGGTACTTGCAATCTTAAAAAAAAAATTATTTACGAATAATTAATTACAAGAATTATTTCCAAGACCACTGATGATGGGTTAAAAATTCAATTTATTAAAATAATATATGAATAATATGAATTTTTGTTGTTGTAGTTCACTACTGATAAACCTTTTTATAAATAAATAATATAAATAATTATATTTATAACTAATATATTATAATATGAAGGCATATTACAAAAAGCAACAAGTGTTGTTTTCTCTAACAATGCCAACTACTGATATTGTAACTTAAGGCCATTCAGTGGGATTATAAGTTTTAAGGACCATAAGAAGTGATTTGTTAAATTGAATGCATTACATTTACTACTATATATATAGTATATATAGTAATGACTATTAAAACTTGCTTTCTATATAAAAATTGATTTTTTTAAGTGGCTATTCATTTAAAAATATTTACCTTTAAGTTTTAGTGTTAGTTCGTTCTGTTATTAAACTTAAAAAAAATTTTTATGATTTTAAAATAATAATCATATACAGTCAAACTTCCGTAGTTTGAAGTACCATTTTGCGAAAAAAAACTTTTGAATTTTTTTGTAATTCTACGTACTTTGTTCTAAACCCTGTTCCGCTCGATTTAGTTCGAGTTATAGAAAATTTGAAGGAAATTTTCCTAAATTTATACTTTTATGAAACATTTTTTAAAAATTAATTTGAATGTCCTTTTTTTTGCTAATCTCAACATTTGGCAAAATTCGAAACAATTCACTTAATTAAAATGTAATATTGGTAGCTATAAAATTCTGAAATTCTTTTCTGAGCAATATTTTCGTTGTCAATAAGTCCACAATATAACATAAAAACAATAATATGAACCCAAATGACTGCTATCAGTACAAAATTATTTTATTTTTTATTAATTAATACCTTGCGACTAAAAAAAATAAAATATATATTATAATATATATATATAAAAAAATTACTGTTTTATGAAGTTTAATATACGGGCGTATATTCGTTAAATATACGAAATTTAAATATTTAATAATTTTTTATGGACAAAATTATTAATATTCTAATATACTTAGCTAATTGTTCATTACAATTCGAAATTTAAAAATAAAAATCATTATTTTAAAAATCTGTAATAATATAAATAATTATTAAAATTAGTATATGAAAAAAATACAAATACTTTAAATTTCAAAGTTCCAATATTGCTATATTCTTAAAGAAAATATATATTCTATATTTATAATCTTAAAATATTATTTCTGCTTTTGGATTGGAACTCAATTAAACAATTAAGTAAATCAGTAAACAATTAAAAATAACGTAATTAGAATCTTTCTCAAAAATTCGATTTTGTTATATATTATTATTATTATTATTATTATTATTATTATTATTATTATTATTATTACGTTGAAGATAGTTGAGTCAGTGCACTTCAACACTTTTACTCTCTATTAACTGCTAGGTTTCTTCATAACCCCTCTCTACACTTTGACTGGATTATTTTTTATCACTTCATCAGACTAAGCAATATTTGACCTCAGATCTTCATACCTCCCCGAGGAGCCTTAACCATTCTGTTTTGTTATAATAATTATGAAACGGGTTAATTGTTATTACGGGGTTAAAAATACTTCTCAATCTATCTAAGTATCTTACATTAGTTTTATTGTTGTAATGTTTGATAGTAAGTATACCATACATAAGGCATTCTGTATTACAATCTTAATACTAAGGACGTGACTTTATCATGTCTTGTTGATCCTGTTGTTGATTGTTACCCTAAATAAATAAATTATTTATTTATTTATTTAAAGCAAAAAAAAAATTTTTTTTGCGCACCAATTTAACACAAAATAGTAGTGGGTTCAGGTACTTTAACTTTTCTGCTCATATTATATAGAATTGAAATCTAATATACATATAAAATATACAAAAGTAATATTATAATAATATAAAGGAATAATTTAGAAAAAATCTTATTCTTAGCTTAAACTTATTTTAAGTTTTGAAATGTCTTTTCAATCATTTAGCTAAAATTATGAAATATGAATTTAGCTAAATGTATGGAATACGAAGCTAAACAAGTCTCAAAATTTAGACCAACTCTGTTTTCGTTAGTTTATGTAGACTTACATAAAAATAAAAATTAAATAAAAATTAAAATTCACAAATTTGTTAATAAAAACTTCAATTCTTTTAAAAAGGTGACTTTTTTTTATATTAAAAATTATAAAAAATTGCACTACAGAATGTGTCAAAATTCTTAAACAACTAAATGTTAATAATTTCAATTTTTTATATATAAAAATGAAATAGTATAATTACCTTTAAAACAATTTTTACAGATTTAAACGTGCTTTTAGTTTCTCACTTGTAAGATAAAATTGATTGTTCAGGTTTGTGATAAAATTATTAAACAATCAAAATAATGGAATTTTGCATTAAAAAGTTATTTTATGACTTCTATTTAATTTATTCTATTTGTATAAAGAACAAAAGTTTATGATCCTTCAAATAGTTGTTAAATGAAAAGCAATAAAGATAAGAATGATATTTAAGAAAAATTGAAAATTTAAATAAATAAAAATTCAATAAATTTCAGTATTATTTTCAGATCTCTTCATATACATACATATATCTTCACAATAAATTTTTTTAATTATTATTATTCACTATTAGTTGTCAGGTTTAATAATACTTACTTGTGTTTGAGCTCATCTATTGACGTAAAAAACTGTTATTAATTGTTAAAATTTATTTATTAATTCATTGATATTTAAGCAATGAATTTAAATGTACTGAATTATTAAATAAGTTAGAAAGTAGCATCGTAAATTAAAAAAATAATGATTTCATTTAATTGGTATAACGATTAACAAGTGTACGGAATTTGTCATAGTGCTTAAAAAAAAATTTTTTTTCTTGATATATTCTAATAACAAATAATTATTATTTACTTAACAAAAAAATAAAAAACTAAATATATTATATAAAAGTGAACAGAGATATTCTTAAGTGAACTAATAGAATATTCAAGTTTTAACACATGTATGTATATAGTATCTTTTGTTCAACTTAACTATACAACTGTTTTTATAAAGAAGGGCAAAAATTTTTCGCTTAACATTTTTAACAAATGTTTAAAATATTATAAATAGCATATAACATTTTGTAGATTTTTTGAAACTTAATTGAATTTAAAATTAAATTTAATTTAATTTTATAATTACTACCACATAAAGAATAGACTCTGATATATTTACTATATTGTGTTCATTATAATATTAATCGACAGAATAGAATATAATAGACATTAACAGAGCACTGGCTTCTAACGTAGCGCTTCAACCATCTGTACTCCATATACCTATATATTCTGTTCATTATAATATTTAATGATAGAATAGAATATAACAGAGCACTTGTTTCTAACGTAGCACTTAAACCATCTGCACCCTATATATATATTCTGTTAATTATAATATTTAAATGTATATGTGCGGAATATATTTACTATATTCTGTTTATTATAATATTAATCGACAGAATAGAATATAATTGACATTAACATAGCACTGGCTTCTAACGTAGCACTTAAACCATCTGCACCCCATATATACTTATTCCGTAAATATATATGTGCGGAATATAAACTTTTCCCTTTCTTCTGTATAATATTTTTAATGATCATTTACATTTTAACTATGAAATCAAGAATCTCATATGTTTAATTTTTTATGAATTTAAAATTCTTTTCTAGTTTGAGTACTTATATCTATGGCAGCTGTGAGAGCTGTATTGACTTATCGCGTTTTTGATTTGCAAATTTATGTTAAACGTATTCTCAAAACGTCAGATGTTCATTTCCACATCAAATACAATTACAGTCATATAAATTATTTAAATTAAAAATAAAGCACTACATAAAAGAACTATATATAACATATTAGAGCTGGTCACTTTTCTTTAAAGCGTTCAGAAAAACATGATTCTATAACCCATTCTTAGTAAATATTTCTAAGAAATCATGTGGTGATACATATATTATATAGAATAAAAAAATAAATTAATATTATTCATTTTAGTCTTCGACTTTCCAATATGTCGTTATATTATTATTTTAATTTCTGGCGATTAATAGAATTAAATGGAGTATATTTTACTATAAACTATTGCAATATAATATAATAATATATAATATAATAATATATAATATAATATACATTAACTTAAAAGAGACAA
>NC_051846.1:79272351-79308553 GCF_002237135.1 Teleopsis dalmanni | reverse complement strand
AAAAAGAAAATTAATATCTATAATTTAATAAAGTATAATAAAACAATATTTTCTTATATTATTTGCAGTAAAATAAAACTCAATAGAATATCCAATGCAATGAAAAATTATTATGAATGAATGAAATTATTTATAATAGTTAAATAAATTTATATAACTGTGGTTTATGCGTTAGTTTTTAAAAATGCATAGGAAGTGCAATTAAATTGACTTAAATTAAATTTATCGTAACAAAAATTTGACAGTGTTTAACTCCTGACACTTGAAATCTAAAAACTGTATACCGACAAATAAACGAATAGATTTTTCCAAAGACCACTGATGATGGATATTTGGCAGTTTGTGATATAGCTTTTTCTTCAGCTTAAAAATTTATTTGATTTAAAATTAAATATATAAGTTTAAAACTTACTCTTTTTCTGTTCGAAAACATAGTTCTTGTGATATGATTAAAATTTTATAAAAATTCCGAATAAAATTAGACTAAATATTAACAAATTCTTGAAAAAAATTTGTATATATGTCAGATTATATATAACATATATTATACTAATCATTTTAAATGATGCAATCACAACCGATCAATTAATCAATATCAAAAAGTAAAAGGTTTTCCATAACACTTGGAAGAAAAGCACATATACTTCTTCTTTGATCTTATACGCATATTGTTTAGTATTCCTAAATTTTATTAATAAAAAAATTTTATAAATAATGGCATATGGTGTGTTTTTTTCAAAAATATTTGAAAGGCCTCGTGGAAAACAAATACATGGGAAGGGTAATGCTTGGACGAATTCTCATTAGTAAAAATTGGTGTAATATTGCGTCAAAAATCAGACTTTACTAAACAAAAAACTAATGGATGAATATAATATTTAATTAAATAATATTTTTTTAATCAATTTGATGAATTCAGGATCAAATTATGGAATACATCGATACACATTAAATACTTAAGTCTTATGTTTATTACTGCTTTTCAAACTGGTATTATGATTACCATCGGATTTAAATGTAGCAATAGTTGGAAGAAACCAATTTAGGGCACTTAATAATATTACAATGGCTCATCGAAATACTAACAGTTATTGATTAAATCACCCAGAGCATCAAATTTTGAAAATAAAAATAAAAATTTGATGGTAATTTTAATATTATCTGTACGAACTGGTGAAACCATATATGTGGAAATAGTATTTCTTTAAACACTCCCAATATATCAATTATGTACAGACTATCGGACTATTAATATTTTTCCTAAGTTAAAGTTTGTCATACATTAGTCAATATTTTCATGAATAACCAGGCTAAAGTCAAATCAATCACAAATCATGAGTCTGTATCAAATCAAATGATATACAAGTATTGAGACCAGATGAAGAACTGAAAAGTAAGCAAGTTCCTTTATATAGGATCCAGGTCACACTGATATCGTTGAAAATTGTAAAAATATTACACAATTTTTTTTGATAACACGTTGGTTTCAAAGATGCGAAAGAAGAAGTAAACGTTTTATCTGACGAAATGCAATATTAAGTAAAAATTTTAATGACCAGACAGAACAAATCTACCGCTACCGAAAGTATTTCCAGCTGAAAATATGTCATAATGTTCTAACATTATCTTAAATTTAACAAGAAGCAGTAATCAGTCAGTAATGTGTCAGTCATTATAAGACAAAGTTTAATAGGTAAACAGATTTAATGCCCTTAAGATGAACTTTTGAAGAAGTTATTATACTAAGTGTAACAACGAAATGTTCAAATATCTTCCTTCTATAAACAAAAACTTTACTCCTTACGAAATTTCTACTTTGAGAAATTAACAAAGCTGGGCAGAGTCAATTTAGTAAAACTTTTTTATAATGGAAAACCGATGGTGGAACAAAACTCGTTGAGAAAGCGGGGTAAATCCGTTCATGGTAACACAGCGGATTCTAGACTTTGCGAATTCCAAGATATTCTTATTAGAGATTGTAATATTAATAACTATAATTTGATATACATAAAAAATTCGATAAATGGTACTATCTTTTACAACATTTTAATTTTTCTTTTACCATATACCATGAAACTATGATTATATACTACTAAACTCGGTAGTAGTCCTTTATCATTTAATTCATAAATTAATACTTATTGACTTAAACTATCATAAATAACAATTTTTTAGATTATTTAGTTTATTAACAAGAATTCAATAAAATAGTTTCAAAATTTTATTAACTATATAATTTTCCTTCCAACGATAACGTCACAAGTTCTCATTTTTAAGAGATTAGTTTATGGGGTTTGTAGGTCAAAGTATTAAAATAATACATGCAGTAAGAGTGTGCTACTTATATCTGGCGATAATTTTTCTTATCGAGAATTTACTGTAGATTGACTTTATAACTTTTTGAATGTTTTATATAATTATATCTCATAATCTTTTAGTACATTGATAACTGAGGCAATATTTGTCTTATATCTGAATAAGTGTGACTGACATAGACATATATCAGTTAAATATTTTATAATGTTAAAGATAAGATTACTGTTAATGACTATCGTGGAAATAAGTACATATTATTCTTATACATATATGAACATTCAGAGGCTAAGTACTTTCATACGTAATATCCGTACTAATAATTGACTTAAGAGGTTTGTTTAATCACAAAAAATTTTTATTTCTGAATTATGTTCCACTTTTACCATAATAAGAGACGGTACGTTTTATTATATAATTTGTAGTTTTATTAAAAATTGTTATATAGTAGATTAGTAAATTATATATATAGTAATTTTACTTTTGTTGTTAAGAGAAAAATGCACGATCTGGAGTAAAATTTACGGTAACAAAGTAAAAGTAGTAAAAATGTATTTAAATTTCCATTTTTTTATTGCAATATTTTTTTAGTATATTAATGAAATAGTATCTCTATGGAACAATTCTATTATTACTATTACTATTGTTTATTCATTTTTTCTTAAAGGAAAAAAAAATCAATCTACAGTAAATGTACTTATTTTTATTCTAACTTTAGGAATATATTGCATGATAATTAATTTAATTTATATTTCGAACTTCTAAATACCAGTTAAGTTTTAAATGCATATATCTTGAATTAAATTAAATATTAATTTAAAACTATGCAATTCGTTCGAACTAAACACGCCACCTTAAGTAGTTTTACGATACATAATTAATAAAACTAGATATTGAACTTAAAATAAAAGTAAATCACTTTACAATATATCTCGATATTGAACTTAACATAAAAATAAATAACTTTATATCGATAGGTAAGTTAAATAATCATGTCCTATAAATAATATTAACAATTTATCTATCAATATAATAAAGGTGTATACATAAGTTGAAGAAACCTATTACATTGTTATAGAGCACGTTTTTAGTTAATAATTATTCAAAAATAACTTTTAATTGAGCTATTATTTTATAGAACATCAATAACATATTTTAAACTGAGTCATTTAGGCTAAAATATTTTATTGTTATAATGTAAAAATGGAATTGGTTTTATTACTGAATGGAAGTTTTCCTAAAAACCTTGGATTCAATACGTTAGGTTAAGTTAGGTTACTGATGCCATATTGATATTCAGATGTCTGAGTTGGTGAATCAGCAGCTTTATTGTATTTTATGTTTGAACTATTTTAAGTCACACTAAATACGGGGGTTTCCGGGGCTTTATAATATGATGGATCTGATATCTTTGTATCTGCCTGTGTTTGTCAAATTTCGCTATATTTTTAGGATACTTAGTGTTGGATTATTGATCAACAAAATAAAGCTTCGACTGTTGAAAATATTAATAATTTAATTAAATGATGCACTCAACCAATTTTTTGTGCCCAACCTAATAATACACTTTTTCAAAAATTAATTCGAAACTATTAACAAAGTGAATTTTTACCAAGTTCTTTATGGTTCTCTACTCAAAATACTTTATAACTTAAAATTTAACAAAACTGTATGTATAGTTAAAATGTAAGCATATTATTACTGGGACCAATAAGAGCTATTATTACTTTGACACCTATAAAGGCAATCTCTTGAAAATTATAGCAATTCTCGGTTAAGGTTTAGTTGCCTGAAGAAGTACTTGACCTTCAATTCAAACATAAAAATATCTATTTTTACTTTTAACTAATTCGCCTAAAATAGATTAATGAAGTGCTTCTCCCGTAGAACATTTGCGGATCTAAGCTATGCATATTAGCTGATTATCTATGATTTTGCTATAAACATAGCTTTAACAAGATATAATAATTTATTGCTATTAATATTTAGACAATTTTGATTACTAAATATTTTGTATATGAATGTATGGTTGGTAAACCTAGACACTTAGTGACTGTGGACGCAGTCGTAAAAGTGGTTTTACTTCATCTGTGAGAATGCTTACAAACAATAATTTCCAATTGGGCTTTTATTATTGTTTATCTTCGGATGGCAATAAAAATTGAATTTATTTGAATTGGAAATTATATTTATTTACTTTTTTAGCAAAATATTTTTATTAATAAGAATAAACAAATATTTTTTAAATGAAAAAACAAAATCATCATCATTGAAATATTTGCAGTTTGTAAACATTTTCTTGATTAACTACACGCTTGTTTTTGTAATTAAATTAAAAAATATAATTAAAATAAAAAACTAAAAGACAATGGAAATATTTTAAAAGCATTCTCTTAAATTATTAAATAACATTTGTTGCTAAATAAAAGTTAATTTAAAAACAAAATATAGTGCAAAAAAATGAAACACTTTAGCAATTTTTTATTGATTAGGCAGGCGTGTTGAATTTTTTTTTGTTATTAAAATTCGAAAAAACAAAATTTAAACAAAAATTAAAAAGTCATAATTAGTAAACATATTTTTGATTTTGTGTATAGAATTGGATTAATCTTAATGGGATCTTCAAAGTAAAAAGAATTTAGTAAATAGAAAATAATCATAAACGTTTTAAAATTTCAAATTAAAACAATTTTTATAAGAAATTAATTGAAAGAAATATATATATAAATAAATACATATACCTACTGCTCAAAAAGTATACGGATTTTGTTGTTTGTTAACTACTCCTTAAGTAATAGACCTTCTTTAAAAATTTTTTGTTATGTTTCTTTTGTTATGTTGGTACACTCTTTCTTGACAAATAGGAACGCCATCTGTCATTTAGTTTGTTTACAGCAGCTGTTAATGTAAGACTACCTCAAGTGCATTTAGCGATTTTTACTATGGAAAATTCTTGTTGTACGCGATTTCTTCACCAAACACGGCACCACTGTCATCGCTCAGGCATCATATTCGCCAGATCTGGATCCGTGCGATTTTTCCTGTTCCCGAAAGTAAAATTGCCCCTTCGTGGTAAGCGCTTTGAGTCGATTGAATCGGTAAAAGAGAATTCGCCGAAGAAACTACAAGCCTTACCTGCACGGACCTACGAAAAATGTATGGAAGATTGGGTTCAGCGTTGGCATATGTGTATCGCTTCAGAAGGAGCATATTTTGAAGGAGATAAAATAAATTTGGAATAAAATTTGCGTTTTATTTACAAAATCCGAATACTTTTTAAGCAGTAGGTATATAATATTCCTAATATTCTTAATATTCTTAAAATGGTTTTTATATATTTTTTAATCTGGCTATAGGTTCATTTTTATCAAATATTTCAACGATTAATGTTTTTTTATTATACTCTATATTTCGACTCTTTTTTAAAGTCATCATTAGGATCACGATCTAACATAAATTAATATTACTAAAACTATATCTACGTCATCCTCTTTATCGTCTATATTAAATAATACCAAATATATCAATTTATTACAAAATTACTTACCTAAAATTATTACTGAAAATATATCTGAAAAATATAAAAAAATTTGTTACTATTTATTTATATGATAAATTATTATATATATACATATAAAATCTGAAGAGTATAACTTAACTTTTTAACTATCAATTATAAAAATGTTGACACAAAGATTTCTTTCAAAAATTCTTTATGTCTGTAGACACCCATTCATATTTTTATTTACTATAAAACAGGTGGCTTTAATATAATAACCTTCAAATGAAAAATAGGTCAAATTTACAAAAATTTGTTGATATTAAAAAATTCTTAATTTATACTTAATTATTGTGATATATATAACTACAATCAGAGGTATTGAAAGGTATTAACAATATTATGTTTGTATCTTTTTATAAACACTTAATAAACCTCAAAGTGCGTTTCAATATATTTGATATATCTATATTATATTCACTTTTATTGATACCTCATATATTTGTATTATGTATGTATAAATTTGTTTTTTGTTTACTTATAAAATTATAAATATTTATAATTTCTCTTTTACACATATATCAAATTGATTTGAAATGTTATGTTTCTGTTATCAGTCTAACATTTCTGTAATTATCTTCGTACAAACAATTACTCAATATTATTTGCGTTATCTTAAAACGTAAATAGAAATAGTTGTTTGGATTTAATAAACGCTATTTATGGGATTTTAATATAAAGTGATATAGTGATAAGAGACTTATATATTTTTCGATAACATAAGTGATCCGATTTTTGTAATTATCTTAATAAATTATTAACGTCACACTTACTCAGAATAAATTTATTCATATGTTTTTTTACTCATGAATATTTGCTTTACTCTCAAGTAGTGTGTAATTTTAAGTAAATTTGTATTTATCTGACACAAGTCGATTATCATAATTTTTTGAGAAATTTTTTTTTTAAATATTTTAACTTAATTAAGGAAGCATTAACCTTTACTTTATCAAAGAAGTAATTTAGTTTAATTGAAGCTTTCTCTTTCCATATCTTGGTTCGTACTTACAAAATTTAATCGAATTTATTTGCTTATCCGGTTACGCATTCCAATAAAGATTCAAAATTTTATGTTGTTTACGAAGAGAGTAAATCTTTTATAAAAAAATATTTGCAAAATGTAGGAAAATAGGTTGCAATCTATTTTCAATAGAATCCCTGATCATTAGAGATATATAGACTGTTCTTCAATCTGTATTTATACCTATGAATCAAATTTCGAACGATTCATATTATTTAGATTACAATAAAATTTTATTATTTCGTATAAAATGCCTCAAATCTTTATATTCAGATATTTAAATATTTTTAATAGTTTAATAATAATAAATTAATAAATTATATACTTTATAACACCAAAACAAACCTCAAACAAAACAGTAATAAAGAATTAGAAGAATCTAAAGAATTATTCATCATCATTAGAGGCGCAAAGATCCTAGTTGAAACTGCTCTATTTAAAAATTCCTCCACGTACCTCTGTCGTTTGCTATCATTCTCTAGTTTCTTCTTCGCTGTTTGATCCACATTGTCTATCCAGCGTAAACTCGTACGCCCCACTTTTCCTTATTCCTTCTGGTGCATATTGAAATATTTTATTTGTTGGGTTATCTATGCTCATTCTTTGAATATGTCCAGCCCATTGTAATTGCTTTAGTTTTACTCTTTTGCTTATTGCTGGTTCTCCTAGCTCTTTTTATTCGTCATTAAATCTTAGCCGATAGGTGCCGTCTTCTTCTCTAATTGGACCAAGTATGCGACGTATAATCTTGCGTTCGAAGATATCAAGCTTATTTTCATCAGACTTTTTCATAGCCAAAGCCCTCTGCACCATACATTATGATAGGAGATATCAGCGTTTTATATATTCTTAATTTTGACTTTTTAGTAAGCATATTTGAACCTAGTCCACCAAGGCTTTTATTTGCTGCCTTTTTTCTTTTATTTAAGAATTCTTATTATTATTCCCCTCATTTTAAAATTATCTGGTTTCTTATATTATTAAAATGAGATTAAGTAAAATAATTCAAATCAATTTGTTCTCAAATATTTTTGTCTTTAATATTTTTTAATGCATTCATTACTCTTAATAAATAGTTTTCTGAAATTTTTCTAACCTCTGCACTTATTGTATACTTTTTAAAAAATGTTTATCTAAAACTTTATATCATACATCATACATTGTGGTTGACAAACTCTATATCGTAATAGTTTTCATTATCTCGCTTGCTGACTTCCTGGCTATACCATTCTATAGAAGTAATGAACAGACTTGCAACAAATAATTTCTCTTCTTTGTTTAGTACCGAAAGATAGAAGATGCAACAAAAAAAAAAAATAAGTTTGAAGATGGAGTAAAAAATAGAATATATTAGAATTAGAATAATTAGAATATATTAGAAATAAAATTAGAATAATTGTTGAAACATTAATACCTATCAAAGAGTGTGTCATTAATTTCGATCATAAAATGATAATGGCAACTAACTTAATAGTATAGGTATAAATTATATAGGCTAACAATTACAAATATTAGAACAGATTAGATTGTTGAGACACTTACTCGCATCGCTATTATATGATGTGTCACATGTTCCCTAACAGAAATACTTGCAATAATATAGAGGGCAAAAAGAAAAATTTAAGATCACATTTTTTTACAAAATATGATAATGTTTTATAAAATTTGATTTTGGGATTTCAAGATCCCAATATATATGTAGATATATATAAAAACTTGAAAGCAAATTACAAACCTAACATATGTTATTAAAGACTTAAAAAGGTCAATACGCTGACCGATTTTGTTTATATATTTGTACCTATCTACCTCTGTCATGATTAAATTTATTTAAATTATAAAGTAATAAAATTATCATAAAAACTATTATCTATTATTATTAATGCATGTATTTTTATATTAAAACAAATGCTAAACTTATAATAATATAATATAATGTAAACCTACAATATTTTTAGAATTTTCCTATACATGAAATAGTATTCCACTTTTATTTGTTAATTAAGCAAAAGTAAATCTTAGGCGAATTAAGCGATAGACTCAGAACTATATATAATATTTGAATCGATTTAAGTACCGGTGTTTGTATAGAAAACAGTTTATTTATATATTTATTAGTCCTTTATTATACTACCTAAGAGCGACATTAAAGAATTTGGTAAGTCGTTGCTTATTTACAGTGTCTTCTACTTCTTGTAACTCTTCTTAAAATAAATCACATAAATACTATATAGGTCATAGTATAGGAATATTTAAAAGAGTTACATAAATATTTCGATGTAAATAACTTTTAGTATTGTGTACTACAGTTTCTTTGTTGTTTTACAGAAAGCAAACTATTACAATTCATTCAATTTATTCCATTTAGTAAATTCTTTATCAAATTAATGCACTTCGTTGAACTTTGCACAGACGACACATACCACACTTTATTATTCAGAGATTATTCATATGTGAATGCATTTGTTATGAAAATGAATACAAAAAAATATCATTTAAGTGCAGTAATAAAATAAAAATATATTTATTTAATATATTCCAACAATATAAAATGAAAATAAATATATGTACAACAAAAAATTTAGAAATATCTACGTCAACGTACTTTTCAATGACGAATCCCATAACATACGCTATGGAATATTCATTAAAAAAATAGCCATAAGTTCCAATTTTAGAAAAAACTTAAACTACATTAAGACTCCGATCATTTATATATAATAATTGTTTATAGTATTAATATACATATTTTTAAGAACGAATTCTGCCGTGAAAAGAATAAAACCATTTTCACGAAATTTAATGGATCACGACAGAGGTTGAGCACTTGCTATAATTTTGGTTCTCTGGATTTTTGCTGCTGTTCCAAATCAATTTGGCAATTTTAAAATTAGTTTACTATATAATTAGTCTTCAAGTTAAATACAATTTTCTGACCCAAAATAAAAATTAATATTATTATTAGTTATCAATTAATATACAAATATCCATTAAAAACATTAAAACAGAAATAAAAATATTATTATAGATAATAAAGCATGAGTTGGAGTCCTTAATCGGAGCATAGGATGCAAACAAAATCTTCGTAACGGCCCACATCCTGTATATTGTAACATTGGTTTTTTGTGATAGTAAATTACACCAAAGTGGATTCTACTGAAGTTCTGTTATCGTCTTTACTTCGTAAGAAATGCCCTAATTACGTCCAGTTTTGTTCTTGATTTCCGTTTTAATAGGAACGCTATTTTAAAAGATTATGCGGGCAAAGTACACGTCATTTGATTTTGGTATTCTTGTACAAAACTATTAATAGTATATGTTATCTGTCATTGGTTAAATGCTGGCATACATTAATATGTTACGCGAACACTAAATTCCACAAGTGGTGGATAGCATTTTATACGTTTTTAATATTCTCGGCAATATCGGTTTCAGCCTTTCCGTCTTATGTTATCATGATACCAAGGTGACACAACTTTTTGAAATCCTCACTTATAACCTCGTAGTTGTCCCTGGTTATAGTTGTGGAGTGTTTATTTGTAGTTACAGCAGATATCAGATTTTACCACAACCCTAGACTGATCACTTTACCATAGTCCGATGAAAAAGAAATTGTCGTTCTGACTGCTTTAAATAAGTAAGTGATAAAGCAGATATCATTCAAATTCTCATGTTACGAACGCATTAACTTTAAGTGATCTTCCATTACCAGATCATTGATATGATCATCCATATATGTAGTTGTTATTTCATTTAAGCGTTTCGGTTACTCAGTATATTTGATGCTTATATGATCACAACGGTCAGTCATTTTTGAATCATTCCATGTAACGGTGAAGTGGATTCATTTTTATAAGTTAATTAATCCCTCAAATTGTTGTCAAAACGAAAGAAATTTCCATATTTAAGAAATAATTTAGACAGACCTTTTAAAATATGCATTGCTAGTTTATGATATTATAAAACTACTTTAAAACTTAGTGTGCTCTCTTTTTAAAGACTTTAAAAGACTTAATTTTACTAACAACGTTTAATGATGAATGTATAACTTAAACAATTTATATATATAAATGATGTATACCATATATATATATATATATATTCCTCAACTTAAAAGGTGATTTATATAGAGGATCAAAATATTATTTTGAACACTTTATCAATGAAGTGGAATACAAATTTATATGGAGCTTATAAAAGATTTTACGAGATATCAGCAATCAATATATAATTAATTAATACCTAGATTACATTTATACTTTTTATTATAATGGGAATTTTATATAAAGTAGTTTTTATCTTTTTCCTCAAGGGATCGAAGAAAAATAGTCCATTTTAAACGAAGTTCATTTTAAGTGAAACCTAGATTAAGCAATTTTTTTACTATATATAATATACATTATATAACTTTATATATGTACATTCAAAATAAGTTTTTAATAGTGAAGAGAATTACATGGAGAATGAAAATTGGCAGAAGTGCGTTGTTGAATACCTCTGTAAAGCGTTTGTATGAAAGGTTTTTGTTTTTTGGTACTGTGGCTAATCCAAGAGGTTCAAATAAAAAGCAAAAGAGACGATCCGGTAAGAAGTAACAACGACAACAGTGACAAAGCAGTAACCGTCAATCAGGTGCTTTATAGATTATTTGTGAAAATACTATGCAACATTACTGATTTTAATAAGATACAGTTCGTACCACAATCGATTTTTTTAAGCAATCTATTTGATAAAAACTAAGAGTTTAATTTTTGAGATAGTTTGCTTTAGCCAAAAGTTCATTTTCAATGTGTTTATTTTAGGTTTATTTAAGTTTATTTTAAGTGAAAAGTATTGTATTATTGTATTTGAACAGAAGGTTCAGTTAGGGTCTGTTGCGGCACAAAAGATCAACTATGGTCGCAGTGCTCCGCTCCGTTGGGAGCTAGTACCCTGTTTATTCATATTCCTATTGTATTATTATTTGCTAATAATTTGACAATATAAAAATATTACTCAAAGAAACCCGTGTTATTAATGGCAGGTACTCTTAAAAAAATCCAATTTTTTATGCTTTTATTAGAACCTCATTTTAGTTGTAAGAATATAAATTTTTCATGAAGTTTTTAAAACTCCCCATCTTAAGAACATATTTACCATATAGAACCATATAGAACTAATTAGTTAATTAGATTTTAGAAATCTTAATATTAAAGTATCTGTACTTATTGAATTGTTTTATATTTTATTTGAATTGAACTTATTCATATTGAATATGACTAACAAATTTCTTTAAAAGTTTAAAATTTTATTTTTTTAATTAATATTTTTCTTCTTCTTGAATCTTTAAATGAGAAATGTAAAACATGTCTTAAATCAAAACGTAAACAAAGTAATTAAGAGATTACTTATTGTCGACTTCGGTAATCTTCTGTTGTTGTTTTAATTTATATAAAATCTGATTTACAAGCACGAGCCCACAAATTTCAACCAATAAAAAATGTTTAAAAACATCAATGAAATTAAAAAAAAATAAATACAAATCATTGCTATTAATTAAAAATGCAAAAAAATAAATAAAATAAATTTTGTTTAAATATTCAATTTAATTTAGAATTTAATTTGAATAATGGATAAAAAAATAATGTTAATGGGACAGAATTGCGTAGTTAACATAATTTACTTATACAAAAATTAATTTTAATTTTAGTTACAAATTATTGTACTAATAATATAGTTTTTTTTTGTTAAGTTTAATATTTTTGTACATTTTTATTGGAAAAAAAATTTTTATTACTTTGAGTTCATCGTATTAGAGCCACAAATGAAACAGCAGTTTTTGAACAAAAAGTAACCCTGTGCGGTTCGCTTCATTTGCTTTAGTCGTAACCTTGCAAAGGTCAGCATAAATTTTGTGCAAATTAATTTGTTTAAAAAAATTTAATTCACTTTTACAATTTCAACAGTTAAATTCATTTTAAATTAACTAAATAATGAAAAACAGTTATTAAGAAAGTTTTAAATAGAGAAGCAAAAAAAAAATTGGAACATTTCATTCATTGATCATTAGTACGCGTATATATATATATATATATCTGAAAGTATATACTATTACATTATAATATAAAAATTGAAAATTGTTATTAACAATAATAACTATAATTATTAAATAATTATTAAAAATTATTTATTAGTAATGCCAAGTTATATAAAATTAAAATTAATTAATTAATTAAAAATAAAAATTTTATTTTTATTTTATGTAATATACTAGTTTCTATTAAATATAATAGTCACTGCCGTATGTGAGTTCGATTATATTAAATTTTATTTCCTAGGGGTTTTTTGCACTGCACTTATGTAAATAATTATTTATTTATTTATTGTACTTATTTATTGTTTTTGGTTTAAAGTTTTTACATTTATTTATTTTTGTTTATTAAACACCTTATAAACTTTTCGTAATGGTAACAGCTTATTTACCTAATTTTTATCTAATTTACCCTACTCGAAATTCTGGTAAATACCAACATTCGCTGTCATACCGACATAATTTACTATTTCCCTCAACTTACAAACAATTTACTTCGCTTTGCACACGGCCTTATATTCACAAAATATTAGACTCACCCTTGCGACTTGTGGAGTAACATAAGCATGATTTTCTTATTATTACGTTCCTAGATTAGGTTCTATACATAAGAAAGAATATATAAATCATGCAACAAATAATGCCTCTACTAACAGAATAGTATTGAAAATTAACAATTAAAAATAAAAATATAATTAGTTAATTCAATTATTCTACAGGAATTGAATTTGTTATTAAAACTTTCACACCACATTAACAAAAACTCCAGAAAAATGTGCGAACATAAAAGTCAAGTACGGCTTTGGGTCAGTTGATTAACGAACTTTGACTCTGAGCTTTAAAATTTGCAGGGCACAAGTACGATTCCTGATATTTGCAGTCTCAAAAAATTGTTTATGAATAATTAAATACAGGAATTATTTCCAAGACCACTGATGGTGGGTATTTGGCTATAATTTCAATTAATTAAAGAAATATAAAAAAAAATTGTTGTAGTTCACTACTCTTCGAAAAACATGTTTAAAAAATAAAAATTTAATTTTAAAATTTACGATTACTAAAAACTCTTATACTAGTATACATATTATAAATTTTATTAAAAATAGTTATATTTTATATTATTTTTTTCTTGCCGAGAGTGACGCATCTTATGACAAAAAGAAATTTTTCGAATTTTTGAATTAGTTTTTAGTCCGTATATAATTTGTTTGGATTGCAAGTGCCAAATAAAGCTGTAGTTTTTAACCTCATTCTAATTTAAGCAGGGCATGTGTTTTGGAGTGTATCAGTTACAACTAAAGTGACAAAAAACTTGGAACTTGAGCATTGAAAGTTTGTGCAGCCTTGGCTTCTTGTGGAAAAACACGATTAATCATCGCTTCTAATTTGACAGGTACAAGTTCTAAGTCGGGCACTTTCAGTTCAAAACAAATTATATACGGACTATAAACTAATGAAGAAATTCGAATATTTCCTAAGGCCACTAATGATGAGTGCTTGGCAATACTCGAAACAACGTTGTAAGATCAGCCAAATTTCAATAAAATAACTAAATTTTTGTTGTTGTCGTTTTATTTCTATTCGAATTCTTCTATAGTTATATTTTACCATTCTATCAATAATAATTAGAAAATAACTTTAAAATAATTAATATGACATTCTCCGAAGTTTTATTATAAACATTAAAAATCCAAATTAAATTAAAGAATTGATTCATTTTTTAAAGTGAAATGTTCAAATTTAACCTATGTTCTAACCCACGACATTTTAAACTGACTTTTGGCACTTATCAATCAATTAAATTGTGATAAAAAAAAGAAATTCTAAATGTATTTGTTATAAATATAAGTAAATATATATGCATTTGTTCTAAGTGAAAAAATTTTCATAGAGTTCAAGATATCAATTGATCCCGTATATACAATTTAATCAAATGTCGGAATCAATAGCAAAGAGAGACTATAAATTAATGTTAAACGATTTAATTGACCTGCCGTAAATACAAAATCAGTGTACATTTGTATGACAATAAAAATAAATTTTCTGTTCAAACAATAAAAACATTAATTTGAGCAAAATGCAAAAAGCGGCTTATTTTAATTGAAAAATGTATTTATTATAATTTTTATCGTAAAGTTTAATTGAGAACGTCTTAAGCAATTTATTTTAATTGCCAATTTAAAAATCAGACAACATTTCCTAATAAATTTATGCGAAATTATTTGTTCAAAAGCAATGCAGCTCATTGATAAAAAAGAAATATTTTGTGGAGTAAGTAAATATTAAATAAAAATTAAGGACAATTATTATTATGAAAGTGAAGTACCTAATATCAATCATAGAATTAAAACATTAACATAACTCTTTGTACTAGGCTAATAATTAGTATAAAGGCTACTGGCTAATAATATTAGTGATTATAAACAATTTGGGATATTCAAACAGTCAGTTGGGAGAGAGTGGCTCGATTAATGATATAATCTAGATATTGTACAAAAACTGTGCAATTCTCATATATATCTATACCAGTAGTGACTAGAGTTGGTAAATGAAACTTTGGAAGGACTAGAGAAACGTAACGACTATGGAAAAATATTTATAGAAAAATTAGTTGCAGTTTTTGAGCAACATTTATTTAAAAAGAATATAATATACAATCAATAATATAAAATTAATAATCTGTAATATACACATGTACATCGTCGTCTAGGAAGGTAATAGGATCAATATTAACTAAAGGACCAAAAACTACCATGTATATTTTGTTTTTCAATTCTTCTTCCTATTAATGAAGGTGAATTTTTCCAGAGGCATCACAATAAATTTTGTGATATATCATTATCCCTTACAGAATTGTAAAAAAGACACACTTAGTAAACCTACTCTATAGACTTCCATAATGACTTTCTTAGCCATGGAAACAAATCTAGATGATAACCTTCTTTATTCAAAAGATGTGTATTTACGATGTTTATATATATATAAAACTCTGTATAATATATTTAGACTGCATTTTCTATATTAATTAGATTTTATGATGAAGGGTTCCGAAGAGTTATTTGGTTTAATAAATATTTCCAATTTTTAAAACTTAAAATGAAGGGAAAACAATTTAAATAAGGGTATAAAGGACTCAAAGCTGGGGTAAGAACTGGGGTATAAAATACAGTAATGTGTATGTAAGTAAATCAGATCTAGATTAAAAAACAAATATTTCGTGGGAAAAGAAAATATTAAATAAAAATAAGGTAAATTATTATTATAAAAGTAAAGTGCCTAAAACATTAGCTCATAATCCCATTTAGAAAGATATATGCAAATAATAGAAAAGTCAGTCTGTTTATGCAGAAAGGTAAAGTGTATGAATGGTGAGATATTATCTTCCAAAAAACGACTGATTAATAATAATTCAATGTATTTATAATGAGTGATTAATTAAATTAAATAGTACAGTAAAAACCAAGCAGAAACTGAGTTTCAATATGGCAATTCCAGACCACATATATTTTTATGCGTATTTAAGCAGAAATTACGCTTGGCGTGGAAATGTTTTGACACATTAGATATGGACTGAATCATCTGATTATAATACGCTTAGATTACTTTAGAATTATTGTATTTTAAATTTAATTTCAAAACAGTACAATGAAAACCGCCTGAAATAAATATTTCACTTGAAAACCATAAAAATTATACATTATATATAACATAATAGGAGATTTATCGCAAATTATAAAACAAAATGACGTCAAAAAGGTTTTAAAATATATTTATAAAATAATTGTATTATAAGAAAAAAAAATTATTTTTAGTTAACATGTACTTTTATATTTGATTGTTAACTAATTTGGTATTTTTTATACCAAATACTCGTAGAGTTAAACAAAAGTATTATGTTTTTGTTTTTTTAATTCTCTTGACGCTTCAAGTATTTCTTTAAAGCATCTACAGGATTGATTATCTTGAAAGCACACGAACAACTGAAGATGAAACATATGCAGATATAAAAAGAATAGCAACTGCTACTGGTATCTTCTACGGTCTTTTGGGGGTTAGTAAATAGATGTTTACAACGTTTAATCGGTATTTGGTGACCCCGTGCGATAACTAACTTGTTATCGTATCTAAACAAATCCCTTCTGAGAAAGAAATAGTGCCCAGGAAATACAAGTGGATGAGACATACCCTTCGGAAAGAATCAAACGAAATGTGCAAGAAAAAGAAGACGCCTCAAGATGGCATGGCGTAGAAGCGTTAATAAAGAAACGAATAAAACATTTAATGAGTGAAGACATATTGCTAGAAACCGATATTTGTGAAATCCTGTCTAAATAGACAGTTCTTAATTTACCCCTAATTGATGTAATGCTAGAACATGTCAATAATAATAATCTACAGGGATATAATATTTTTATCATTTTAATATAATATACATACAATAATATTAATATACAACAATTTAACTAACAGAAGTTATAGATTTTTTAAAGACACCTACCATACATTTTTAGATATAATATTTATATTTGGATATAATATTAACAAAAATTTTATTAAAATTAACGCAATAAAATTTAATTCTCAATCATTTACCAAATGTAAAATATGACCATTTTAAAATTAATCAAGAATTCCATTTCTCAAAACACTTCATAGAACCCGATGTTTATATGTTTCACAAGAAATTATACAATATATATTTATCTAATTATGAAACGATGCGTAAAAAGTATCTAAAAATAAATAATTCCTTAAATGGATAATAAGCCGTTGGTTGCTGTATTTTTTTTTTTATAACATGCAATATAATATATCATTATAATAAGCAGTATATAAAGTAACATTATAAATTTCTGTATTGTGATCTCTTCATACAATTCTTTAGTGTGTATGTTAGTTATTACTTTTTTTTTATAGTATAATAAAGAAAAACCGATGTTCTAATGAAAAACAAGTAATGTCAAACTTGGTTTTTTAATTTTGGTAAATAGTAAATTTTATTTATTTACTTAAATATTAAATACTTAATAAATAAAATATTTATTCAATATTTCTCTATTATAGCCGTAAAAATATCTTATAGGAGGACATTGTGTGGAGCTCTATTCTCAGTTGCTCTACGTTTCTTTCAGTTCGTTTTTTAAAAAATAAAAATTATAGCATTCATACTGTCTCAAAAACATTTTTAAACATTATTTATACAAATTTTTATTCTTATAATATATGACTAATAGCTTTAAATTATATATGTATATATATATTAAAAATATGCTAAGATAAGATAACTTTCACGTTACCTTATTCATTCCAGAAATTTTAGAAAAACCAATCAATACTATTAACTTATCTGCTCAAACCGTCAAATGTATTTTATTAAAAGTATTTATTGATATAATATTGCCTCAATAATCTAACATAATTCATAAATTCCTTTTTAACTGACCAAAATTATAGAGAAATATATAATAACCCTTATTTAAGCAAAGCTCTTTGGACCAAAGTGTGAACTACAAAATTAAAAGATTAATTAAATTAAAGTGATTAAGTTTTGAGAGATTATTTTTCTTTCAAATTTTTTTTTTAATTCGTGGAAATAATATTAAAGTAATATTATTTTGTTGTTTTTATTTAAAGATATATTGATTCTGTTTTAATAATAAACATTTAACTATTAATTATTTTTTGAATTGAATTGAAATTTTTATTAGATCAAAAATAATATTATTGTCATATGTTTAAAAATTATATTTTTTATATTAAATTATGTGCTGTTTCTTTTTTGTGTAACAAGTGTTATTACTAAATTTAGATTAATTTAAATTTAAATGATTTTTTATAAATAAACTTAAAGAGTAAATCGTTTAATTTATTAAGTTTACTGACCAATGACTTGAACTTGATTCATCGATTAAATATCGATTAATTTCAGTATATAAATCAATATGTGCCTATATGAAGTTATTTTTAAATAATTTATTTTTTATCTTTTTAATCTTACATTTAGCGTAAAAAACAGATTGACAATCTTTTTATTAAATTTTTTACAACAGTTTTTTACAACAGTAATTAAAAGTTTTAATTTTGTTTAAACATGCTTAAAATCAATTTCATTTTTATGTAATTACTTCATTATAAAACATACAGACTTATTTCTCATTTTCGTCGTTATAATAATTACTTCCGGCTTTTTCAATAAGCCCTAAATTGAATGTACAAAATATAAAATCTAAATGCGTGCTAAAATACTTGTACTTTCAATTATTCCGTTCTCACATATGTCACACCCACGTCTATTTCTCAGTAAAAAAAAAAATAAAATAATCAACAGTTGAATTCAAACAATTTATCTACTATAGCTATTAATTAGTATATGAAAATTTTGGCAACAATAAAACTAGTTTGCTCACATATTCACAGAAAGATACTTGCCGCTAATATTTCAATTAACACTGATATATGTAGATTTAAAAAAAAAACAATTAAAATTAATATTTAGTTAAGCAATGTCCAAAATTTAGCTATCACTATTTATGGATAGTCAAAACTAGGTAGAAGAATTTTTTATTAGATTGTCATTAATCGGCAAAGAGAAAGATGTTTAGTTCTATTAAAAAATGTAGAGCAATGAAAAGCGATATATGTATATTAGAAGATGCTGTTATCAGTCAATTTAAAGCTGTCGGTCGAATTAAATAAAATACTTATTTAACCTACCATTAATTTGATTTCAGATTCAATAGATAGATTAGATAGATATACTATTTCATTTACAATAGAACAAGTGAAATTCCGCATTACCCATTGAGACTAGAGGTGGAGAACTATCGATAGCACTATCGACACTATCGATGGTTTACCACTACCGATTCGCCATCGATGACAGTGCCAGATTATCAAGAGTCTACGATAATTTGCTTCACAAAAAAAGGACAGTTTTGGCATCTATAATTTCCCACGGCCTAAAGTGAATTTTAAATTCTAATTCTAAAAACAACACGGAGATAAACATTTTCAGATTAAAGTACTACTTCAGTCAAGTCCGCGCGATTGTTCAGTAAAGCAGGATATGTAGTTTGAGAACGTCAGACTCGACTGAAAGATAAAAAACATCAATGTGATGTTATTTTTAAACAAAAATCTGTGGTTACTAAAACATCGATATTGTCGTAAAAAAGGAAATAAAAATTATGATTTGTATTTCATTTTATTTATGTAAAATATTATCTCCAAAAATTAAATGAAATATGTCACATTAATTAAATTTTAGTTGAAATTTAAAATAAAAACATGATTTTTTGAATTGAACAGACATTTGTATTGAAATTAGCATACTATCGAAAACTATCGAAAGTAATCGATAGTAAAAATAATCGCTCACTATCGATGGTGCCGACTATCGATAGTTCTCCATCTCTAATTAAGACTAGCGTTAAAAAAATACATTGTGTTGCAAAAAAACCTGCATTCAGTCTGCAAAGTTATTTCAAATATTTGTCGCATTTGTAATCCATCGCAGAAAGAATTTACGTACCCTAAAAGGAGTAACAAATAAGTTTTGCGGCTATTAACAGAAATACTTGATCACCCATTTTGTGGTTTCAAAAGTGACACTATGAGAAATAGAGCACGAGGGGTAGAAAAATGTATAGTTCGAGTACCATATATACATGGTAATATTTTGTATTTTAACCCCGTATATATTTGCTTAGTGAAATATTGGAAAGCAAATAAAAAAATTTAGACGAAAAGCGTAACTGCAGATCTTGAAATAATTTGACACTACTAAAATATTTAATTTATTTAATAAACTAACATGTCGAGAATGAAGTATCACTTGGCATAAAAGTTTTTTATATTCATATAAAAAATATTATTTCTTTATATATTATTATTATATTTCACACAAAAATAATTGAAATACCAAAAACAAAAAATATCTATCATAATGCAAAGTAAAAATTTTTATTTAAATCAAAATTGATACTTCTATATTATTTTTCACATCATACACGTGCTTAAATATATCACTAATATATTTCAAAATTTTTTTAGTAGTGTTTCTATATTATTTTTAGTTTACAGAGTTGAGAGACAATATATAAAACAGTTTGTTATAAATAAATTATTTTAATAAATTATGAAAACAATTTATTAAGCCTACAAATAAAATAAAATACTTGTTAATCTTTTGTTCTGACGTCATTGTAAATAAAATCCTGAAATATTATTCGTAATAATTTTTCGTATAAAATAAAAAATAAAAAAAGTATATTGTATAATATATTAGTGTTTGGTGGAAATTGATGGAAATGAAACTGTACTATATCATTCAATGATAAAGAGAAGATTTTTAATTTCCTTTAATTAAACAAACAACTACTCTAGATTTTTAATTGTTGAAATCACTACTTTTCTTTATAATCCTGTTTAACTGTAAAAATCTTATTTCATTCGATTTATGTATCTCATCTCAATAATAGCTTTCTCGAATTTTTGCAACATTCTCTGTGTCAGCTAATTCATCTTCGTTGAAATGAAATCAATTTTTAAGAAAGAATTTTTATTTCAAATTATTTATTTTTTAAATATTTATAATTATTTTGCATAACAATATTTTATGAAGAGGTATTTCGAACAGTGAACTACAACAACAAAAATTCATATTATTCATATATTATTTTATTGAATTGAATTTTTGGCTGACCATACAGCTGTTTCGAGTATTAAGTATGGGTTAGGTATTTGCTAAACCATCATCAGTGGTCTTGGAAATAATTCTTGTATTTAATTATTCGTAAATAATTTTTTGAGACTGCAAGTACGAAAGGAATCGAATTCGTGCCCTGCTAAATTCGAAGCTCAGCGTCAGCGCTCGTTAACCAACTGTCTCAAGCCGTACTTGACTTTTATGTTTGCACATTTTTCTGGGGTTTTGTTAATTGGCTGTGAAAGTTCTATTAACAAATTCATTTGCTGTGTTTATATTAAAACGAAATCATAAACAATATTTTAGTATTTTTATAAATGATGTAATGTAAAAATCACGTCAAAATTTTAGTTCTACTGCTGTGAACTTATTAAGTAACTAAGTATATTCAATGTGCTCTTATTTTATTTTGGCTTGAAATTGTATTTATTGTTTTATATGCGATGAACGTTTAAACTTTAATAAATTGTGAAGTATAAAACAAGTTTAAATAAAAATTTATACAATTTCATTTAATTATTTATAAAAAATTTTGAAATAAAATGTCACTGAATAAGCCCGAACAGCTGATTAACTAAAATAAGTTCTTTCAGTAAGTTTCCACATAAAATATTGTTTGTATTTATAATTTTAAAATAAAAATATTTTTTTAAAAAAAACCATTAAAAAATAAGCAATATTGTTCGTTTATAATTAATAATTTTAGCAAAACAATTTTATTTTCACGCTCGAAAGTAAACAATAAATTAACTTATATTTGTGTTATCATATTTCATTTAATTTAAAACAAGTTTTAAAATATTTTTTATTTATTTTAGAAATATAATTTGCCATATTTTTTTTTATTTCGTTCAAATAATTAAAAATGTTTGTAGAAAATATGAATCAAAACAAAACAAAAAGAAATTAAAAAAAAATTAAATATAAACAAAGCTCTAAATATGTAAGCTATTAAAATAAATTATATATAATACGTATAATTAAGAAATAAGAGCGTTAATGTTTTTGACAAATTTTAATTTGTGAAAAATATTATATATATAATAAAATTAGTGCAGTTTATTTATATTGTATTTAATACCGGCATTGTGAATATAAAATAGCGGTCCTATAATTCCAACAAATATCCCCCGAAGCGATTGAGAGTTTAAATACAATGCCAATGAAAAATATGACCTTCATCACTTCATCAAAGGTGTGACAGAAATGCGTGAAAAATATTATATATATAGTAATATCAGTGTAATATATTTATATTGTAATTAATATCGCTATTGTGAATATAAAACGTGATACCAGAGATAGTTCTAACAAATATCGCTGAAAGCAATTGAGAGTTTAAGAACAATGCTAATGAAAAATATGACCTTCAACACTTCAACAAAGGTGTGACAAAAATAGGGGGATAACTCAGTAATATCAATTGCTTTCAGCGATATTTGTTAGAACTATCTCTGGTATCACGTTTTATATTCACAATAGCTGTATTAATTACAATATAAATAAAGGTGTGACAAAAATAGGGGGATAACCCAGTAATATTTCTGTTTGTACCTTATAAAATACTGGCAAAATCATTTAACTCTAACAGAAGAGAGTTCTTCTTCTGTATAGAAGGCGATGTTTTAATAGGGATCGATAACTTATATCTGATATTCAGCAATAACATAGTTATATAAGGGGATTTTGATAGTTCAAATTCCGGCAAAAACATTATGGATCATTTCATATCATATATAATAGATTTTTTTTCCTGTTTGTTCATGTTTTCATATACATATTAATGCAGAGTAATTTTATTCTGTTAGTTTCACTGCTATCAAAATAAAGACTTTTATTCAAATGTCAAATAAGTTTTACTGTGATATATGTTGTTCATAAACAGCTTTCTAATGGAATATATTAAAAATGTACTGATAAAAGTCATATGGCATCCATAACACCAGAAAGATTTTAAGGTGACTGAAAGTATTCTCGCGAGTACGTGGAGTGAAGTTAAAGGACATGATAATAAAAATATACATATACATTAGTTTCCGTTTTTTTAATTCTATGAAAAGCAAAAGATGAAATCAGTAAAATGATATATCATTGAAATACTGCATAAAGCACTGATTTTATTTGATTTGATTCAAAATTTCAAACATACTTTCGTTTATTAAGAATTAAATATGGATACTGGACTCGTTTACTGATATCTAAGCAACTAAAATTGGAGTATCTTTATATATGTAATAATAGAAGAACGTCGACTATTAATAAATTTAGGAAAATAACATTTTAATTTTTTAACCATAACTACTTTACTGTGTTCTAAGATCAGTGTTGGGAATAGCAATAATTAGTTCAGGCTTCAATGTTGAGACCAGTATCAAAGACATATGTGTATGTAATAGGTGAGTCAAATTGCATCAGTTTTGATTTGTTATGTGTGCGTCAAGACATAATCACTTGACTAATAATAGTCGATATATTTTACATTTCAATAATTTAAGTCCAAAGATCGCAAGGTATTTGGCGCTTTAGACGGAGTATGGGCTCAGTTGTCGCTAGTAAATGCGCCTCAGCATTTATGAGGCAACTAAGTCTATCTTGGTATAATTTAACTTTAGTATGAAAATAAGTAAAATTTAACAATAAATTCAAAAAAATAGATTAAATTTTCATTGGATAATATATTTTCAAATGTCAAAATTATAAAATGGAATAATTAAACAGATTTCCTATGAATTTGATATTAATCTTCTTATCAATTAGAGAAATGATAACCGGTTTTTTCTTTCTAGCAATATTTGAGGATAATACATTAATTATTATATTTTTTATATATGTCAAACATTCGTTAGAGTGACATGTTAGAATTTAACGTTTTAGTACTATAACATTTTATAAATATTATTTTTGATTGCTAGAATTATCTAATAAAACTTTATTCTTTTACGATTTGATAATTAAAACTTAAGAGCAATAAAACCAGATTACTTTCATAATACAGTAAAAACTTTGTTAAAACGACACTTTCATAATATATGTACAGAATATGTACAGAATAGAGATATTTCAACTTTGATTTCCTGATTTCTTGCTGAGGGGTTAACATATTCTGCCAGCCTTTTATTGTATTTTTTTCTTATATAGTCAAATTCAGCTTTACCTAAGGGAATTTGTAGGTCTCAGTGAATACTTTCATTTCTAATATACCGTGGGGCACCACTGATTGTTCTCATTATTTTTGACTGAGCTCTTTAGATAATTTCAATATTTGAAGCACTAGCATTAGCAAATAGCTGGATACCATGAGCCCATAGTGGCTTTATGATGTTGTTACACAAGAATACTTTATACTCTAGGCACAGGAAGGAGCTGTTATTAATGAGCCAATGCAACTTAGAGGCTTGGAGCTTCTTCTGAATTTTTTTGAGTTCAATATGATTGCGCCAAGTTATTTGCCTGTCTAGATGAATACCTGGTATGGAAAAGTTATTTCGTAAAATTGTTGGATATATAGTCCGATTTAAGGTAAAAATGGCGTATCTATATATTAATTCATTAAGTTTAATTCGGCATTTTGACAACCATTTCTCCATTTAATATAAGTGAGATTAAAATTAGTTTTAACCAACACAACGTTTTTGTTTCAACATAAAATTGCCGTATTATTGGCAAACTTTGAGGTGACAATTGAACTAGTTATTGGGATATCAGATGTATTAAGTACATACAAGATATGACCAAGGACACTTTCTTCTGGATAGCCAGCTTATATTGGGATATTAGTAGAAGTAAATGATTTACATTTGACATTAAAACTTCTGTTCTGTAGATAGGATTCTAAGACTGAGTGGACGTTTGCAAGTAAGAGACAGCGTATCTTATATATGAACCTATTATGCTATACTTTGTCAAATGCTTACTTTAGATCGAGAAATACCTTGGTACGATATTCTGTGAAAAAATGACTGTATAAAATTGATTATATTTTAATATCAAAAACTAGAGACACAAATTCCTTAATTTTAAGTAAAAGTAAATGAAATTTATAAAAATAAAACACAGTTTTTGTTTCTTCAGGGGTATGTCTGTTAAATGACTTCTAGAATTTTAATTTAGTATTTCTCCCATATATGCATAATACGTGAAAGTTGTATATTAATATGTAATTTATTTACCATTTTAAACTATTTACGCATTATTTTTTAACTAAATATTTTATAATGTGTATTGAAATAGACAATGGCTTATGTATCCATAAGCTTATGTATCGATAAGTTGATTAAACTTTAGTGCACTTCCATGCGCATTTAACATTTCAGGAAATTTCAATGTCAAGACTACAATTAAAGCAAAGTTTAGTTTATTTTCCGCTTAAATTTAGATTTTTGTATTCATAAAGTGTGAAGTATTTTTTGTAAATAATATCAAAAAAGTAAATAATATTACAGCAAAACGTGAAATGTATTTAAAACATTCTGTAAAATTAATTAGTATAAAACAAAAAAAATTTTTACAAATTATTCAAGAAATGAATCATGTTCATGTATATATTTTCTTTATTCTATTAACATTCTATTATATATCTACGGATATTTAAATATATTTAATAGTAATTAAATTGTTATTTGTTAGAAAAGATGTTTTTGTGTAAGTTCCCTCAATACAAAATAATTTAATAGAATATATCACGAACTATTGACAACGTGAATCTGATGATTTGATTGATAGGGGGAGTACTATAATTTGGAATAACTACAATATGCATTCCATAATCTACTAATTCTATACTATTGCTTTGAAAGAATTATAAAATATATATGTGTTTAACAAATAATATTAAATAGTAAAGTATTGTGAGTTTGTAATATAGAATTATTTAAAATATATAATAATATTAAAATAAAATTTTTAATTGAAAACAGTAAATTTACAATTAATTTATAGAAAACTAACCAATAAAATAAATAATTAACTTATTATTTATTTAAATTATAAATTTAATGCTATTTTGACAGTATACCACGAACTAGAACTGCTAGCTGAAGGTGATACAATCAACAAATTTTTAAAAACGCAGCGATTAAAATGGGTTGGACCTGTGATAAGAATGCCGGATATGAGAGTACCGCATAAGATTTATGAGACCGAGAGAAACCAACAGAAGAAGAGGGCGACCAAGATAACGATGGAAAAACAGTGTGCAGCAGGACTTAGAAGAAATGAATATAAGAAAATTGGAAAAGCAAAAACAAAGAATGGAAAACTGTTGTTAAACAGGCTTAGATCCTACATGGACTGTAAAGTCACGGATGTTGATGATGATGATCTCTGTTTTTAATCTTATGAAGTATCAGCTGAAGTGAAAATTTTATGTAAATTAATTTAATATTTCTTTTCTATATAATAGAGCGTTTTTAAAACATAATTCTAGATTCTCCCTATTAACGTCCTTAATATATCTTCTAAGGTTGGTTTTATGAAAAATAGAACTATATATTCCCGCAGTATTGAACATTTGTAACTTCTACTGTATTACAGGTATAAAATGTGCAAATACCTATTTGGTGTTTGGTCTTATATAGATTTACTCCCATTTAAGTAAATTGCCTTACAGCGGGTTTTCGAGTAGTGCTACTGTCTATTAATATTTTTATATCATTTCATTATCTCTATTTCTTTCCACTGTTTTCATTGAACTTTGAGTATTTTATACTGTTTATTAATTTTTTTTCCTCTATTAATTTAACATTCTGAGTTTAACTCTTCATTTCAATATATTCCATTTATTTTTTTAAGATATAGAATATTTCTAATATTTACACAGTAATATACTATACCATAATTATACTATAATTTGATATCTGACGTAAGTTAATTATTAGTTTGGCATCTTTTTGTATATAAGCAATTTTTAATTTATACATATACATATATAAATGAATATATATATGCGATGCAATGAATACAATAATCTACTGATTCTATTAAATATCATTTAACCATATATAATATATATTTTTAGTTTTTATACATAATATCTCTAGTCTTTAAATAAATAAATAGTTTATTAAACCTACTTTTAAAGTAATTTTTACAGTTTAATAATCGAGTTTAGAAAAAAAAATTTATATCCACAGCGCGTTAATAAAATAAAAATATGCACATAAAATAAAGAAGTCTTACTTCCGCATTTAAATAGCAAATCATAATTGTTTACTAAAATTCATAAAATTCAGTTAAATTATATTTAATTTGCAATTAATACACGTGATTCTATGTGACATTTAAGTAATAATTAAAATGCAATCATTAACTACATGCATTAAGACATATAAACACATGGATATACTATATATACACAATTAAATGCACTTTAAGATACTATTGTATTATAGTACACTACAAATATTGTTTGTCAAATAATTACCTGTATTATCTAACAAAAAAAAAAAAAAATATATATATATATATGTAACAATAACAATATTGTTTATATGTAAGAATAGAAGTATTTTGTTTAGTGAATAATAAAAAATATTATGAAAATTATTATTAATACGAATATTATTATTAAATAATAGACTATGAATGCACCCCGACCTAAAAGAATTTTTGTGCGCCTAAAGGCCCAACTAAAACAATTCTAGACAATTTATAAATCTCGTATTACTGTGGGCTTAATTATATCTATTTGATTTGGGACTAAGATCCCGCTTCGAAGGTAGTCGAGTCTACGTCTTGCCGCCGCTGGGCAGTTGCATAGAATATGTTCTGATGTTTCCTTCTCCTGCAGAGTCGGCAGGAATCACTTTCTACCGCCCTATAATTTTCATAATAAGAATATGAAAATATATCTTTCGTTTACATATTGCATAGTACAATAAATTAATTTTACTAAATTTCTTAAAATATGTATCACATACAATATGCTTTCTACTTATTCAGCATACGAGCGAGAAATGGTCATTTGATCCAAGGAACTAAAATAAAAATATTAAAAAGGCGAAGGGGTTGAAATTTGGTGCATATTTAGTTTTAATTCAGATATAGAATACCAAACAAAGGTCTAGCTTAAAAACGCTTAATACCTTAAAAACGATTTATGCAAAGATCTTGAATTATTTATCAGCTTTATCATAAATACGTTTACGAATTATGTTGGTTCAAAATTAATTTTTTTAAAAAACAAAAACTTGATTTATTCTAAATTTTTTTGTATATTTTATAATCTTATTATTTTATAAACAATTATTAAAATTATTATTAAAAAATTATCCTTTTATCACGCACTGGAAGATAATAAGATATTGACATAATAAGAGATCCATGAAATGCTTTCAATTTTCAGGTTGGAGGAAATATACACACCGCTAAATATGAATACCAGGAAGTGGTAGACAGTTAAAATGCGAATTCTAGCCACAGAAAATCAGAGACATATGTCAACCGTCATCAATAGTCAGCCATTATTTCTACTGAACAAACCGTGCACGCACTCTTAAGACACCAAAATTCAATATTTAATATAATTTGATATTTGATGTTTTTGTTTACAGAAACATAAATTTAATTAAATGAATTTCAATGAAGAACTTGACTGATCTTTAATGAATTCTAGCACAATTTTGATGGAATCTGCAATAATACTAGATTTAGCTTGACAAACATTTTGCTAATTAATTTATGGGCTTACTATTGTTAAATAGCGCTTTTAATAATTTAAAAAAAATATTTATATACATAGCTTTATACCAAAAATTCCACCACTATTATACAATAGACGATGTCTACTTTTTTCTTTTTTTGATTATGTAGTACATTGATGAAGGATAATGCATAAGCCAACGAAATTCCACAAAATATCTTCTGCACATTAAAATCAGCAAGACAGCAATATCTTCTTAAAACTTGTTATCTAATTACTTGAAAATTCAAAAAATTAGGACTTATAACTATAATGTAACACAACAGCTAAGCTCACAATATTGAAAACCAAAAATTAATTGTGGCAAAAGGATTAGTCTTTCTAATTTTTTTCTAAAATGAATTTAGTTTAAGTTCTGATAAAATTAAAAATAATTATTGCTTTGATTTTCTTTTTATAAACAATTGTACATCACACATTTTTTTTAATTTAAATAATAAAATTAACTTAAAAAAACACAATGTAAATATTGTCTTCGGAAACAAAGTTTAAATATACATATGTGCAATATTTATTTAATACTTATAAGTAATTAACTTGAATAATTTAATAAATTACTGCTTAAAATTTTTTTTAGTTATAATTATTAAATATAATTTTATTTCGGAAGGATTCGAATAGAAAAGTGAAGACAAGAACAAAAACAAATTTCAATAAATTAACTAAATTTTTGTTCTTGTCTTTTCTTTGTTATGCGAATCCTATAAACTTTAAAAAAAATAGCTACTTTGTAGTCATAAGAAGCTTAGCTTTTTACAAAACTAATTAACTTTAATAATTTTATTTTTTTCTTATTTAATATGTTTTAGGTATCTAAAGATTTTATAAACATATAAGCCTACCTCGAAAAAAGCACTTTTATAAAATAACATATAATTTTATACTTTATACTCACATACTCAGAATTATCTTTACTACTTAAAAACGTTTAACCAAGTGAATTACACCTTTCAGAATTGTTAATTGAAAAGTAAATTTAAAACACTATTGGGCGAAATTGCACTACGTGACTGAGTTTGAATGTAGATAAATCAGTGAGTGTATCTTGGGGGTTTTCCCTTTAACCAAGTTAACTTTTTTTCTAAGAAAAAAATATATTTCTTGATTTTATTTATTAATTAAAAAATATTTTATTATTCATTGAATACGATTGGGATTTGCAGTGGAAAAATTTCAATCACTTATTTATAAAATTGAGATTTTAGTGCGTAACTGTGTATTTTCCAGATAAGTATATATTTGTAAGACAGAAGTGGCTTTTATACTTAAGTAGCTTAAGATTAGTAATAAAAAGCGTACTATAATTTCCATATGCAGATATTAGAAAATAACCAGAGAGTGTTTTGTATATTTAATTCAAATTTTATTGGTAAACAAACCCATTATATACTATATATTGGCTTTAATCATATTAAATGTTATTTTTGTAATTTTATTGGTTTCTAAACTTTAATAACTTTTATTTCATTTTGTGTAAAAATTATTGAAAAAGTTTTGGCATAAAAATAATAACAAAAGTTTTTTTATCTCACACATAACACAAATCCTATAAGCAACAAATATATTGCATTTGGTCACAAAATATCACTTATTCGATTTTGTAGTAGTATTTAGTAGATATGAAGTTATTCTCTCTATTGTGGAATTTTATTAGGTATATAAAAACAATTTTTGATAAAAATATGTAGTATACAAATGTTATCTTCAACTTATAAAGTTATACAAAAGTAATTTATTAATCAATTTCAACGATTAAAAGCTATTTATTTGGGTACTTGAAAGTGTATACAATTTATTAAAATTTTTCGAAATAATCAAATATAATGTTTTATTATGAAAAATTCTCATTTCAAAATGAGTTCTTAGAAATTAAGAAATAGTTTATATGATAACTGATTGCAATAAAATTTGTTTGTATCACAATACTAAAAAATAAAATAGATTATTAAATATTCTACATAATATACTATTAAAATAATGACCGAGTATGTGTATATCTAAGATGTTAATCATTCTTTAAAGCGTAGTTGTTTGCTAATAATATAGATTTACTCAAGATACAAAACTCTAAATATACCTATTTGATAATCTTAATTCTTCATAAAAATTTTTATCATGAAATGAAGTCGTATTAAAACTGAATCGTAACAGAATTTTTAAGGATTTCTAGTGTAAACTTTAGATCGATTTCATCGATGCTTAGATCGCCCTGATAGCATGAAACGTGTGTACTAAAACTACGGCATACAGAATTCAGGTTGAATCTAGGTATTTTGAATGAAAGATTTCATCGATCTTTACATCGCCCTGATAGCATGAAACGTGTGTACTAAAACTACGGCATACAGAATTCAGGTTGAATCTAGGTATTTTGAATTAAAGATTTCATCGATCTTTACATCGCCCTGATATATACTAAATCTACGGCATACAGACTCTACGTTGAAATCGCTTTGAGGACTAGCTTAAAGAACACTGTTTAAAGAATTTTTGAAAATACTTTCTGATATTGTCTCAGTATAGCTAAAGATCGTAAGGTCTATGGGTGGTAAGCTGATTATTAGATTAATCGGATTAGCCCAGCCTAGCTTAACCTTCATTATCTCAAGCGTTTTATTTTTAATTATATTTATTTAAATTCAATGTAATATGACATATGTACATAATTTACAATCTCAGTTACGATTGAATTGATTTTTTTATTAAAACGTACTCCACCGTATTCAATTGAGTCATCGATCACTGAAACTATTCAGTAAATAAACTGCCACAATATTTTTATTTTAAATAAAAAAAACTTACGAGTTAATAAGGTTAGTTGATATACACAAAATCGTTTTAAAAAAATTATTTAGAAATATTTTAAGAAAATGAGATTTTTCACAAGAGTAATCAAAAATTAACCAAAAAATAAACTTTAAAGTATCATGACTTTCCGAACCATTTACATACAAAAATATATCAAGTAAATATATTTATATTATATATAAAAATATATATAAGAAACGTTAAGTAAACTAATGAAAAACGATTTAAGCTATTTTAATAGTTAGTTAGTTAGTTGTGGTGGAGGGAAGACCGAATCCTCTCCAATTAGCTAAGAAAGCTAATCCTCGTAACACAAATTCTCGTGATAATGGGTAATAAAGAAAAGATCAAGCTAGAACCAGCCAGAGGCTTTTATATATGCAAAACTCTGGCCAATACTAAAGCTATTACTATCGCCGAGTGTGTTGAGTGTGTTAAGCATAGTTCTAGGCAAGCCTGGACACAGCAGATGTTCTGGTGTCCTTTCTTCGATGGCTGCTAGACACACATTGCAGGAGTTATCACAGATTAGGCCAAGCCTAGCTCCATGCCATTCTATGGTTCAGTGCCCTGTAAGGACAGCTATTAAGCAAGATATCTTTGATTTGCTCCTGTGTAATAAATCAGAGGCTCTACATTTGAAATAGATTGGCCATGTTGCCCTTGACCTGACTGCTGAGGCAGCAAGGGCCCACTCACTATTTGCCTGTCGCAAAAAATGGTCATAAACCAACCTAGGACCGTAGCTGGCGGGGGCAGGGATTGAAATAAGCGCATCCGTAGAAAACGCGTCCAGTCTAGCAAGCACATCTGTGCGGTCATTTCCTACAATATTAGAATGCCCGAGAACCCAAACAAGAGTTACCTTCGACCTCTCACTCAGTGTATTAATAAATTCCTTCTATTTTTGTATATGAATATAGACTTCCTTTCCGTGAAAGTCCTATTTTTTATGTCTGCATTTATTTTCAAAGTAATGTTGTTCTTTGTCACCCCATATCTTAGTATATATTGCAAATAAGAATTAAATTTCTCAAATCCATGTAGATTGTATAACTACGTAATAAATATGACAAGATAAATTAGTTTAACAATATCCAGCATTCTGTTAAACATTTTAATGAAGTAATGATATAAAATAACTACCTGGAAGTAGGAAGTGGTTAGAAGTAGCTGGCTGAGACCATGTACAAACTTGATTGACCCGTAGCAACACCAGGTTAGAGGAACACATTACTTAATTTGTGTGTGTCATTAATGAATTTTAAGTTCATTTCAATATCAGAATCGAATTACAGTTTCTTGAAACTAGTGGCTTCATAGAGTTTCAGTCGATTTTTCGAGAATTCGCACAGAAACAAAGAATATACTTCAGGATTACTTTGAGGCCCAGTTTTTGCATTTTCTGCATTGATCACTGCTGGTATTATTTGACATTTGCGGATATGTTGCAACCATACAGTAAAACAACTAACAGAGCTAAATTTATATTTTAAAATATGTGTTTGGATGGGATTTCTTATCAAATATAAAATTTTTATATATAAAAATTATACATAATTGAAAAGCTTCAGTTATGCTAAAGCTAATTTATTATTTATTTTGATTTAGTAGCTACATTAAAATTTTTTATTTATATGTAGAAAAAAACATTTATGATATAAATGTCATACATATATTATAATGACGCACAGTCGATTATTGTTCTAAGAAAAGATACATTAAATATCCAGAAGTACTCTCTCTCTCTATAAAATGTATTCAAATATAATCTGCATATCAACTAATTTTGACGTCAACGTTTTGAACTGAATAATTTTGTCACATACACATATGTACACTTACATATAATCGATTATATATTTCCTAGATTTAAATAGAATTTATAGAATTATCTGACAGCATTCGGTTCAAGTTCAAATTTTCTCTACTAGATTAAAATATTTATGCTAATGTATATGTATATGTGTGAAGCAGATGATCTGCGTATCTATTTTGGAACCAAAAAGTTAGTGTCACGTCTGTGGGGGCTTGTTATGATAAATTACACAGTAAAAATAAAACTGTGAAAATTGTGAAAATAGTAGGAAAACATAAAAAAATATTTGAATGAAGACGCAAACTGTTGAAGAATTTCGTTTAATTCGCACAAAAAAATGCCAGCACACAACTGAGTATATACACTTGTGTTATAGGAAATATCTGTATTATTTCATATTGCAATAGTGCAACTGTTATTTATTTGTACTTTTTGTTATTGTAACGATAGGCTAGGCTAAATGCGAGATATTTAATTGCATAGAATATTTAATGAATGATATAGTACGGAAGAAAGTGCATTGACTTTTGTCGTATAAATTACAATATTAAATCTGTGCTATGAACTGCTATTATTATTACTACTAAATAATAATATAATAGATAACACCCCATTAAAAATTAAGTTACTCACATATTTAATTATATTAATAGTAGGAATGCATTGCATTAGATACTGTAGTGTTTAGTATAATTCTCATTGCTTCATTGCAATGAAAACTGGTTTAGTAATTTATGGTACTTTTAGGTTTCCATTTCAAATAAAAGTAAATGATTATTTCAAATAACAGCTTTATATGCATATAATACAAGAATACCCTAAAGCATCATATAGAAATTGATTTTAATGCGTATTTTCTGCTGATAACCATAAATTTATTGCTATTTTTGTCATCAGCAATAAATGTGTGATAAATAAATAATATCTACAAATAATAAACCATACAAAGTAGAACTAAAAATATTTATAATATGTTAAAACGAGAGATGCATTTCAAAGGGTTAATACTCGTACCGAAGTAAGTAATTAATAATAAATATACCAATAATATATTCAATACAGATGGTGAGAATCGTACACATATATCTAATTGTTAATATAGCATTAATAGATTGTTGTACGTAATAACTATTGTTATTTACACATTATTAATATTTACTTGTTCATATAATTTAATGTAAATGAATTATGAATAGATTATTATACATAATACCTATTGTTATTTTTCATTATTAATATTTACTTGTTAGTATAATTTAATGTAAATGAATTATGAATAGATTATTATACATATTGTTATTTTTCATTATTAATATTTACTTATTATTATAATTTAATGTAAATGAATTTTGTTTACTACTTCTGTATATGTACATAATATTTCTTTTATTAAACGAATTATAAAGGTGATGTTTATTTAATTGAAAACATAATAAAATATATCATCAGCTCATTTAGTATAAGAAAATTATAATATATATAAATGTAAATTAAACAAAGTACAGGGTTGATTCACAATGTATTTCAAATAGGTATGGAATAATTACCTAGGTATAGTATTATAAGGATTTTTAGATTATTTAAGTTATACTCGTATTTAATTTGATATTAATACTGTAATTATATTTAATTAATTGAATTATATTAGTTTATTTAATAAAGAAATTATAAAGGTGATATTTATCTAATTAAAAAGTTAATACAATATAAATATTTAACTATATTTAAATTGTATTTAAGGTATTTGAATATACCTTGTTTAAAATATACAAAAAATAATATAGATAAATGTAAATTCAACAAAGTATAGGCTTTACAATATAACTAAAATAGCTATGGAATAATTAACTATAGTATTAAAAAGATTATTAATTAATTCTTTTTATATTGTTAAAAATAACGTTATTTTAGGGCCAAGTCTGTAATAAAACTTAATATGGAAGCAAGCCAATAAGTTATTAAAAAACCCAACATAAGACGCGTTTGTAGTATTATATTATATTATAGTATTATATTACATTTATCTATTAAGCAAGTACCATCTTTGAACATTTTTCTATTAAATTTTAAGCAGAATTAATTGCATAATTACATGATAATAATTTTAATAATAATAATTTATATTTTTTTTAATAAAAATATCAATTTAGTGCAATGATCTATATATGAATGTATATATATATGATCTATATACATTTATATGTTA
>NC_051846.1:79240931-79272251 GCF_002237135.1 Teleopsis dalmanni | reverse complement strand
AAAAGGCTTACCATGAAGGGGCAATTTGAGTTTCGGGAACAGGAAAAAGTCGCACGGATCCAGATCTGGCGAATATGGTGCCTGAGCGATGACAGTGCTGCCGTGTTTGGTCAAAAAATCGCGGTCAACAAGAATTTTCCATTGTAAAAATCCCTAAATGCACTTAAGGTAGTCTCACATTAACAGCTGCAGTAAACAAACTAATTGACATATGGCGCTCAAATATGTACCATATGTCAAGAAAGGGTGTACCAACATAACAAAAGAAACATAACAAAAAATTTAACAAACAACAAAATCCGGATACTTTTTGAGCAGAAGGTATATGTATTTATTTATATGTATATTTCTTTTAATTAATTTCTTATAAAAATTGTTTTAATTTTAAATTTTAAAACGTTTATGATTATTTTCTATTTACTAAATTCTTTTTACTTTGAAGATCCCATTAAGATTAATCCAATTCTATACACAAAATCAAAAATATGTTTACTAATTATGGCCTTTTAATTTTTATTTAAATTTGTTTTTTCGAATTTTAATAACAAAAAAAAAAATTCAACACGCCTGCCTAATCAATAAAAAATTGCTAAAGTGTTTCATTTTTTGCACTATATTTTGTTTTTAAATTAACTTTTATTTAGCAACAAATGTTATTTAATAATTCAAGAGAATGCTTTTAAAATATTTCCATTGTCTTTTAGTTTTTTATTTTAATAATATTTTTTAATTTAATTACAAAAACAAGCGTGCAGTTAATCAAGAAAATGTTTACAAACTGCAAATATTTCAATGATGATGATTTTGTTTTTTCATTTAAAAAATATTTGTTTATTCTTATTTATAAAAATATTTTGCTAAAAAAGTAAATAAATATAATTTCCAATTCAAATAAATTCAATTTTTATTGCCATCCGAAGATAAACAATAATAAAAGCCCAATTGGAAATTATTGTTTGTAAGCATTCTCACAGATGAAGTAAAACCACTTTTACGACTGCGTCCACAGTCACTCTAAGACTACCATAAGTGTCTAGGTTTACCAACCATACATTCATATACAAAATATTTAGTAATCAAAATCGTCTAAATATTAATAGCAATAAATTAATATATCTTGTTAAAGCTATGTTTATAGCAAAATCATAGATAATGAGCTAATATGCATAGCTTAGATCCGCAAATGTTCTACGGGAAATGCACTCCATTAATCTATTTTAGGCGAAATAGTTAAAAGTAAAAATAGATATTTTTGTATTTGAATTGCAAGTCAAGTACTTCTTTAGGCAACTAAACCTTAACCGAGAATTGCTATAATTTTCAAGAGATTGCCTTTATAGGTTTCAATATAATAATAGCTCTTATTGGTTCCAGTAATAATATGCTTACATTTTAACTATACATACAGTTTTGTTAAATTTTAAGTTATAAAATATATTGAGTAGAGATCCTAAAGAACTTGGTAAACATCAACGTTGTTAATTGTTTCGAATTAATTTTTAAAAAAAAAGGGTTTAATTAGGTTGGGCACAAAAAATTGGTTGAGTGCATCATTTAATTAAATTATTAATATTTTCAACAGTCGAAGCTTTATTTTGTTGATCAATACCGTGAGTCCAAAAAACTATAAAAATATTAAACGCTGAAATGAGAACCTCAATTTAGAACATTCTTTATATTTTAAAACCAAGTTCTAATTTCTAGACATTACAGTTTCTAAGAGTTCTATAAGTTATATAATCTATAAGCGGGCACTGTTATTATACTAGATAAGGGATACCAATCTGATTATTCGATTAGAAAATCAATGATCTTTCCATGAGAGAACCATCTCTAAGTAACAGGAACTAATTTTATTGATGATAAGTCGATTGAATTTGAATAGTTTACTAAACATACATTTTATATACAATAAATGCTTCTTCTTTGTTTTATCTTATACTTACTTCAATGTATTATCTTATAATTCTTATTGAATCCTAAAGGATTCACAATTTAAGAATATCACAATGGACCTCTTGATCTAAGGGCGTCTTCGGTTGGCATCAGTAACCTAACTTAACCTAACGTATTGAATCCAAGGTTTTTAGGAAAACTTCCATTCAGTAATAAAACCAATTCCATTTTTACATTATAACAATAAAATATTTTAGCCTAAATGACTCAGTTTAAAATATGTTATTGATGTTCTATAAAATAATAGCTCAATTAAAAGTTATTTTTGAATAATTATTAACTAAAAACGTGCTCTATAACAATGTAATAGGTTTCTTCAACTTATGTATACACCTTTATTATATTGATAGATAAATTGTTAATATTATTTATAGGACATGATTATTTAACTTACCTATCGATATAAAGTTATTTATTTTTATGTTAAGTTCAATATCGAGATATATTGTAAAGTGATTTACTTTTATTTTAAGTTCAATATCTAGTTTTATTAATTATGTATCGTAAAACTACTTAAGGTGGCGTGTTTAGTTCGAACGAATTGCATAGTTTTAAATTAATATTTAATTTAATTCAAGATATATGCATTTAAAACTTAACTGGTATTTAGAAGTTCGAAATATAAATTAAATTAATTATCATGCAATATATTCCTAAAGTTAGAATAAAAATAAGTACATTTACTGTAGATTGATTTTTTTTTCCTTTAAGAAAAAATGAATAAACAATAGTAATAGTAATAATAGAATTGTTCCATAGAGATACTATTTCATTAATATACTAAAAAAATATTGCAATAAAAAAATGGAAATTTAAATACATTTTTACTACTTTTACTTTGTTACCGTAAATTTTACTCCAGATCGTGCATTTTTCTCTTAACAACAAAAGTAAAATTACTATATATATAATTTACTAATCTACTATATAACAATTTTTAATAAAACTACAAATTATATAATAAAACGTACCGTCTCTTATTATGGTAAAAGTGGAACATAATTCAGAAATAAAAATTTTTTGTGATTAAACAAACCTCTTAAGTCAATTATTAGTACGGATATTACGTATGAAAGTACTTAGCCTCTGAATGTTCATATATGTATAAGAATAATATGTACTTATTTCCACGATAGTCATTAACAGTAATCTTATCTTTAACATTATAAAATATTTAACTGATATATGTCTATGTCAGTCACACTTATTCAGATATAAGACAAATATTGCCTCAGTTATCAATGTACTAAAAGATTATGAGATATAATTATATAAAACATTCAAAAAGTTATAAAGTCAATCTACAGTAAATTCTCGATAAGAAAAATTATCGCCAGATATAAGTAGCACACTCTTACTGCATGTATTATTTTAATACTTTGACCTACAAACCCCATAAACTAATCACTTAAAAATGAGAACTTGTAACGTTATCGTTGAAAGAAAAATTATATAGTTAATAAAATTTTGAAACTATTTTATTGAATTCTTGTTAATAAACTAAATAATATAAAAAATTGTTATTTATGATAGTTTAAGTCAATAAGTATTAATTTATGAATTAAATGATAAAGCACTACTACCGATTTTAGTAGTATATAATCATAGTTTCATGGCATATGGTAAAAGAAAAATTAAAATGTTGTAAAAGATAGTACCATTTATCGAATTTTTTATGTATATCAAATTGTAGTTATTAATATTACAATCTCTAACAAGAATATCTTGGAATTCACAAAGTCTAGGATCCGTTACCATGAACGGATTTACCCCATCTTCTCAACGTGTTTTGTTTCACCATCGATTTTCCATGATAAAATGGTTATACTAAGTAGAAATCTCATAAGAAGTAAACTTTTTGTTAATAAAAGAAGGATATTTGAACATTTTGTTGTTACACTTAGTATAATAACTTCTTCAAAAGTTCATCTTAAGGGCATTAAATCTGCTTACCTATTAAACAATTTCTTATAATGACTGACACAAGCATATTGATTACTGTTTCTTGTTAAATTGAAGATAATGTTAGTACTTTATGACATATTTTCAGCTGGAAATACCTTCGGTAGCGGTAGATTTGTTCTGTCTGGTCATTGCTTTTCGTCAGGTAAAACGTTTACTTCTTCTTTTACATTTTTGAACCAACGTGTTATATATAATATAATATTTTAAAAATTTTCAACGATATCAGTGTGACCTGGATCCTATATTAGAGGAACTTGCTTACTTTTCAGTTCTTGATCTTATCTAAATACTTGTAAATCTTTTGATTGTTATTTGACTATCCGGAAAGATTCAGATTCAGACTCATAATTTGTGATTGATTTGACTCTTACCTGGTTATTCATGAAAATATTGACTAATGTATGATTAACTTCAACTTAGGAAAAATATTAATAGTTCCATAGTCTGTACATAATTGATATATTGGGAGTGTTTAAAGAAATACAGATAATATTCAAATTACCATCAAATTTTTATTTTTATTTTCAAAATTTGATGCTCAGGGTGATTTAATCAATAACTGTTAGTATTTCGATGAGCTATTGTAATATTATTAAGTGCCCTAAATTGGTTTCTTCCAACTATTGCTGCATTTAAATCCGATGGTAATCATAATACCAGTTTGAAAAACAGAAATAAACATAAGACTTAAGTATTTAATGAGTATCGATGAATGCCATATTTTGATCCTGAATTCATCAAATTGATTAAAAAAATATTATTTAATTAAATATTATATTCATCCATTAGTTTTTTGTTTACTAAAGTCTGATTTTTGACGCATTATTACACCAATTTTTGCGAATGAGAATTCGTCCAAGCATTGCCCTTCCCATGTATTTGTTTTCGACGAGGCCTTTCAAATATTTTTGAAAAAAACACACCATATGCCATTATTTATGAAATTTTTTTATTAATAAAATTTAGTAGTATTAAACAATATGCACATAAGACCAAAAAAGAATTATATGTGCTTTTCTTCCAAGTGTTATGGAAAATCTTTTGCTTTTTGGAATTGATTAATTGATCGGTTGTGATTGCATCATTTACAATGATTAGTATAATATATGTTATATATAATCTGACATATATATTTATATATATATATAAATATTAATCATATCACAAGAACTACGTTTTCGAACAGAATAAGAGTAAGTTTTAAACTTATATATTTAATTTTAAATCAAATAAATTTTTAAGCTAAAGAATAAGCTATATCACAAACTGCCGAATATCCATAATCAGTGGTCTTTGGAAAAATCTATTCATTTATTTGTCGGTACACACTTTTTAGATTTCGAGTGACAATTTCTGTCAAATTTTTCTTACCATAAATTTAATTTAAGTCAATTTAATTGTACTTTCTATGCGTTTTTTAAACTAACGCATAAACCACAGTTATATAAATTTATTTAACTATTATAAATTATTTCATTCATTCATAATAAGTTTTCATTGCATTGGATTTTCTATTGAGTAATATGTTACTGCAAATAATATAACAAAATATTGTTTTATTATACTTTATTAAATTATAGATATTAATTTTCTTTTTAAATTGTTACTATGTTGAAAAAAATACTTTTGCACACTTAATTCAAATTTATTATTGTTATATTTGCCAAAAAGAAAAAAGAATCATTTCCTTATTAAAATAAGTTTTTAGTCTATTTTCTCTCTGCTTGAATTTAATAAAGCCAGTATTATTTACAATCCAACGAAAATTTTTTCAATTGAAAGCACTTAACTATTTAAGTTAATTTAACATAAAAAACTTTTTTTTTCTGAAGAAATTTTAAGTATCCCTAATTATTTAATTGACGAATGTGTTCACTCAAAAATTTTATAAATAAAAATTATGTTTTATAGGAAAATATTAATGACGTAAAAATAATTAAATTATTAATGTTATAAAGTTTTATTCGCATTAATAAAATAAATTACATTAAATTACTACCATATAAAATAATTTTATAATATTTGTATTATATTATATATTATTTTTCATATGTTTTTTGTGATATATTTTATATAACGCATTTTACTTTTTTCTTTGCTCGATCGTGTGTGTATCTTTAACGATAACTTCTTTCAGAATATAAATGCAATTTTATCAAGCTTTTGATATTAGTGACATTTTGAAAGTTACTGGTATTTATTTAAGACTTTTAAAAGTCATTGTATATGGTTGAAGTGAAAAGCTTTTTAAAAGCTTTTGCTTGTAGCATTACTGACTACGTCGGACAATTATTGCATTATTGGATATCCCTGCATTTTGAATTAATTTAATGAATGAATTTATAGGATTTTATTTTTTCTTTATTTTATTTTTATTTGTTCTAAACCAATTTGTTTTCAGATTAAAAATAATCAAATTTAAGTAGTGAAACAACTAATGTAATGTAATTAATGTAATGTGTAATAAACCCATACATAAGAGGATTAATTTGCTTTAAGGAATAATTTTGACATGGTATACTTATTTAATTTATACCAGAACTGTTCTTGATGACTTAATTCATTGTACAGAGCATTTGAACATAATAAAGAACAATGTATTTAAGAAGTTATTAATACAAAAAAATACAAAAATTAAAAATCCAAATATTTTTATATTTATATTTTTCGAATAATTGTTAATATCATTGTTAATATCAATATTGTTTATATAAGCTTGGAAAAATGTTTGTAACCTAGTAGCACCTAATAAATTACATATCGTACATCCTCTTCAAAAGAGGCACAACTCTATATTCGTCAAAATTTCACTTTGTTTTTATTATTGCCAATTGTCCAAAAAAACAGTTCTCTTTTTTTGTTAGAAATGACACTACGCTGCAAAGAGATTTGAAGAGGGTCTGTGATATGTTATTGATCAAGTGAATTTATTTTCATTCTTTATTTTTGTTAAAATGTAATCTAGTACTTCCTTTTTGAACTATTATGATGCGTTTTTGAAATAATTAATCATACAAAACCAATTAAAATTCCTAATATGGAAACATTTTTTTTCAATATTAACATCAAATACTCTAAAACTGGTGCACTTACTGTACTTTCAAATTAAGCGAACTCCAAAAGTAAAAAAATTTCAGCTATGTAATAAAAATTCTGAAGTAAGAAGCATAATTCTAATCCTCTAAGTATTTTTAGAAATATTTATTGGCATAAGATTTCGCCTCCAATTACTAAAATCCACAAACTATATGGACGACAAAGAAAAAAAAAACCAAGAAATTTAGTGGAGTCTTCTAAGTGGTCAATTGTGAGTCTATACGGCTCAAGGAACATGAAAACTGGGGACTTGCAACATTAAGCGCATATTACACAATCACTGAGAGCACAATGATGTTGTTCGTTTTTTCGTCTGTATAAGCGATGGTATTATCGTGAAATGCAGAATGTATCGTCGAAGTTTTTTTCGAGCGTTCAGATTTTTTTTTTTTAAGTAAGCAATACTTATTGAAAAATCTCCTAAATTTGGTTTTTGTACGTGAATGTAATTTCATATTTGTAATTTTTTTTAATGTTATGTGATGGTTTACTGATTTAAACTAATTTGTTTAAGCAAAAAATTTATTTTAATACGTACATTATATTTCATTCCCCAAACTTTTAATAAAATTTCTCGAAAAATATATAATTTATTATAAAAACAAGATATGCAGATGTGACAGGCATTAATAAAGCCTTTACAAGCAATTTTTGTTTATTAAATAAAATGCATTTCACAGTTCCCATCACATCTCACCTACAATAAACTCAACAACAACAATCTTCAGCCCAGGTTATACCCTCTTATGCTAACGAAATGAATTTTTACGTATCGCATGATCGCTGCCTGAGACGTGCTATAATTTTTTTTTAATCGCATTTTGAATTAAAGTGCATAACACATAAAATAGAAATTTACTTTGTATTTTTTAATTTACATTGCAATTGAATTAAATTGCTGTGTATTTATTTGAATCACTCAAAACATACTTGAGTGTAAAAAAAACAATAAACAACAAACCAAACATTAACGATCTTCGTAGTGTACGTCACACACCGATAAAATGTGTAGAAAAAATAAAGAAAACAAAGTCACACTCATTTGAATAATAAAACGAAAAAAGTTTTTATGATGCATTTTTTATACACATACTTACATATGTATATTGTACAAAAACAAAATACTCAAAGAAATAATTTCAAAAAGCACATTTAGAGGTCAATGAAAACATACGAGTATATGACACAGCACGTTCATGCCTCTGCTTTCCTGTAAGCTTATTGGCTAGCATTTTTGGGGCTTGGCTGACAGTGTTTTCTCTGACGTCACAACATATGCGTAATATAGTGTTTTTGTGTGTTTGTATGTCGCTAATGTTAATGGTGCAATAAAAATGTTATTTGCTTTTAAAAGTTTAGCCTGGCTAGCTAGTTTTGTTATTCGTTTTCTTGTGTTTACCTTTGGTTTTTGTTTATAAATATTTTTTTTATTCGTTTTTAATGAAATTTTTAAAAATACTTTTAATGAAACTCGCTTACTAATGAGGACTGCATTATTATTGAACTTTAATGTAATTGTGTTGTTGTTATTGCTACACATGCTGAGAAGAGGAAAGACACAGACTACTATTTTTAATTCATTAAGTATGTTATGGAATTTGATTTGAAGTGGATTGGATTCATTTGCATAATAATAAAAAACTTTATATATTTTTATTTTGATAAAATTTTACATTTTGAATTTGTGTTCTTTCTTAATTGATTTTGACATATCATTTTAACACACATTCAATTTATAATTATTCTTATAATTTTTAAATGATAATGTGTATATTTGTTCATAAAATCTGAAATAAGGAACACACCTTATGTATATTTTTAAATACAGAAGTATTGCATTGCAAATATAACAAAAAAGTTGATAGAAGTATTAGCTTCTTTATCTTTAGAAACGTTTAGAAATACAAGGTTATGAAAATATGCTCTTAGAATTTTAAATATATATTATTAATATCACGTTTTTGTTCTAATATATGGTACATTTTTTATTGGATAGTAACTTATAACAGAATAGTTTTATAAGATGGCTAATAAACCAGAACTTTAATCAGAAAATCGTCTTTAAATAATTCCATTATTATTATTAAAAGTTTAGACGTGAAATCGCCCAACAGGCGGTACTGTGGCCAGAAGAGTCCTATTGTACCAATTTCACTATTGATTACACAAAGTCCCTTTAAGTTATGAACAAAGTCTAGAACTAAAGCTAGAGAAGTCTTTTTTACAAAGTCTTTTTAAGGATTGCTACTTTCATTCCTATTCCTTTTAACATTTTCAAGCCATTCTTGAAACGATTTTTCTTTGACCTAAAAATTGGTTTCAGTTTCATCAAACTATTCTTCAGTCTCTTTTCATAAAGCATTATTTTTAGGTCTGTTCTGAAGATTATAATAGATTGAAAATTTAATCAAAGTGCAATTTAACTCATTGTTATTGTGATTAGCTAGTGACATCGTATACGAGTATTACATTATTAAAATGTGATTTATTTGTTCTTCAGTTGGAATCGGTTTTTTGTAGTTATGTCCTCGAAACACTCTATAATGTTCGAGAGGACAAAAAAATTGACAAAAATAATTTAAATTTCATAAATTAATTCTTTGTCACATTTCTGAAACTGATATATCTAGAACAGTAAATTCGAGATTAACTGTACTAATCTATACTTCATCGTTACCGAAGACGCTTGCTTTTTAAAATTTTTTTTGGAATTATTATTGAAACAGCCAGAAATCATAACACGCTAGATCCGAGAAATATAATACCGGACAATCACTGAGAACGCAATGAAGTTATTCATTTTTTCCTCTGTGTGAGCGATACTATTATCGTGATGTAGAATGTATCGTCACAGTTTTTTTCTAGCGTTTAAAAAAAATTTTTTTTTAAGTAACCAATAGTTATGTACTAAGAAACATTTTGTTTAATCTACTGATTTTAAAAAAGTGTACTCGCTATTTCGAGTATTGCCAAGTACTCTTCTTTGTTAGGAAGTATCCGAATTTTTTATTTAATTTATAGTCCGTATATAATTTGTTTGGACTGCAAGTGCCAGGCAAATTGGAGACCAATATCTATAACAATTTTTTAGAAAAAAATGTTAGAAAATAGATCCCAGTTTTTAATAGATAGATTAGATCATTGGTTCTGTATAGTGTTAATAGCATTTCTTTTTTATTTCAGTACTTGAATAAAATATTAAAATTATTTTTAACTCTTTTACGAGTAGTTATATGGCATACATAGTTTTTGTTATCAAGGTAATGCATTTTGATTACACCTGTTTAAATATTCATTAAAATTTTATTTGATTACAACTGCTTAAATATTCACTAAAACTTTATTGATTTAATCTACAAAAAGTGTTTATGATAACAGTAGCCTACAAATATGCTTGTTTAGCTCATATATATATAACAAATTATAATATTTTTCGATACTTGGTATAATTATAGGCTAAAAAATCTATTTCGATCATTTTAACTTAACCGTTAGAACGCGAATTGAAAGAATTTAATCATTTGAAGAAATAATTGATAATTATGACAATTTTGTCATTGCCAGATTAATTAATAACCAAAAAATGTTATCTAATATGAATTTTCCTTTACATAAAATAAGTCAACAATTATAATTATTATTGAAAATACTACAAAAAAAGATATATTTTTTTTTCAAATTTAATATTTCTTATTTTTGGTATAAATACATGTCATACTATTTGAGTAGAAAAATAATAATATTAAATCGAATTATAATATTATGAATACTTATAAAATTGATAGATAGCTATTATTACTATAAAAATCTTATGAAACTAATAAAAGGTTATCATAATTAATTAAATTCTTGTAATCGTCACTAAAAGAACAAATTGTTTTTAATTGTTGCAAAAGAGAAATTATTTTCTACGATCTAAATGAAATTGATTACAGTTATTTAACGAAATGTAATCTGAATAAGAAAGGTATCTGAGGACATTCTATACATAGCAAATCAATATTTACAATAATAGCTTGTTCTAAAAGTAATTTCAGTTTTTATGGTTAAAATGAAATATGTAATGAAAATATAATATTTATATATTACTGAAATTTTGTAAGTAAATAGTAAAATATTGATATGTAATACATAGGTTTAAAAGATACAAAGCCAAACATATTTTCGTAATGTATTTATTATTTAAGTGAATAATAATTCAGTTACTAAGGTAATTTAATATTTTTATTTACCTTAAAAATTTTGAAAGCAATAAATGTTTTTAAATTAAAATTAAATAATTCATTGAATCAAAAACAAACTTTTTACTATTTACGATTAATTTGATTCAAATGTTTATAAAGCATTTTTATATTCAAAATTATACCATTAATTAAATATAAAATAAAATATATATTAATTGAATTTTTGGCTGACCATACAGGTAGTTTGAGTATCGTCAAATATCTAACCCATCATCAATGGTTTTGGAAATGTGTATTTTTTTTATTTAATTATTCGTGAATAATTTTTTAAGACTGCAAGTACAAGGACTTGAACTCGTGCCCTGCCAAATTTAAAGCTCAGAGTCAGCGTATATTAGTCAACTGACCCAAAGCTGTACTTGCTTGTATGTTCGTACATTTTTATTGAATTTTATTAATTTGCTGTGAAAGTTTATTAACAAATTCACTTATATTTTTGTATATATATTTAAAGTAAATTTAAAGTATTTTAAACTGTTTGATTTTTTTTATCTCAATTAAAATGTGTAATATATTTGTTATAAAGAGAAGAACACTAATGAAATTTTATAACATTTCTTCTGTTGTCTAGATGACATTTTAGACGACTTTTGTAGTAAAATTCTATTATATAAATTACTCTCCTCAATTATAAGAACAATAAGTTAAAGTGTTATGATTAATTTTACAACATTTAATTATGAATATTTGTAATTGTAATTATAAGTGTTAAATTTAATACCTTTAAGAAGGTTACGATAGTTTGCGGTGTAAGTAATATCTTAAAGCAATTTTTTCTAAACCGAATAACACTTATGCATAATCTGTATGAGAATCACATTACGAATGCGAGGAAGCCACATTATTGACAAATAAATTACTTTTTTTTTGTATCTTGAAATACGTACTTTTAAATAATTGCATAACGTATCGTATATAAAAAATACTATTATTTAGTTAAATACTTAACTAAGGAAATACAAATATACGACTATATGTCTAAGTCATTGTGATTATTATAAATGCAACTAACATTTTCCCTTCCTTTTTTCATTTTATAATTGACCTAACGATTACCCTCATGGCGCCCACGTTATCAGTTTTCTAATGAAAAATACAGCACCTTTGACCTATTTCTGATAAGTCTAATTAAAAAATGTAGGTTTATTTTTCTGCACGTCAATTATTTGCAACAATTTGTAAAGAACTCTATTTTAATCTGAAAAAAAAATATTTTATTAATAATTATATAAATTAATGCATTAATATTAAAATTTTTTATTAAATTACTTTTGGCAAATTTGTTGATAAGCTTATATTTATTGATAATGTGAAAAAAAAGCATTTATTTTATATAAAATTTAATATATATATATTATATATATATATATGTTTGTATAAAAATATATATATATTATGCGCTAGTAAATTCTCCCGATTTTAAAAGTCAAAATATTCAAAACGTTATGGCCTGTTTAAAGCTTTAATTATGCAGTAAATACCAAAAATACATATACTCAGTTTTTTATATAATTAATTCAACAAGTGATGTTTGCTCACTTTTATTTGTAAAAAATATTGTTTCAAAAAAATATTTGTATTGTTCACGATGTTTACATTTTTAGTGAAAAAATATGAATAAACATTCATAGTAGTTGTTAACGGCCACATTTCCACTGTGAAGCTAAAAATTTTAAGTTCAATTGCTTTGCACGCACTTCATGTATTTTAATAGTAACAGTGGAGCAAATCATAAACACAATAACATAAAAAAAAAATATATTCAAAGAAAGAATAATTGCGAGCAGACAATAGCGAATATTTTAACAATATTTAAATTATATAAAAAATATAAGTAAAATATAAAAAAGACAGATTTTCCTAAAAATAAGAAAGGAAATATGTGAAACATACGTGTACATATATACATTTTCAATAAAAACTATTTAGAATTAATAAAAATTTTACTTTTCACAAGTGTTTTTAGAAAAATGCCCTAATGATTTTGATTAGCTTATCGCGTTACTTACCTAAAATAATCCTTGTGATTTCTCCTTTTTACAAAACAAAAATTACGATTTCAAAGAGGAAGGTTTCGACTACAGTGCGGCTATATAAAAGATATCGCAGAAAAGACTAAAATCTATATCTAAGTCAGCCTACCAATAATGAATGGGTCAAGATTGGGTCAAGAGTTGATACAGTTATATTGAACACGATGAGGCCTACGATAGAGGCGACAAAATAAATTTTAATTGATTGATCATTTTATTAATATTGCTTAGTAATTTCGTATACTTTATATACCGCATATATTTATAGAATCGGTTTTAAGAACATTACTGTTATGTATTATATTGATATAATCCAAACCTTCTCACTATGAAGCAATTTCCTACTAAGTTCATGCTTCTTCACAAGCTTATCAAGTTAGAATATAAAGCTAAGCATGCTTGTCAGTAGCTGACCTGACAACACCTTAAAAATTACATATAATTTCACATTTAAGCTTTTTAAGCAATGTTTTTATTTTACAAAAACAAATTAACTTTAGAAAAATTAAGGTACCAATACATAGTTATCAGTCATCAATTAATCATTATGAAATCGGAAATTATCACACATCCACATTTTTATCCGTACTCTCATTAAATTATGTGATGCCCAGAAAACAAAAAAAAAAACAATCTAATATTTTTTTGCGAAATACCGCCATGTCATTCAAGATATTAGATTTCAAAATATATGTAGTTTCTGTAAATTTCAATTATAGTAATAAATATTGTCGTTTTTGCTTATAATGAATTACTTTAGTGTGGATTACTATTATTTGTAAAATTAAAAGCATGAAGAGCAACTATTTTGTATATATGTAATTATGTTAGATCGCAGTAGTTATTTAAGTTATTATTGTTAAAAAGATCAAGTTCCAGTTCTCTTATACGTATTCATACATTTGCAAATATATTTATTCGATTACTCCAAAATTCTTATCTTCAAAATTTTATAAATTCATCTATGAGAGAACATCATCTTAAAAAAAATGCTTGTACCTTCAGTTACTATGGAAATTGTTCAAAATATGGAGTTATTCGCTTAATTTAAAATAAACAATAATCTTTAATTTAAAGCAAATATACTTTGAAGAATAGCTTCTTGTTTTGGTTTTATAAAACACCTTCCTCTAAAAGTTAAAAATAAATGTCCTTTAAACATACACTTCCTCATGCTGGACGATCTTCCCATCCTCATCCATATTCGCAAAACTGGCATCTCTCTCATCCTCGCAACAATAGATAGTAGTAGAAATAGTATTGTTCTTTTTGAGTTTAAAAATACAATATAAATATTACCGTATACCGTATGTATATATAGACATTATAATAAAAAAGAATGTACCATGAGCTTAAAATTTTTACTAAGATCATTCTAAAATAGTTCCTGAATGATTCTTTTACTGCTTTGCATCGGGTTCATCAGAATATTTTACGTTGTAAACTAGGTGCTAAACTAGGTATAGGTTTTGTATATGAAGCTTTCTCAATTCCTTTAAAATGGGACTTTTTCTCAAAAAGTGATTCAGGTCTGCTTGTTCAGGATGTTAACACAGGTAAATTGTTCCTTTAGAAGTTTCTAAAATAATTTTTAAAATAATGTTTGAAAAGGCATGTAGATTATTAGTAATAAATATAATATATAAAATGTTTAAGTGATTTATCTAAAAAGTGATTTGTTTATTTATATATTAATAATTATTAATCACTTGTTGGGGATTACAAATTATTTATTTCCCGAAAATATGAAACTATAATATATTTAATAAAAACAAATATTAATCCGAAAACAATATTTAAACAATATTAATATAATATTAAAATTAAAAAAAAAAATTTTTTTTAAATTAAATTTTTCTTAATTAATTTTATTAATACTAACAGAAAGTTTAAATTTTTAATAAGTATAGCTGAGTAATATTCAATAAGTTAATCTGTTATTGTTATATCAATAATTTTAAATTAAATTTTCCATTTTAATTTTCTTATTTTAATTTTCTTATAATAAATGATTTATATTTATATTCAATTGTATAATTTGTGTTTGAAAAAATATTAATGTTAATTTTGAATAATTACGTATGACATTTAAAATACTTTAAAAAATTTCATGTCCAGAAACTTTGTGATAATATTTTTTTATTTATTTCACCAAAAATTTTTAAATGAAATCACTGCTTTTCTATTTTATGAACATTTTTATAGATGGTCTCATTAATCAATTTTTTAATACTACTAATTTTTATCAAAACCCGCCACAAGTGTACAACGATATGGACTGATTGTGGCGTACCGATTCCGTTCTTTAAAATTTTGCAAATTTTATCTGCTTAAAGATATACAACTGCAGCACCTTTGTTTTAATATATAAATATCATTATAAGAATTAAAGTAATTTTAAACCTCACAAAGTCCGATCCAGAATTAATTAAATTTTGTGCATTTACTAAATATTAAATACAATATTTTTTATATTTAAAGATTATGTTAAAAAATATATAAAGACGATTATATATGTATAATCTATATCTGTATAATGCGAGTCATTCTGTCTAGAAGTAAGCATAGATTGTTTGGTTCTCCGCCTAAATAATTTAATTTTTACCGAGGTACAGGATGTTAAAAAACGGTGATAGCTTGTTTCTAAGGTCGATTACAGGAAAACGACACGTTATAACAAAAACTTCTGCATCAAAAAATGTTAGCAAGATAACATTGTATTTATTTATCGAAAAAAAAAATTTACTAATGTTTTGGGAAAAAAGAAATTTTGTGCAAAAATGCCTTTAGGTCGGACCCTGTTTATATTACGACATATTCCTTACAATTACAGCCTTTTAGAGGAAGAAAGGCCGCCCGGTATCCATTTACTGTATGTCATCATGCTGTTTTATTAATTTAATTTAAATACTTTATACTTATATATAAATAAATAAAATAGTTACATTTAACTAGTCTATGTTTAACAGTTAACCATAAATAAGGTTACGGGGTTGCCTAAATTTAATCAGCTCCGAAGTTGATTAAGGTAATCGAAACTTAGGGTTACTGTTTTATGTAATTTTCTGTAAATGAAAAACTATTTTGCTACTTTGTCTAATTTTTTAGTAATATTTACAAGAAGTTGTTGTTTACAACAAGAAAAATTCTGACCATATAGCTGTTTCGACTATTGACAAATACCCAATCCATCATCAGTGGTCTTGGAATTATTTCTTGTATATAATTGTTCGTTAATTCACTTGCTGTGTTATATTAAAACGAAATCATAAATTAGCTATAGTATAATTGATTTAATTTAATAATTGATTTATCAATACTATTCTGTTTGTAGAGGTATTACTTGTGGCATGCATTTATATTATTCTTTCTTATATATAGAACCACTTTTGCTTACGATAGAATCATATATAATTATGATGAATCAATACTTAATAAATATATGTATACAAATACTCATTCGATTCATATCGGGAGGGTTAATTTCAGTCTTTCAAGCCCCCATGACTAGGTCCCTGCCTTTTTTATTAATATAATGTATTAATATAATTAGCTTTAGAAATTCGTAATAAAAATAGAATTATCTTTTATTTATAATTTTTAATGCATTTGTATAATTTCTAGTTTTTAGTGAAATTTTAACATTTATGGTAAGAACTTTTCAAAATTTTAAGTCGACCTTGTTCCACGGCTTAAACAATATACGCCACGCGATATAAATGCACACGTTATGCTAATTTTAAGTATTGAATATATGTAGATGTGAACATATTAATTTTCAAATAATTTAATTTAAAAAAAGTAGAAACATTATCAGAGCATTTTATATATGAAGAATCTAAATTTCTCATATCACTAATTTTGGTTGTACTAATTAATTTATACTTAATATTCAAATTGCATAACAGGTTGCGTATGTTCGTTAATCGTTGATTGTTGATTGTTGAATGAAGTTATTTTTAAAAAAATTTACGAGAATTACTGGTCGCGTTTAGCATAAATTAACATAAAAATGCGCATAAACATGAATGCTAATGTTTCTATGAAAACGTATGTACCTATATCGATCGTATTCAATGCACATAAAAGTTGCAGTTAAAACAAGTTATGTACCCACTGTGCCTGCTTTGACTGCTTTGCTTTCGGATGAACTATTGTTAAAATACTTGCTTGTGTGACGTCACAAACTTACATACATTGTGCAGAGCAATGCCGGCAATTGAAGCACATGCACACAGTACGAGCGAGCCCACTTTTGTTGAATTTTTTTAACAATGTGAAAGTGGTAGTATGGTAAAATTATGATAAACCAAAGTTAAAATAAAATGAAAATTTACTTGCTGGTATTTGGTTTAAAAAAAAGAAAAAGAAATTTAAAAAAAAAATTTTTTGGAGCGCGTAGCAGCAGAAGCTACGGCTTGTAACACAAGTTTTGTAAATGCTGTGTATTTAGTTGATTCTCCTGCTTATGATGCAGGGCAAACGGAGGCATGTATGGTAATGGTGGGCTTTTAAGCATAGGGTAGTTAGGTTGTTTGACGTGTTGGTGTGTTGGTATGTGCCACAGTTAAAGTATTTCGTCGTTGTTGTTGTTGCTTCTCTGTTGTTTTGCGGTTATTTGGTTTTGGTTTTGTTTTTGTTTTTGTATTTCACTAAGGGGCTTGCGCTTACTTGCCTCGGTGCCAAAAGCAGCAGCAGACAATATTTTTGAGCGCGAGAAGTAAAACATTAGCAAACAATCGTTCGCGGCGTTAAGAATTCGTGTGCTCGTTGGTCTTCTTGTCTGTTTGTTTGTCCGTCTTACCGTCTTATAGTGTGTGTCGGCCTAAACTCTAACGCGTACGGCGTCTAAAACGTAAATTTATGAGTAAACGGAAGTGACGAAACATTCAAAATTCTAACCTATTTCCTATGAGTGGAAATTTTAGAAATTTCCATCCACAAATTGTTGCTGCTGCGCTGCTATGTTGAAAAATGTTTGTGAAGTTTTGAAATAATTCGTGACGAAAACATTAAGCACAAAAAAATTTGACATTTTCTTTTACCTCAAAGTCACGCTGAACGGAGCATGCGCCAAAAAGCCTAAGCGTGGGTGAAGGCACAGGCAGCTAAGGATTTCGTACGAAAGAGAAATACACTTTTCGTTCCACAACATTAACATTCTAAGGACATTCGCCGTACAAACCGGGCACAAGAAAAAGCAAACGCATATTTGCTAACCAAAAATTAGTGAAATTTTGTTAATTTTTGTGAAATTTTGTGAAATTTTTACTTGTGAAGAAATATCGAAAGAAACAGAAACACATATCCTTAACTTACACAATACACCTAAACTTTCACTTGGTGAAATTTTAAAAGTTTTTATCTTAAAAGTATTTTTGTGAAATATCATTTTAATTACATAAATTTATTCACTTAAATTATAAAAAAAATAAAATCAAAAACAATGTTGTCGTCTGAACGCATTGATACTACCAAACCCATCGTTACGGAGGAGAACTCACATCTCTTGGAAACAGCTGCCAACGGCGACAAATATGGTTCCCAACAAGCGGTAAATGTTGTGTAATCTATGAAATAAGAAAATTCGCACATTCAAAGGAGTTTTTTCTATTTTCTATTGTTGTATAATAGTGTAAACTTTCCAATTATGTAAATTATCTCCTTGAATAACAATTGCAATTGCACATTCGGAATTGAATGCTTTATTACCTCGTAGTGTTCTTGATCTAACATCTGACCTTCAGGCAGAGTGCCAATAAACACCAAAACGATTCTATTAAATACTTTAATTACAGAAATTATGTGATTTCCAGCGCTAATTTTAGCACACTATAACAAAACAGTTATTTGAATTAAACAAAATATTCAAAATTCATTTTAATGTTATTAAAAATAAAAATTGAAAACTCTTTATGTTGTCAAGTTTTTCTTCCATCCCTATAGATTTTGTTTTGCTTTAGGTCAGTGATTTGAACACCAGTTGCTCAAAAGTAGTTTGAGATCTCTTCCTTAACTAAATTCAACAAAAATCAATGTAGCTGCTGATATCGAGTTCTTTTTATTCTCCTTTTTAACTCTATGGTGGTTGTCTTTTAAAATGCAATTCTGTTGACCTATGATTACGATGGAACCAATGACTAAGTGCATAGATAGTGGTAACTATACAAGGCAAGAAATCGTGACAGCTGGAAAAAGTTCGTTATGGCCCAATGTTCCCCTAGGAACGTAATATAATGAAGAAGAAGAAGTTACAAGGCACAACAATTTTTGATTCTGCTGATATTTTTTTGGTATCACCCTGGTAGGAAGAAGTGGTAAAATTAAACTGATAAAACCACATTATTTTTTGCGGCCCTCTAATCTGTACAGTAATTTGTATTGAACCACGATCTGGTCTGGACAGCCGTAGTCTAAACTAAGGCATGTGGAATTAATATTATTAGTCCTCGGTTGGAACAAATTTTGAATGGACGTGCACAAAACACTTTGGTTTTGTAGTAAATGCATTTTTTCGAAAAGTCGCACAAATGCAATTTAGTTAAACAAGGGAAATAGTTAATCTGAACGCTTCACATATTCTTTTCGAAGGAATATGGTAGGTTCTATATTTACCATCTTGCAATACATAGCCAAATTTTAAACCATACGTAAAACTAAGATTTTAGGTATTATTTCGTTAAGTAGTAAGCTACTTAAAAATGAATTTAGTAATAACTAAGATTGTTGTAAGTATGTTCAAATGAATTAGTTTGGCAATTTTATTCAAAATTATTCAATTTATTCACAAAAAATTAAAGAAAACTGTTTATTAACTTTCACAAGTTTTAATTGCATTTAATATTTCTACTTTAAGCAAGAATCATCGTCAGAAGAGTCCTGATTTTTATTGCAACTTATTACAATATGTGAATCTGTATCTATCAAAATACTAAGCTCTACTTCCTATCACAGTTTTACATTCTATTATTAAATGAACAAATGCTTCAGTTACTATTCTACACAAACAGTATTATAAACTTTTTGATAAGTATTCTATTATTAAATGATATTAAATGAAATCTGGATAAGTATTATGCTCTTCCATTATGTGATTCCTACTAACCAAATTTCAGCGAATTCTTAACTGTTTCCTATTGAGTTTATAAACTGTTTACTATACTTAGTATTAAAATCAGTAACAAGCATTTTGTATTGTTTTTTACCTAGTTAATTAGAATTTTTTATTGTTGTATACTTAATCAATTATAGTGTACATCAAGCCGGTTCTATCCCAAAGCTCAGATTTGAAAGAAAAATCGAGATTTTAGTCCCTTTGTTTTCTAAAATTTCATTAACGTAAATAGTAGTATTTAATATTTTATTAATAATATAAACTTGAGATATTTCATAATACTGCAATTCCATTTATATTAATCTAATTTATATTAATCTAATCAACTTACAGTAAAATTTCAAAATCTAATATCCTAGTCTTATACGATTTTCTCGATATATAAGTGTGTTTATACTAAATATTATGTTAAAAGATCAGGAGCTGAGAATTTTTTCGCAGTAACTTTATTTATAGAATTTTAACATGAATAAACCTATTGCTCTTCAAATCACTTCTTTTTCTTATTTATAAAAATTTAGTTTGAATACATTACTTTAATGCTATAGCACTAAAGAACGATTCCTTGCTATGCCGTCCTATATACAGCACACATTTTATATTTAAAAATATAATAATCATCCTTAAAAACTCAGCTTAATTTTTGTACATCTTGAAGATGCAATTATGTACTCATGTGAATACGTACAATAAATAGGCATAAAAACTTCTTTCTGATTCTGTTTTCATAGTACACCAGTTTGTTGATCTCCACTTGACCGGTTTTTTTGTGCAGCGTCGAAATTATTCTTACTTGTACTTTGTATCTATCCTTCTAGCTTAGATACTGTGAAGGTTGTGTGAATATTCAAACTCGCAGGTTTTATTGTTTTTTTTTTAATATGAACATTTATTCAACAAAAAAAAAGTAGTTATTACAACTTAAATTGATTTTTTTTTATCCTTCATTAACTTAAGTCAAAAATTCCGACCTACGTCCAGATATATCGTATTGAATATGTGGGAAGTGAATGATAACAAGACCATGTAGGTACATTGTAACATTTGTTCATTTAAAGTTGATTATCCTATTTTAATGGCAGAAAAAATATGGTGGGCGGTATAATCTTGACTTTAAAAAATTTAAAACCAAATGAAATAAATAAATTATAAAAATGTGTAAATAATATTTACTAAATATAATAGATGTATGTATGTATATGCATTTTGCTTAAGAAAAAAATGTAAATACAAAATCTCCTGGTAATGACGCTATGATTAACCTCTGCTTTAAAATATTACCAAAAATGTTAGAACATATCTAAAGACTACAATCAATGACTGGTATTATTTTCTAAGAGCCTGAAAAGACTTTACATTGGTCTGTATCGGAAAACCTTTCATACAGTCCATGTACCATGCACTTTAATAAATAAGCAAGATTCTAAAAAAAAATGTTTAAAGCTACAGGGAATAGTCGTTACTTAGCACTTTCAAAACACTGGTATACTATAAGTGAGATTACTCATATATAGTCTTTTTATTTCTAAATGTCTTTCGAACTATATTTAAAATAAAAATATATAATAATAAATAAATGTACATCAATCACCGCAAAAGCAGCTCGTTAAGATATTAACGCTAATATGTAATACTAATAATTTAGGATAATAATAAAATGAAAGAGATTATCCGATATTTTTCTGAGGAATATATCGTGTACTTTTTATTTTAATAATGTGTTAAATAGATTCGTAATAAATATAAATAGATAATTAAATCTTAAGTTTATATAATTAGCGATTAATTAGTTAAATAGTGATAATATGATAAATAGATTCGTAATGAAATTTAAGACGCAACCCGTAAAATTTATTGCTTAATGTAGTTTTAAATAATAATAACACATTTTAAGTTATTTATTTTAAATTTCTAAAGTATATATGTGTTACGCTATCGTTGCTTTTATTCCTTTTAATAATCACTAGAACTCTACCGAATTCATCGATTAAGGCACTAAGGCATAAACTAGTGAAATTTTGCCACATATCATCCTTTAATTAATTATTTAATTATTAGCCACTTGGTACATAAATAATTTTAAGGATTCTATTTAATTTTTCTAAATACTTATGAAAGAAATATGTAGTAACTTTTAAAGAAAATTCTATAATTGTAATTTTTAAAACAAAAAACTAATACTGATACTGATAATTGGATTCATATTACTAGTAAATAATTAATAATAGTATTATAGTTCTTGAGAAAAAACCATATTGTAACTAAAGAATTATAACAGATATTTCAATTTTTTCACAATTCAATTTTCACACAATTTTATTAAGTGCGCTCAACGCACTATATAACTAAAATCGGTCGATATAGTTGTTAACAACTCTCAGTTCAGACCAATTATATGGAATAGCAAACGACTGTAGCTCAATCTTACGCAGTATTACTGGAAATGCATTTGAAAAACATCATTTTTGACATTGCTATCTACAATAGTTCCATTTGCAGACTATAGTTAAATCGTGCAGTTGACATTATTGGCGGAAATGACTTTAGAAAATTTTCTCTTTTACAAAGCAGGCTTTTTTCTCATAAATTTATAATCCATGTGGTCTTAAAGAATCGCATAATATTAAATCATATTTGTATTGCGTTTTTTTTAAGACTTTCATATTTATGTCCACTGCATTTCAAAAAAGTTAAAACATTTCCCGCTAATTAAACTGAGTTCTTCTAACCTTCTAAGTTCTTTATTCATCACTGTGTTGAAAGTTTTTGAGCAAATTGTCTTACTATAACTTGTTTTAGAACACACTATTAATCAGTATCACATTTTTGTTATATTAATCTTATTCTTATTAGTCATCTTTTCATCAATAGTATAACCATAACTTCGACACCAGTTTAACAGATTATCTCTAATATAAAAAGCTATGTTCTTATACAGCCTGTACAACTCATACTGAAGTAATAAATATGATAGGTGATTCAGCTTCATCAAAAAAATTGTTTTGCAAATGGACTTTAAGAAGAAAGGACATTCCAAAAATGAATTGATACCAGAAATCGTTGTAAAAATACATAACATGTTTTTGATAGATCATCGGTTAACTGAGAAAGATTTGGTACAAGTTCTAAACATTTATTATTCACAAGAAGCCATCTTTTATGCCAAGTTTTATATTTCAAAAAGCTGTTCGTACAATCAGTACAGCATTCTTTAACAATTCATGTTCCTATATTTTCTTTGAGCTGGTAAAATAATAAAGTCAGATTATTATTATACGTTTTGGATTAGTTATTTTCCCTCTCTGATTTCACACATCTTAAAAAAATTCATTTACTGGGTACCAATTTTCATCATACGAAAAGTTAATCAATTCCACTATGAGGATAAGATTCATAATAGATGCCGATTGTCATCCAACAGAGAGGTATTAATTCCCATTATAGAGATGAGATGCATAAATTGATGTGTCGTTGGTATAACTGTGTTAAAGTTTTAGGATATTTCATGTATTAGGTATATTATTTAAATAATAATATATTAGTTTTTAGAAATTGGTTATATTTTTTATAACTAATATCCTAATGCAGCAATTTACTATATACACATATTACATAAAAATTTTGGTTCAGTATAATATCGGTATTTATTTATTTAAATTAAATATTATTACCCTGATTTATTTAATATGTCAATAATATTGAAGTGTGCCCACAAATAGATTTTAGTAATTTCTTTTCGAGATATTAATCAAAACCATTTTTAGATTAATAGTTATAAACATTTTGCGTAAATTGTATAAAAATTAATCAAAGATTTCCTACTTCTAATCACTGACTAATCATTTTTGTTTATAAAGGCATTTTATTTATTTTTTATTTCAACACTTCAATCAAAAGATTTTAAAAAGTTTTTTATGAACTATCAATATATTTCAATCTTTATGTTCTAGTTAAATGATAGATAATCAAATGTTAATAAAATGATATTAATTATCTTGTTTGTGATAGCTTCCACCTGATTAATAGTTAAGTATGTCTCTCGAATTTAACGACCACTGATTACTATGTTTTGATTTTTCTATTTTTAAATTCGTCCAGTGATGTTATCTATTCTATCTTCTCATCCAACTGCTATGTTAATCAAGTTTATTACCTTTCGAAAGTGCGCCCATGTATTCCTTTTAGTCGTTTCTAATCGCATTCCGCCGTAAGCTCAGCACATTTACATTAGTAAGCAAACAGTAAATATTTTGTGTTTGATTGACCTTCCAGTGGTCGGAACTATCGACTACAAGCACGTACTGTTGACAGTAACCTTGCGATATATTTCGATGTTGATGTTGTTATTGTTTTTTTTTATATTTTCTTTCTAATACTTTTCCTTGATAATAAAATACACTACAGTTTTTCGGTTTGGATGAAATGCGTAGCTATAAATGCTCATTTTTATCGCCGAAGTATTTCTATACTTTTTTCTTTCTCTCTGTTCTTTATCGAAGATAAGACAAACTACTTGCAGTTTTTATGGTTTTCTTGTTCTAACAATAAAATAAAATTAACGTCATTTTACAGTGGCATCAAGTGGAAAAAAATCAAAGAAATCTTCAGTCCAGTATAAATATATATTCATTAAAAATAAAGCTCCGAAAAGAAAATTGAAATTTTTTATTCGTATTTTTCTTATTTGGCACTACAGTCCTTGGTCTCCCTCACGATCTGCCTCCATCTGTCCCGATCTTCTGCTACTCTCTTCCAGTTCAGTATTCTAATCTTTCTTGCATCACCATACACTTTCTTATCTCACCTTGTTCTTGGGGTACCTCTGTGCCTGGTTGTCATCGGCTATGCGTTGCATATGCTGCTGGGCTTTCTCTCTGGTCCCATTCTTACTACATGAGCAGCCCACTGTAACCTTTGCGACTTAATGTATATACTATATTTTCGTTACTTTTTTTTCGTACTACTACGGAAAATTTAATTTAAAATAGTATCGTGTATAATCTATTATTTTTTCAATTATCTCCATGATCTTGAATTTTAAAAATTAAAAATATGAAAATATGAGAACAAGACACCAAATTCCATTTAAATTTAGTCACGCTTTCTGTACCTCGTCACTTTGATCAAAACATTTTATTTTTTAAATGAAAGACCAACTAAATATTGATTATATTGACATGGTCATAACCAGAGAAATCATAAAATCAGCAGCAGTCATTCGTCATATGATTGTTCCAAAGACATTGTCCTTATGGAAGATAAAAAAAGTACTTTATCTTTATCAGTTTTTCTTAACGCTATGTGTGTCTTAACATAGTGATGTGTCAAATAATACTGAACACAAATCTGAATTTTCTTGGGAATCTGAATGGCCGCTATAACTATAAACAAATATATCCAACTTAATATATTGTTTTATTAATAGAGAGGTTTTTTGACCAGTACGTTTTGTTTTTTAAATAATATTTTTTATTTAGGCTACTCTGGTCTTGTAACTGGGATATTGTTAATTATTTATTATAATTTATTATTTAATATTTTAATTACATTTAATTTAGACTTGGGGCTATTTAGTCTTCTAAGGTTTCTACTAGAAGAATGAAGATTAATTATTAAAAACATTTTGTGTTGCAAATCTATTAAAATTTAAGATATTTATAAATTATATGGTATTATTAGTTCAACATATTAATTTCAAAGTTGTGGCCATATTTTTAATTAATACTCATTTGGAACACACCATTTCATATACACCATATATCATATTATTTGTTTCAATATCAAATTTACAAATGAAAGTCTAATCGCTCGTAGAGATGGGCAGGCACATAGGCAGAAATATACTCTTCAACGGTGGGACATAACAATTTTGGAAATAATTACTTAGACTATTTGTCGTTAAAAGTGACTGTGAATAAAAATTATAGCAAGCGTACTTAGGTCGTGTGCGAGTTAGGCTAAGTTGTGTTCTAAATGAAGGAAATTCTAAGTTGTGCCGATAATGTAGTGATGTGTCGATGCGTGTTGATAAATGGCTAAATGTGTGCAGTGTAAAAAATCCCAAGAAAAGTCCCATTTGGTTTAGCATCAACTTAGCCTAACTCGCACACGTCCTTAGTCTACCTCTTTCAGTTTCTGTTATTTTTGATAAGATAAAATTATTGTCCGCGCTAGATGTTATGATGTTAGTGGTACAGCAGCCAGGTAAAAAGATACTTTATTCACAGAAAATAAGTTCCATTATTTTCAACACCACAGTTTGTGTATCAATCGTTAATATGCTACCACATCGAACGTGATTAACTTACGTTGTATTTGTAGGAGACCATTTCATTTTTAATAGAACTCCTCATAGAATAAAATTAAATAGATTGACAATTTTTATTGTCCATAAGATTGATAACATAGCTTAACTTTTACTTGTGATTGAAATCTACTGTTTGCTTTTCTTTTGTAATTAAGTAAATCTTCGCTTGTTCTTGCGGCATTCCACATTAAGAGGGCTGACCTTTCAACCGTTTACTTGACTCTTTGAAAAGGTGAAGGATTCCGGCAAGTAGAAACAGCTGCTTCAGAAACCTTAACATATTTCTTATACATTTTTGTTAATATAATGATTTGTTATAGAATTTTAAAAATTATCAAACTACATATAAATCCATTTTTAAGTTATAAGACTACTTTTTTATACACATATTTCATAATTTTAGGCGTTTTGTTTTCATCGAGCCAAAAAGTATGCAATTTTTTTATAAATATTTTAGTTAGATTTTTAGTAAAATTCAGTTAAAATTTTTCAAGAAAAACATATAATATTAAAAGGATATTCAAATATATTATTTTGTTGCATTTATTATTCTAAATGAATTCTATTTAGAATAACAAAATTCTATTATTATTATTAAAATTATTACGCTAAATATTAAAAGTAAAATATTACACTTTTAATAGTGTTTCCACCGTCTTCGTTAGACCAGTTAACTTACTTGAGGTAACTTGAATTACTTGAATGTCAAGTAAGTTAACTGGTCTAATGAAGCCAGTGGAAACGTATTATAAGATTTTAATCAAATTTTATTCTATTATAATTGAATATTTTTTCCATATGATTGAAACTAACTGCGTAAATAAGAAAAAATAATTTTTTCTGTGCTTTAATTAATTTGATAATTATAAATTCACTATATTAGCTAACCTATGAACTAGTTATTCACTTTTATATGTTTTAATTAAATATAAGTAACTAATTATAATTAGTTATTTTTAATAAATTGCCATTAGATTAATAAAATTTAAATAAATTTTTTAAAGGCAACAGAATAATAACTGATATATTATATACAATTTAAACAAATTTAATATAAATTGTTTGCTAAAAAAATTCTTTTAATATGCGTAAATGATTAATTTTATAATTTAGTTACTTTTATTAAATAAATTTATTTTCTTTCTTTAAAAAATACTTGCAATATGACTTTTTTACGATATTAAATGTTATGTTAAAAAATTTTTAAACAAAACAAAAATGGAGTGTTAATTAATTTAAATTTATTTTTGGTTTTATTTTATAACTAATTAAAATAGTTAAATTTTATTATCAGCTTTTTTATTTTTTACTGTTGTGGAACGTTACACACTAAATGAGAAATTCAATCGACAGAAAGTTTAAATGACATTGAAATGTACTTCAGGACAGCAAAAATTTTTATTCACGCATTTTTCTCTTCGTCACGTATTGTCTTTACATGCGTACACAAACGCATATTCCAGGGTCTTTCCTTGAATAAAAATGCAATCCATAGAAAACAGATTGAGAACAGCAGAAATTCTTTGATAGCAACTTGCACAACCACAATCTGGAATTCCTCCACATTTCAGCCACATCTATACGTCCATGTATTTGCGTGGACAATGCTTACGATGAGGCAGGGCAGGATAACACAACAACTTGTTTTAAGTTTATAATGTAAACAAAAGCAACAAGAAATTTATTTCCTTTTGTTATGATTCTTCTTCGGACCTATTGATTTCTGTCTAGCTTCCGAGGTTGAGTTCTTCTGTGTTTGCTTTTCACATGATTTGGAACCACTGTATTAGACTTCCTTGCTTTATGGGTGTGTGTTTGTTTACTTTATTCTAGAAGTAAATTTTACTTAAAATGTCAATAATGGAAAAAAGAATTCTTAAATACTATTAAGAAACTATGAACACAACTTAAATTAAACTATTTTATGTTGAAGGAAAATATAAAAAAAAATATTTTATCTATCCATCCATTAACTAACTAAAATTATTGTCAATACATTTTATTCAATTAATTTGTCCTTAATTAATTTATGCTATTTTTTTTCTACAAATAAATTAGCAAAAGTAATAAAATAAATTTAATCTTAATACGATTACTTTTTGAATGTCTATGACTTTGACATCAAATTTATTGTTAGCATTACTTCATCGTTCTAGCTTAACGTAAGTCCTTTCTGAAATGTATATTTCACAATTAACTTATCCTAGAGGGGCCAACGTACGGTAATAAACAGAACATCAATTTGTCTTTTTCGTACCTACAGTTAAACATTGTACGAAAGTATGTATCATTGTGTGTCCTAATTGGTTTATGGCTTGGAGTCCGCAGTGAAATTGAACACTTGTTAGGCGACAGAAGAGTTTTGACAAATGTCAAAGTTTAACAATTTTGGCAAAAGATACTATACGTAGGAAGAGATGGTAAATTAAATTCTCAAATTGCAGAATTTTCAACTAAGGACTTCTTAAATTATTATTAACATTTTAACATACAAAAATTAAATTGTGAAAGCTTTTAATTAGTTTTTAACCTTCAAATACCTAATAAAAATAACATAGCACCCTTGGTACTTGGTGGAAACAGTTGGCGTAATTATAATTGGAATTGTTTGCTTAAGGCTGATACGATACTACTTATTTCATTTATTCAGGAAATTTATAAATAGATGTATACTAAATAATAATTTTTTAAAAACGAAACAAAAATATATTCACAAACTCTGAAATAATTAAGCTTTGGAGGGAATATTATACAGCTCTACGCAAAAGTTTAAGACCACCTCAATATTTTCCAATGCATCAATTTCAAAGGAAAATAACACAAACTACAGGGATTGTTTTGAATAAATAAATTTATACAAATTAAAATCAAAAAACCTCAATTGTTCTTTATGTCAAACACGTTTATTTCTTATATCACAATATGGGGCCAGAAACTTTTTGTGGACTAGGACATAGTACACTCCTTTCTCCCATAAAAGTAATGAAAAATCAGAATAAAAAGAATTGCTGATATGATATACCAAGATTAACACCATTTATTGGTGTCTATAACAATAAGTGATACCAGGATTGTATGAACTTATCAAAAGAAAAACTTAGAATTATCACAGGAATCATAGCATTGCAGTGTAAACTAAAATACCACCTTATGAGACTGGGTATACTTACAAATGCAAACTATAGATTCTGTGAAGAGAATGAGAAGTCGGCCACACATGTGCTGTTAGAATGCCCTGCGCTAATGCACATACAGAATATGCTGCTGGGAGTGTAGCTTTATCAGTAGGTTTCAGGTTTCAACCTAATAGCTTTTTCTGATAGTAATTTTGCTTTGTCAACCAACCTGACAAACCAGCCTGTGACCAATTCAGGGGATACCAACATTACTGATTGCTGACTCATTTAGTTTAACAAATAGATCCATACGTTCTACTCTCGCAGTCATTTGTTTGGTCTACCAGTTCGAGGCATTTGAACTTTCCTTTCGACCGTTTTTGTTTTGCGAGACGATGTGATGAATAAAAATATATATATTCATGTTGTCTTGTTGATAGAAGGAAAAGGATTTCGCAATCAATTTTGTAAGTTAATAAGATTTTGATGATATAAAAAAATGGAATAAGGTTGTTTTAAAAAATTAATCATAAATTCTGCAAAAAAATACAATTGAATTTTCTAATTGGAACATAATAATTTTCAAACCCATTTAAACACAAAGACATATCGGAAAATATTGCTAGTATTTATGCGCATCGTTTTAGTTTTCATTACGGCAATATTTAGGCCGACTTTACTCGATGCATTATTTAGATTCGTAATGCTTACTTGCATATCGGAAGTCCTGCCGGCAATGAGTACTACGTCATCTGCGTACTCCAAATGACTCAATTTTTGGTTTAACCTGCTATTAATGCCGCGTGCGTTTTCATTCAGTACTGTTTTATAAGTACTTTTTATTTAATATAATTATTTAAATAAAAATATAGTTATAAAATATAAGTTAGAAGAAATCGGGAGGCATTCGAATATAAAATATTATAAACTTTCGATATAAAATAATTTAAAGTTAGTATTTGGGTTTATTATTAATATGTTGAGTCTTTTCCGAGTTAGTGCTTCTGGGCAGTTTTACTCTTTGATAGCTGGGGGGGTTTCTGCAGAGTCCCACCCATCTCACTGACTAATTTATGTATTCCTCATAAGCTTCGTGATTATTCAATAACTGATCTATGATCTGCGTACCGCACTGCAGTTAGTGATTACTCTGAGAATAGATAATGCTAAGTAGGGCAGCCTGTCGGTTTTCGCATATAGCTTCAGCATATAGCATATAGCTTACGTATTTTTTGACCGAATCTATTCTAAGGTCTCTTAACATGTCATTCGTGCGGATGTACCATGGCACTTTGAAGAGTCTTCGGAGAGCCTGACTTAGGTCTAATTATCTGGCTGTAGATCAGCCAGATCTGTTTTTCGCGTTGATTTGCTGCTTTCATGACTGTTTTTTAATTTTAGTGATATCGATTAATCGATTAATTGTGATTAATTGTGCTTAATTGTGATTAATTGTGATTAAGGTAAAAAAAATGGTTATCTCAGTAGA
>NC_051846.1:79200963-79240911 GCF_002237135.1 Teleopsis dalmanni | reverse complement strand
GACCTTATCAAGTCGTTTAAGTTTAAAAATGTTTTAAACATTATCTTTATGTATAATTACATTATCAAATGTATTTATAAAAATATTTTACATATATAACTTTTATTTCGTTATATTTTTAAGATAATAATGATTATACTAATATATTATAATTTTTTCTATATACCCAGATTATTGAATGTTATAAACGGAATTTATTTGACATCCAGAAATGAAAACTTTCAAAAATATCATTAACATTGTCTCAATATAACTCCACTGATGCAAACAAAAAAAGCATTTGATTTGAAATACAATAAATTTGTAAATAGTATATACAGTCAAACTTCCATAATTCGACTTCTAAAGCTCGAATTTTCTGTAGCTCGAACTAGAAAGAGTGCAACAGGGTTTTAGAGAGCAAATTACATACAATTCTGCTCCCTTAACTCGAACTTCTATAACCCGATTTTCTCTATAACTCGAATAAAAATATTGTCACATGCCAATAGGAATATAGGAAAGTGAATTCTATAAGTTGCATTTTTGTTTTAAGTATGAATCCATTTTGGTGTTAGGGGAAAACCCAATTTCCAAACAAGATGTTTAATTTAATTTCTTTCTTTCTGTTGCTTCTTTGTATAAATGTTAGTTCCTGGCAAACGGTAGTTAAATGATAGCGCACTGCTTTAGAAAATCTGAATTTGGCCAATTTTTTACATGGGACGAACAAGACAACATTCCTTTACTTTTCTTGAATAACATTGATGAAGACCGTAAAATGATGTGAAAGTAAAGTAAATAAAATAACTTCTAATTTTACTCTTAACCATTATCTTAAATGGGTATCTTGACAATGAAATTTATACATAAAGCTTTCCTATAGATGACAATTTATTAAGCATTATAGCTCTATATATATCTCATTATAGTGGATCCGATTCTAAGCGCAACGGAAAGTGTTCATGAGGGTTCGGGGGATGAAGTAGAAGACTTATTCAAACTTCTGACTTTTTATTTGTAAAGGAATAATACTACAATTGATGATCACTACAAGAGTTTGAATAAATTGGAACCTTTTTTTACTGAAAAAAAGAAAAAAAATTCAAATCCCTTTAAAAAAAACTTTTGTACTGTATTTGATTGCAAATTAATGTAATTCTATTTTCTTTTAAAAATAAAAAAAAATTAAAAGAATTCTCTAACTCGAAGTCATCATAAGTCGAACCTTTTCTTTAAAAAATGGTACTTCAAGTTATGGAAGTTTGATTGTATATATTTATTGCAAATAAAACTTCAACTTCAAATGTTCACTCTTCCTTCCCGTATATATTTGGGAATAAAATCGTTATCACATTTTACATTTCGTGCTTATCTAATGGTTATCATGAAATGCTTGTAAAATTTTTTTACAAACGTACCTATATTAAGGTATAAATATACTAAATGCATTAAGAAGCTTAGCGTTAACTCCTCAACAAACATTGTTCTTTCAGTGCAACTATATGACAGTTAAACAATTTTCATTTGATTCGATAGATAGTTTTCAAGATAGTTTTAGTTGTGGCATGTAAGCGAATGTAGTAACACTCTCGGTTGTTTACTATAAATAGAAAAAAAAAAAAATATTAATAAAAAATGTAATGAATTTTCTTTTTTAACTTGCAGGACCAAGACGCCTTGCTCGGTGACAACATGGTTCAGATGAAACACTCGACATCAAGAAAATTACCACAATATATAGCCGCATTAGCAGCAGCTGGTGGGGCACTTGCGGCAGGTACTTTGCTTGGTTGGACAAATCCAGCACAGAATGATGTTATTGCAGGCAAATATGGTTTTGATGTGTCGGAGGATCAGTTCTCATTGGTTGGTTCATTCGTAACTCTCGGCGCCGCATGTGTTTGTATACCGATCGGCATATTAATCAACATGATTGGACGCAAGCTAACGATGTTATTGCTTGTATTACCTTTTACACTAGGCTGGTGTTTATTGATTTGGGCTCAAAATGTTAGTATGTTGTATGCAGCCCGTTTTATTCTTGGTGTTTCTGGTGGTGCTTTCTGCGTCACCGCTCCGATGTATACTGGAGAAATTGCGGAAAAGGATATTCGCGGTACGCTCGGTAGTTTCTTCCAGTTGATGATAACTGCTGGTATATTGCTTGTATACGGACTTGGTGCTGGACTTAATTTGTTTTGGCTGAGTGTTGCTTGTGGTCTTATTCCACTTATATTTGGTGCTATATTCTTCTTTATGCCGGAGACTCCAACTTATTTAGTGAGTTTCTTTAAATATTTCACTTTTGTTTTTTATTTATACATTATACGTTTCGCTATTTTAATTGCAGGTTGGAAAAAATAAAGAGGAACAAGCTATAAAATCTATTCAGTGGTTACGAGGTTCTAATTATGATTATAATACGGAAATTGAAGAACTCAAGGCAGTAGATGCAAAAATAAAAGAAGAATCTATTTCTGTTATGTCGGCTCTTCTACGTCCTACAACCTTAAAAGCTTTATTTATTAGTTTGGGTCTCATGTTCTTCCAGCAATTGTGCGGCATTAACGCTGTCATTTTTTACTCAACTGATATATTTAGGGTAAGTTCATATTATTTTAAGTTAAAGTCGATTACTTAGAAATCTGTTTATCATAGCTATTTTAACTAAAGTGCATTCTTGTAATATTTTAGCAAATAAACAAAAAAAAAAATTAAAATCATACTGTTAAATACTGCTAAAACAGTAAATTGTCTGAATCAGTATAATTTTATTCTAAATAATAAAATCATAACAATCCAGTCAAGCACAGTACTTCAACAAATTTCCTTTTCTAACGATTTCTAAAATAGTGACACTGGCTATTGTTATCTATGTCCCAATAGTGTGATATCAAAAAGCAGCAGGTTTTATATTGTCTTTCTATTTTTATAAAATGTCACAAATATTTCTTCTACTATTGCTTTTAAGACAATGTTTTAAAACTTCATAAATCCATCCACCAATCAAATATACTACCTGTCGAATATACAACTGCTTTACTACTGTAGCAGCAACTACGACGGCGCATCTTAGACCACTTCATCATACCGAGCAGTATCCTAAGATCATAAAAGGTGATTTGAAAATAAGAATGTGTCTATCGCAAAATTTAATGCAAATGTTAATCTGTGTACTTTTTTTTAATTATTGAGATACCGAGATACCGGTCAAAATAATAAGATTTTGATATATGAAACCATATTTGAATGAGGTTTTTGCTAACAAAAATTAAAATTGACACAGCATAATTTTTGAAATCCATTTAAATATTAGCACATATTAAATATCAAATTAAAGAGATATTCCAGAACTAGATACTTTTCTTTATAAAAATCTTTTAAACAAGCTGTACTTTGGCAATTATTAAAAATGTGCCCACTCCTTATACAATATTTTCAATTTCTTATACCAAGAAATCGTTATCTGAATTTATTCTGAATAATTTGAATACTTATTATCATTGCTATATCATTCATTGCTATCTTGCGAGGATAGAATCTGCCATTCAACTCTGTGGTTTGGAGCCATATTGTGGATTAAGTTGGTTTTCAACCGAAAGAAGTCGCTAAAGAGCTGATTCGTTCTTACAATTACGTTAAAATATTCTTCCTCAGTAGAACAGAGTTGAGGTTGCTGGATATTTAACGGGTCACCATGGACGCGCTATCACCTTAATAAAATCGGTCTGTCTGAAGAGATAGATTGTCGACTCTGCTTAGAAGTAGACGAGACTTCCAGCCACATTTTCTGTGACTGTTCAGACTTGATTTGAAGCAGGAGTAAATCAGTGGGTCGAGAATTACTTTCACCTTATGGCATTAGGAGGTCCTCAACGTCTGACATTTTGGGTTTCATTCGAAAGACGGAATGTCTTCTGTACGGTTAAAGTCTGATATTTTAAAGTCAAAATATTAACTATGATCGCGGTCCTCCGCTCCATTCGGAGCCGATACCTTGTCTATTTCTTATCTTATCATTCATTACTGCCAGAATTTCATTTTATGAAAATTTAAAAATTTTTCAAGGTTCGTATGTTTATAGCTATTATTTTTTATATCACTTTCATATTAAATAATTTTATTTAAAAATTTTTTTTATATTTTTTTTTATTTTAGGATGCTCAAACCGGTATTGATGAACAACTTTCAACAATTCTTGTAGGCGTTATGCAAGTGATCGCCACATTTGTTTCCGTAATAGTCGTTGATAAACTTGGTCGTCGTATACTATTACTTGCTTCCGGTTCTGTAATGTCAATTTCAACTATTGCAATGGGTGTGTATTTCTACATGCAACAAAAAGATGTAGAGTCTGTCAGTTCACTCGGTTGGTTGCCAGTTTGCAGTTTGTGCGCCTTCATCATTATGTTCTCAATTGGTTATGGCCCAGTACCATGGTTGATGATGGGTGAACTTTTCGCTACAGATATTAAGGGTGTAGCTGGTTCATTAGCTGGCACAACTAATTGGGTACTAGCATTTATTGTAACCAAATTTTTCGTCAACCTGAAACAAGCAATGGGTAACGGAGAAACATTTTGGCTTTTCGCTGGAATAACCGTTGTGGGCATATTCTTTGTATTCTTCTTCGTACCGGAAACAAAAGGCAAAAGCTTACAAGAAATACAAGACATATTGGCAGGAAGGAGGAGAAATCCAAGCAACGCCGAAACAAATACGCCTATGTAAAACTAAATACTGGATTAAGTGTTTGTTACAAGAAGCACGTTCATGAATTTTTAATTTTTAATTTTTAAACTTTTATTTTAATCCCTGATGTGTATATTGAAATGGTAATATATTTCTCAAGCGCTAAAATAATTCAGACTCTCTTATTAAGCATCAATATTAATAATTACACTTAGTAATAGCAAAAAATATAAAGAACAGCGCTGGATTATAATTAATTTAATATTAGTTTTAAGTTGCATTTTTAATTGTATTTATATTTTATATATTGTAAATGTGTTTGTTTTCAATTTATTTTAACAGATAAGGTTTCCGAGCTAAATGTATTCATTAGAATGTTTGTTTTTTGATTTTGTTTTGTATTTAAATATTACAGAGAAGACTGAACGTCAACAGAGCAAGTAATGTTATAGAAGCAAAAAAAATTTTAATGCTGTTAAAATACTGTTATTCATATAAAATGTATTTAAATATTTTTAAAATAACTTTATGCCGTTAAAATTAAGAAAAATTAAAAAAAATTAGAACAGACACATGTTAAAACTTAAAATATTATATAAACTAAGTCTTTTAATTTTAAGGAAAATACAACAGCAAAAGTATGTTATTTGAAATAGAGCACTGTATGCTACTTCATGTTATTAACAGTTCTCAATGTTAATATCTTAACAGATTGCATTTGTTAACAGTTGTTTACCACCCAGCATATTTAAATACGCAATGCAATTATTGTTGTTTCATTGTTTTTATGTTACAATCATAAAGCATCATGATTTTTTAATATTTGTATAATTGTTTAAGATAATCATTTTATTAACTATATTTATGTAGTCAATTCTAATTGTATACCATTTCCAAGCAATAATTTTGTGCAAAATTTGAAATGTTCCAAAAAAATTAATTGTATTCAAATTTTTTTTATTATTATATACATATATGGCTTTCCTAAGTGTAAAATTGCTGATGCCATTTTAATATGTTTTTTGTATTTATTTACAGAGAACTTTTTATATTATGATTTATAATGCTTAATAAAATCATGTTTCTATGAAGGCATTTTAAAATACGCAAAATGCAAAAAAATTTATTGTTGTAATATTATTTAAAATTGGGAGTGAATAATAAATAAATTTCAAAAAGAAATTTTAAAAGAAAAATTATTTGAACAGAAAATATCATTACCCACCTGTTATACTTCATGACATACAATTCAATTGTTAAACCTAAATTTATATGTGTTAAATATATGTATATATAAAACGCATAAATAGAAGTTAATACTATATATACTATAATATATGAAACTTATAGAGCCAAAATGCTTTAAATAAAACTAATTTTTATTTAAATTTTGAGAAACTTAAATTATTTAGTGAAGTCATTAATAAATCTAATTGAAATCGTTCTACTATAAACAAAGCGAGTAAATTTGTTAATAAAACTTTTACAGCAAAGTAACAAAACTCCAGAAAAATGTGCGTACATAAAACTCAAGTACGGCTTTGGATCAATTGGTTAAGGTGCGCTGACTCTGAGCTTCAAATTTGGCAGGGCACGAGTTCGATTTCTAGTACTTGCAGTCTCAAAAAATTAATTACGAATAATTAAATACAAGAATTATTTGCAAGACCACTGATGATGGGTTAGGTATTTGACAATACTCGAAATAGCTGCATGGTCAGCTAAAAATTCAATTAATTAAAATAGTATAAAAAATAATTTTTATTATTGAAATCAATGTCATTCCACAATATTTTCGAAAACTTAATACCTTGCATACTATACTATGATTTAAAAGGACAACGCATTTAAAACGATGTATTAAATTAATTCAAAACATTTGTTTCTTAGCTCTTATAAAGTGAAACCGATGTTCATACCTTGCTTAAATATTTTTTCTACAATTCAAATAGTCATGATTTACTCTCACAACTTTAAAGTAATCCTCGCAATAGGCAACATCTCTCCAAAGGACATACTGGCATTCTTAACTGCTACTCGTCTATGGAACTGAAGTGGGTATGTCACAATAATCCTCGAGGATACAGTGACGCGGAGACTACTTCCCAACCCTTCTTTTGAAAAAAAAAAAAAAAATCCTCGCAAAACACCTTTCACTGGGACCTGAATAATTTCTGACGAAACATCGCTTAAGTCAATAAAGCACTGATCGAATTGGGAGAAACCTCACAGAAATTGGTTCTTAACAGTAGTACTACTATAAACCACTTATATTAAATTTTCATTTTCATTTTTATATAACTATAAATGAACTATCCTGTGAAAGCAGACACTATTATTAGATCTAATTGACGCTATTCAATCTAGAGTTAATGGATCTAGATGCAGCAATTTCACATAAAAAAAACATCTCGAAACTATTTATACTCTGGTTTGTTGTATAATATATAAAATTTTCTTCTGATACTTATGTATATTTATTTATTAATACAAGTTAACACGTAATCAGCCACACTTCTATGTTTAAATAAAAATATCCGATGAATTATGTTTAAAAGCTCTCAGGTGAGAGTGTTGTAAAAAGCTCCCTCACAGAGGAAAGAGTTCAGTTCAATTTTGGCTCTGTAGTGTAAAACATATATTTAATAAAGAAATAAATAATTGATAATTGGTAATAAAATAATTGGCGCCCAACGTGGGGCTCGAATAAAAAAAGTTTAAGGGCAATAAATGTTAAATGTGGAAGTAATGCTGAACCAAAATTCAGCTCCAAACACACCGAAGTGAAAAAACACGTTTTGAGCAAATACTGCGTGCGGAAAAGCTTGTCTCAGCACGTTTTTTGTATTTTGTTAAACGCGATATTTAAATTATTAATAATTATAATATAGAAACAACAAAATTATAGAAAACAACTAAGTCAATTTAAATTGAAAATGACTATAAATTAGTGGATTGATTTATTTTATAAAAATCCGAACAGAAATAAAAATTGTTGTACAGTGGGAACTGTCCACGAAGAAAGAAACATTTGCATTAACTTTACCTCTTTTTGCATTTTAAAACAACAAACAATTTTTTTATTACAAACAAAAAAGCATTGCAAACGTGCAGCTGAGAGGTGATTTAAAATAAAGACAAAAAATATTTAAAGTAATCAACATATAAACAATTTAAAAGAAAATAATTGAAGTGTGCTGGTGGTTTCAAAAGGTACACAGTTGTAATACGAACAAAACATAATATAACATTTGGAGGAACTCAGGGCGCGACCAGTCACTTTCGCGACAACAGGAGAATTTTTTTATATTATTCTTAGATATTTAAGATATTTAAATTTACAATTGTATGGCTAGAATTAAATAAATTTTTTGAAATAATATTATTTTTGTATTATTATTGTTGCGATAGCCCTCCCTTGCAAACTCTTTATTAGAAACCTATTACCAATAACGGCTCTGCAATAGAAACTTAAACATATACAGGAACGCCATAGAGTTGTTCATAGTGAAAAAATGAATGAAGACCAGCTGAAAGCCGTAATTGAGGCTGCCGTTAGTGGTGCTCTTGCCTCACAGAGGCAAATCTTTGAAAAACAATTAGATGAGTTAAGTAAACGTCTAAATAAAGTTACAGTAAATACCCCGGATGTAGAAATCTATGAGGAAACAAGAATAATCAGTGGAATAAAATGTGAAGAATCACTTGACATTGTCAAATCTCTGCCTGACTTTGAGGGCAGGCAAGAAACTTACGTGTCATGGCGACAAGCGGCTCACGTTGCTTATAAATTATTTCAAAACCATAATGGGAGCTCGAAACATTACCAGGCAGTTGCCATTATACGAAATAAAATAAAAGGATCGGCAGACATGGTTTTAGCATCCTTTAACACTGTTCTCAATTTTAAAGCTATAATAGCACGTCTTGACTTCACATACGCTGATAAGCGGCCTATTTACCTCATCGAACAGGAGATGTCTACCCTACGTCAGGGTAACCTGACTCTTTTACAATTCTATGAACAAGTGGAACAAAAATTGACTTTGCTTACCAACAAAGTAATTATGACTTATGATGGAACCTTGGCAGCATCCTTAAATGAAAAATACAGAATGGATGCGTTGCGCATATTTATTTCAGGTACAAAAAGGGCCTTAAGCAACATTCTTTTCTCGGCACAGCCAACCAATTTACCCGCAGCATTAGCTCTGGCACAAGAAGTTGAGGCAAACCATGAGCGTTATAAATTCGCAACCAACTTCGCGAGGAGTCTGGAAGATGAAGCTCACAGAACTGAACAAAGGCTTCAAAATAATGAAAGAAGTATGGGCAGATATAGTCAGGTAAGCAATTACGTTAAAAGTAATCAAGTTGATAATCAAAACAAAAATCCATATTTTGTAAGACAAAATGCTGAAAAAAGACAAGTTGAAAAAATGGACGTAGATCCAACCTCATCTAGGACGAGACACTGGAACAGTGCCAAAACTCAAAGGAGTAATTATAATACGTCAGAGAAATACAACAACACTATTTTCGGGGTTCAATATAAGGACCAAAATATGAAAAGAAGAAATGACTCTGAAAGATTAACAGGGCAAAAAATGCAGAGAGTGAATTTTATGCCACACGAAAGCACTTCTCAAACACAAGAAATGAGGAAATACGAGGAACTAGCCGAAGAATCACTAATAGAAATTGATGATGATGCTGATAGTTTTGACCATGTTAATTTTTTAGTGGAAACTCCCTGCTACCATTCATAGAGCGGAATATTGCAGGGAAAATTATAAAACTGCTGATTGACACCGGTGCGTCAAAGAATTACATTAAACCTCTTAAAGAGTTAAGATATACAAAACCAGTAAGCAACACTTTTATAGTAAAATCAATACATGGTTTTAATGAAATCAAAGATAAATGCTTCGTGAACCTGTTTAATATTAATAGCACCTTTTTTATATTACCCGATCTTACAAAATTTGATGGAATCATCGGCCTCGATTTGTTAACACAAATCGATGCAAAAATAGATTTTAAAAATAAAAATTTGAAGTATAACACGGGATCAGAACCGATCCAGTTTTTAAAATGTGCGAATGTAAATTTCACTCGAATTGAGGATATTAAAATTCCAGAAAAAGTTAACGAAAAATTTCAAAAATTATTAAAAAGTGAACAAACGGTATTTGCTGATCCTGACGAATTACTTCCGTTCAACACAAATATTGTAGCTACCATTCGAACTGAGTGTGACGATCCCATTTATTCGAAACTATATCCTTATCCTATGGGCGTAGCAGATTTTGTGAATAAAGAAGTGCGTGACTTGCTAAGAAATGGTATAATTAGACCATCTAGATCGCCATACAATAATCCAATATGGGTTGTTGACAAAAAGGGAGTTGATGAACATGGCAACACAAAAAAACGTCTTGTAATTGATTTCAGAAAATTAAATCAAAAAACGATAGACGATAAATATCCCATCCCTAACGTGATGGTGATACTCGCCAACTTAGGAAAAGGAAAATATTTTACAACTCTCGATTTAAAATCTGGCTTTCACCAAATAGTTTTGGCAGAAAGAGATCGCGAGAAAACTGCTTTTTCGGTCAACAGCGGAAAATACGAATTTTGTAGGCTACCATTTGGCTTGAAGAACGCACCCAGCGTATTTCAAAGGGCTATTGATGACGTGCTTCGAGACCAAATTGGAAAGACATGTCACGTTTACGTCGACGACGTTATCGTATTCTCAAAAACAGAAGAAGATCACATTAAACACATAGCGTGGGTCTTGAGGAAGTTGAACGAAGCCAATATGAGGATTTCACGGGAGAAGTCCCATTTCTTTAAGGAAAGCGTTGAGTACTTAGGTTTCACGGTAACTGGAGAGGGTATTCGAACAAGCCCAAGTAAAATAGAGGCAATTCGAAACTATACTGAGCCAACGACATTATTTAATGTCAGGTCATTTATGGGCTTAGCGAGCTATTACAGATGCTTTATAAGAAACTTCGCCTCAATAGCCAGGCCACTTACAGATATCTTTAAGGGCGAAAATGGTAGAATTAGCACTCACCAATCGAAGAAAAAACAAATAGAGCTAAACAACAGTCAGCGTCAAGCTTTCAACAAGCTCAAGAAAATTTTGATGTCGGAAGACGTCTTGCTCCAGCATCCAGATTATGGAAAACCATTCGACCTAACAACGGATGCGTCATCTTTAGGATTAGGCGCTGTACTATCACAAAGCGGGAAGCCGATAACTATGATATCGAGGACCTTGAAAGACAACGAAATGAATTTCGCTACCAATGAAAGGGAATTACTCGCAATTGTTTGGGCTCTAAAGAATCTCAGAAATTATCTATATGGTGTTAAAAATTTAAATATTTTTACTGATCATCAACCTCTGTCGTTTGCGGTTTCAGACCGAAACCCCAACGCGAAAATTAAGCGGTGGAAAGCGTTCATAGATGAACATAATGCCCAAATTCTTTATAAGCCAGGAAAAGAAAACTACGTAGCCGATGCGCTATCACGGCAGAACATTCATGCGCTTGAAAATATGCCTAGTTCTGACGCAGCCACCATCTACAGCGAATTATCAATGTCTTATGCAATTGAAGCGACTGATAAGCCAGTGAATTGTTTCAGAAACCAAATCGTCATTGAACGAGCAAATGTGACATCGACTCGTACTTTTATAATCTTCCGCGAAAAAACTAGACACTTGATCAATTTTTTCAATGAAGAAGAACTATTGGAGAGTGTTAGAGAAGCAATAAAACCTGACGTAGTAAATGCAATTTACTGTGAGCTACCAATTATTGCTTGTATCCAGAATGAGCTCGTCAAGGCGTTTCCGTCTACAAAATTTTGGTACTCCAAGCATTTCGTCATGGACATATACGATAAAAACGATCAACGGGACATAGTAACAATAGAACACAATAGGGCGCACAGGGCCGCACAGGGCCGCACAGGAAAATGTTAAGCAGATCTTGCGCGAATATTTTTTCCCAAAAATGACAAAATTGGCCAACGAAATCGTTGCAAATTGCAAAACCTGCTCAAAGGGTAAATACAACAGACATCAAAAAAAACAACTAATCGGCGAAACCCCGATTCCATCATATGTTGGTCAAATTCTTCATGTAGATATATTTTCCACAGATGGAAAATATTTTCTCACATGTATAGATAAGTTTTCGAAGTTTGCTATAGTGCAACCCATTGCTTCACGAACAATTGTGGATGTGAAAATTCCAATTTTACAATTGATGAATATCTTTCCAAAAACAAAAACAATTTTTTGTGACAATGAAAAGTCACTAAATTCGGAAACCATCAGGTCTACATTGACAAATACCTTTAATGTGACGTTAGCTAACGCTCCTCCCTTACACAGTACGTCTAACGGCCAGGTAGAAAGGCTACACGGCACATTAATAGAAATTGCTAGGTGTCTGAAAATAGATAGGAAAATTGACGACACAGTCGACCTTATTATACAGGCAACCATAGCATACAATGGGTCAATTCACACCACAACCAAAAAGAAACCCATAGATATTCTTCATTCAGCTACACCTGAACTACAACAGGAAATAGAGAGCAAAATTAGAGAAGCCCAAGAAAACCAGCTAAAACAGCATAATAAAGCGAGGCAGAATAGAACCTTTCAAGTGGGCGAAACAGTTTTCGTCAAAACAAATAGAAGACTGGGAAACAAAATAACTCCATTGTGCGTCGAAGGAAAGGTGGAAGCAGACCTAGGATCATCTGTCCTCATAAAGGGAAGGGTGGTCCATAAGGACAACCTTAGGTAATATTCTGTAGTGGTTTGCAAGGGCGAAGCGAGCTGATGCATTCACAATACTAATGTTCTAAGAGTATTCTCTATTACACAATTGTATGATTTTAACTATTGTTAAACTATTGTTTATATTTAACTATTGTTATATTTAATATATTGTTATCTAACTATTGTTATATTTTTTAATAATAACATATTTTTGTTTTATATATTTTGTTAAATATTCCAATAATTGCTAACTTATTGTATTCAACGCAAAAAGAGACCGAGGACGACTCTTACTTAGCGAGGGAGGAGTTAACACGTAATCAGCCACACTTCTATGTTTAAATAAAAATATCCGATGAATTATGTTTAAAAGCTCTCAGGTGAGAGTGTTGTAAAAAGCTCCCTCACAGAGGAAAGAGTTCAGTTCAATTTTGGCTCTGTAGTGTAAAACATATATTTAATAAAGAAATAAATAATTGATAATTGGTAATAAAATAATTTACATTCCTTCTATTAATAGTTTCCTACTAATCACGATGCTAGTATAGATACGATTTGCTTATCACATTGTTATAATATTTTCGAAGTAACAGAACACAAATAGATTTTCAACAAGCTTCTTTCTAATATCTCTATGGATAAAACACATCTTTCTTGTGCGGCACTAGCAATAGTTAGTGCTAAATAGTTACTTAACACACTTAAATTCATATATCATTAATACATGCCTCAATTACAGCACTATTCTTCATATGTTCTTCTGTCCATACGAATTGAACTATTGTAATTTATTTATATTCCTAATTTCATAGTTCCCATAAAAGTTGCAAGACCATAACAACAATATCGACATGCTATTGAATTATTATAATCATTAAACAAAGAAATGTTAATAAACGTCACAATAAAAGTAATAAATACTTCGAGATAAGCGATTTGGTATATATTATAGGTCAATTGGTATTACTATAAAAGTACTGTGTATGCCCTGTCAACAACAACCCTAGATTTGTACACTTATTGCGATAATACCACCACTTTTAATGCGTCTCTATTTTAATTTCTATAAAGAACGCCTTCTCTTCTCAATGAACTATATATATAAAGATTTGATGCAAAATGTGTTTATAAAAATGAGGGGTACATATATTAAAAATAGTTTTATTGTTTTCTGAAAAGTATAAATTAGATAATAGTATTTACATTATTTCATATCATAACATAAGATAGATTTCTATAATTCAAAGAAAATATCTTTGTGAAAACTTTGACAAGGTGAGGTGAGTATCATATTTCGAACATCAAATTAATGTGAATTACCAGAATTACAGGTAAAACTACCACATAATCAAAAATAGTTTGAAAAATATATGTTAACTGCATATATAGAAATAAAAAGCAAAATATTTCAGTTATAAATTGAAGATTCGCTACCGTGAATAGTTTAAGTAATATTTAAAATATTAAAACGTATAAATTGTGAATAATAATTAAAATTCATTCAAATATAGCATGATAGCCTCGATTTATTTTTTTTATTATTTTATTAATTGAATTTAGTAGGATTAATTATACAATTTTTCATAAAATGTTTTTTATTTCCATACATTTCTTGGTTTATTTACTTTTGTTATAAAAGAATTTGTAGTTGCTCAAATATTTTAAAATTTAACTAAAGTTAAGTATTGTTTGTTTTATACACATGTTTGTCTTCTAGTTAGAGCAATCATTTCAGAATTAAAGAGTTATTAAGATGTACAGAAAGTCTTTACGTATGTCAATTCCTTTGATACAGATACAATATATTCAAAAACTAATTATGTTAAGTTTCAAATCTACAAGAAATGTAAATTTATCATATTTATTAATTATAATTATATTATATTAATATATTCAACATTGTAACAAATTTAATGGTAATACAATATTTATTAGAAAACATTTATAGTAGTTATGATAACTATTTGGCCGTTAAGTTGTTATATATTAATATATACTTATGTTTGTTTTTGTATCTGTATTACGTTATTTTGTCAATTTAATACTAAAAAAGAAATAAATAAATAAATAGCGAAAACTTACAGTAATTTAATCCAAAATAAATCCTGCAATGAATGGCAGACCTGTTGGCACTTTTTGTTGATATTTATGATAATCCGAACGAAAAAAATTCAATAAAGTTGCTTCTTCTATATATATACGATCATGGAAAAATTTCCAACTAACAATCGTGTAAATCACAATGCATATTGGATTCATAAGTATAAATTGAGTACCTATGGACCACCAAAACCAACCAACATACGATGGATGACGCATGTAGGCATAAACACCATGCGTTATGAGTTTCTGTTCTTCTGATTTTTCAAATTGAACCTAACATTATTGACAAAAACATAAGTATTCATATTAAACATCAATGATAAATTTTTTTAATATATAAATACTTACTAAATGTGTAAAACTATTTTGTGCTGTAATTATGGCCGTTTTACGTATCACTTCACCAATTATACAAAGTGCAACACCTAACAGCCATATATAGTACTTGCTTTTAAATTCTGGCAACAAACTGACTTCTAATGCAAATTCTAACCAGCTGGCAGCTGCTGCAATACCATAATGAATTGAATGATTAAGCATAAAGGAGTCCAGGGACAAACTTCGAGGGCAAGACCATGCAATCGCAAGGAATTCTGAGTAATGAAAGAACGCCATGAAAAACCCATATACTCCAAACTGTTTCCAGACAGTTGGTGCAAAAAGTATTAATAGTATGCTAACTGCTTGTATAAATCCCAGCAATGATGCACGTATCGCTACCTGTAATCGTAAATAGTTACTAATTTATTCTACTCATTAAATCTGAAGGCACGTTGTTTTATTGTATTATGTTAGATTAACATTGTTTTGTCATAAATTAGTCCATTGCATAGAAATCAACGACTCGAAAATTAGAATTAAGTTTTACCTGATAATCATTTTTTCTTAGAATAAATCGTATAATCATATTGATTAGAGCATAGTAAAGCACAGGGCCCCAAAGGACTGCACCCCAAATATTCGGTACAATCCCATAGTATATTTGTGGCACGGACGGTAAGAGAATTAAAGCTGCAGTTCCAAGGTAGCTATACAAGCTTATATGACCATCTCGACACAGTTTACGCACTGTTTCACATTTACGGGTCATTTGAAATAAATACGTCTATATATTATTACTTTTCTAAGTTCTTTTACATGTACGAATCCAATAGTAACTTTTCCAGCGATATTTTAGTTAGAATTTTAAAGCCGCTTATCAACTTTCACAGCTGTGTTCCCGTGTTGCCCATGTGCGCTCTAAAACATGTCTACTACGTATTTACGATCATACTTTTACACTTACGTGCAAAATGTTTGCTCTGCAGGGCCCATTTCACACTTGCGGCTATATGCAGAAAGCACATTATGTGCATATGATCCAAAAGGCATATAACCACTTTCACATACACTGGCGTCGGCAAAAACATAAATTATGTTATTTTATGCTTTTTATTATGGTTTAAAAAATATTATTTAAATAATAATAGGTGCTTTCGGCAGCTTTAAAGTGTGCCAAAAAACAGCAAATTGATAATAATAGGCGCTAAACGAGATATTGGCATCACTATTGCAATCTGTTAAATGTTAAGTTTTCAGAAAAAACAAATCTTGCATATGTGAACATAATGCAAGTAAATTACATTTTTTATAAAAGTAAATAATTAAGTTAAAATTAAACATTAAAATGAACAATGAATTTAAAGCAATGTTAAAAATGTAAGATATTTTGAAATTTTCTTTTACAAAAAAATTAATAATAATTTACACTATTAATGCCTTAAAAGTATAACTTTATAGCAGCTAATAAGTCAAAAATTTTTTAATCATATTTTCGTCATATATTTTTAAAGTATTTCACTTATACTATTTTGCATGTTTTAAAAATATATCATTTCCACAATTTTCAAATTTATGAGACTTTTTAATATTGTTTGTATTTTCGTTTACACACTTTTGACACATGACTGGGATACAATAGTTTGCTTATTGCTTTAGTAACATTTCTTTTACAGTTACTAAAATGTTTGGCTATTTAACAAGTAGATGCTTAGATAGGCAAAGTAGTGTTGTTTTGCGTACAAATGAACAACTTTTAACTGTTCTTTATCACATTTAAAAGCTGCCGAAAGCACCTAAAACAATAAAATTTAATTATATGTTCTTATTAATTTGTATAATATGTATACCGTATATAAATTTAACCTGACTATTTTTTTAATTTTATTAATTAATACATACGCAAAACACGATAAATATATAAATAATGCATCATATTCTGATTATACATCAACGAAAATAATTTCTTCTGATGCTTATCATTTGATTCTATAATGCAGTCAAGCGACTGCTCAAGCTGACAGGAGAATAATTTTCTATTACAATAGGCCTTTTCTTTCATAAGCATATCGCAAAAGAACAACCAGAAATTTTATCAAGTTTGTATATGCAAAACACAATAAAATTTAAGGTTAAAATTTCTAAAATTCATTAATTACAGTATTAATAAAAATAATTTCATAGTTAATTATTTATTATTTATTTTTGTGGATTAATAATAAAGCATTCTATTAACAAAACATTATTATTTCATAACCATGTTATTGTATAAATACCTTATTATTTTTATAATATATCACTTGTAAAACTTCGCATATTCGATACAATTAATAAAGTTTCAATTAACTTAGAAAATGCAAAAATTTTAAAAAATTACCACCAAGGTAAATTTTGATAATAATACATATCTTTAAGAACTCGATTTGGTAATTAAATTGAAAGTTTGATATATATGCGGTGAAGAAAATATCTGTTATAAAAAAGAAATATATGTTATAAAAAACTACATATAGGCCGTGTGCGAGTTCGAGTGAATTGATGGTAAATTGAGGGAAATAGTAAATTATGTCGGTATGGCAGCGAATGTTGGTATTTACCAGAATTTCGAGTAGGGTAAATTAGATAAAAATTAAGTTAATTAGCTATTACCATTGTGAAAATTTTATAAGATGTTTAATAAATAAATTTGAAAAATTTAAACCAAAAATAATAAATAAATACAATAAATAATTAAATAAGTATTTATATATGTGCAGTGCAAAAATCCCTATGAAACTTCAATTTACTTTACCTCAATTTACTCGAACTCGCACACGCCCATATAAAATTTTAATTGCATATACTGAGTTTTATGATATAGTTATATAAGAGCAAAGGAACCTAAATTAACAAATTTTTTTCCAAATATTTTTATAATCATACACAACACTGAAAATTTTGACATATACTTAAAAACTTCATTAGAAAGAAAATTCATTTCATTCTGAAGTTTTGTACTCGACAGTTGTACGTTGTACGTGTCGGTGTTTTTGCTAAAGAGATTTTGTTAAATATCAAATTGGTTAAAATTAAGAGTGCAATATGGTAAGTTTTAAAGAAACTTACCAGAAACTTACTTCTTTTTTTTTTAAAGAAGTATTTTATAATAAATTCGCTAGAGAATATTCCAGATGTTTCTTTGTTTGCAAGCCGTTCTGAATGTGTCGGCGTGCGAATGATTGTGTAATACATGATTGCTTGTGTTACTTGTCTTAATATAATAAATTTATTTAATACACAGAATTTAATTGTTTCTTATATAACTTTTAGGCTGCTAACGCAATTAAGAAAATTGTCCCCATGCTTGACCGCATTTTGATTCAGCGTGCTGAGTCGGTTACCACCACCAAGGGCGGTATTGTTTTGCCAGAAAAGGCAGTTTCAAAGGTCCTACAAGGGACAGTTGTAGCGGTTGGGCCTGGCTCCCGCAATCCAGTAAATTAATATTAATTTAATATAAAGACGTTTAAGAATTAACCATTTTTTATATTATAGCAAAGTGGCAATTACATCCCAATGGGCGTTAAGGAAGGTGATCGTGTCTTGTTGCCGGAATATGGAGGTACTAAGGTTGAGTTAGAGGACAAGAAGGAGTATATGCTATTCCGTGAATCTGACATTTTAGCTAAGCTAGAATAAATTAGTACTTCTAGTTTTTACAATGTCAATCAGCAGTTCATTTAAACATTAAAAAAAAATTCCATTAATAGTTTAGATTTGTACGATTAAATCAAATTTAAACGTTTGTTGAAATTAAATAAAACGGTTTTACGCTTTAATAACATTTCTTAGTTTTATTTAATTTTTTTTTTAGATATATATGACAATTAGTGTAGTTTTATATTGGATAGTCCGTATACTTGATTCATAGCAGAACGCTCTCTAATATCTGGAAGACCTTCAACAGCAGCTCGCTCACGGGATATTTTCACTAAGGCTTCAAAAGATCTTGGTTCCCATATAGCTAGGTCTGCAAGCATTTTTCTGTTGACAAAAGAAATACACATCACCTTTATGCTTATTATAACTTTTACTTGACCAACCTGTTTAAAAGTATATCGCTTCTAACCAAGCACTCCTTAAAGGTTTGCAAAGGTAGCCCATATTGCTCACAACCAGCAGCGACTCTTGTTGACCATAACTAATATGAAAAAAAAGTACATAAAATGTAAATATAATAAAATGTGTAAATAAGTAGCTTTTTATTTTAACAAATCATTTAGTGTACCGTTTTAATAGAACTTTTATAGTTGTATAAAAAATGAAACATTTATTATTTTATGTGAAACTACATTGTCATCCGATTTGATTGAAATGCTTTTACTTCTTTTAACATAGGTTTTGAAATCTATAATGGAATACTTTAAAGCAATGTTCGCAGTTTTATTCAAAACTATAACCTTTTTAATTTAAATTAATGCCCAAATGCATGAATTCAAAAATTTCTATTTGGGAGAAAATGCAGACATTTTTGGAACAATGAAAAAAATTTATTACAAAAGTTTATCTTTAATAAAGTGAATTATTTTTTCGCTGACTATATACTGTCTAATATTTATCATCATTGGTATTTGGAAATATTTTTAGGTTTCAAGTGAAATTAATACAAACATGTTAAGTTTGAACCTAAGCCAGTTAAAACGCAGCAAGAGTTAATTATGTTTCCATATAAAATAATACATTGCTGGATCCCTCGAAAATATTGAGCCAATTGCTTGTACAAATAACATAGAGCGTTCGTTCCTCTCATTAGTGGCACAATAATGAAGTTTCTTATTTAGGGTACAACGCAACAATAGTTACATATTAAACAGAATTACATTACATTGGCATATAACATTAACGAATGATTGAAGGGTTAAGTTGAAACAAAAATAAAATGTTTGAATTAAAACTTTAGGGATAGGAAGCTTGATTTCTTATATTATTACAGCTTCCATCAAATTCAGTATGATATATAGTAAAATATAATTAGTATTTTTTGTTTATTTTTTTGTTTAAATTTTGTAATTTTTTTCCGAAAACTAAAATATGTTTGTGGTTGATAAGGTAAGGAGCTAGGAAATAAAAAGTGAAAACTTCTAAAGGGTTTCCAACTGACGAAATTTTAATTACAATGTTTACTTTATATAGAAAACTATAATGTAGGATATATATTTTGTTATTATTCATTAAATAATATTTACCTCGGCCATGTCTAATTTTTTTAGTTTCCTTCCCTTCGTCGCATACGCCAATGCACGATGAACAAGGCGTATTGCTATTGTATAACAATTGCGGCCGCGTCCACGGAAATGCTAAGATTAAATAAGTTTTTTTCATTATATTACATAAAAAGGAAATTTATTATTTTACTTAAGGTATTACTAATGGCACATTTTTATTTAACAAATCTTACCGCTGAAAGTTTGAATATTTTTCTTTTGCGCCAGAATTCATCTGGTCCACGACTTCTTACAAGACGTACTAAAGTTTGTGACACCATTTTTCAACAACTATAATTTTGTTACAACTTTTGATTTAAATAAATATTTGAAAAATTATTTATGGTTAACATAACCAATAAAGAAACATGCAATCAGCTGGCCGAAACAGACAACAGGGTTGAGCTTATTAATTGGTTTATCATCCCTGACATTAAGGTCTTATATAAATTAAAAATTGATATAAAACTCTAAATAAAAGAGTTTCTGCATTAAAAATATTATGAAAAGGACTTTTATTCTGTAACCATATCGCAAAAGAACAAATAAAATAAGCACTGCTTTCGATGGCAACTCTGGATGAAATAAAAATTTTGTTAAGCATATATAATATATATTACATATATATAATATGTATGCAAAACGTATAATAAAATTTCAAGTTAAAATCTGGAAAATAAATAATAATTCTTTGCAATTATTAGTAAGAATATTCTTTTTTACGTGATTGTAAATAAAATATGAGTTTTCAGGCTTTTTAACAGTATAATAAATAAAAAAAAGTAACGTACTTGTTAGGAATAATGACGACAAGAAATACGAAGCATTAACGAAATCATTCCTTGACAGTTAACTGGAAATTTCGTGTGAACTTCCAAAAATCGTTCAGAATGGACGAAGTTTTAATTTTGGCAACCACGCGATTTGAGCTATTTATTAGTTAAACGTTTTCAAAAAGCTGCTTTAAAAAAATAAGCCAGCAGTGTTGTTATTTCATATGTTATTTTTAAAACAAACAGTTGTTATTTTGTGATATGCTTACACCAGGTATGTGCTGTGCAGGTTCACCACCTGAACCATTATTAACTTGAGTATCAAGTGAAACAAGTCAATCTAAAATTTTTTTGAAAAATATACTCAAATACAATTCATGCTTTCAAATAACATCGTGCAGAGCAACGAATATCGTTAGCACAAATTATATGCCAACATTTAAAGTACAAGAGCAAATTTATCACCATGCTGGATCATTAAAAACCGTCATTTAACAGGCGGTCTAAACAAAATGCTGTTAACTCAAAATAGAAGTCAATCTATGGCAGGACAACGTCTGCCCGAGGTTACTAGTATATAAATTAATTTAAAAATTTTAACGAAAAATACTAAATAAGTACAATAAATCAATAAATAAATATTTACATAAGTGCAGTGCAAAAAATCCCTAGGAAATTTTATTTAATTTTACCTCCATTTACTTAAATTCGCAGACGGCCTTAATAAAAAAATATTATTATGGTCCTTGGTGAAAAAAGGTTGGAAGCCACTGGTTTATTGTGTTTATTGTGTTATGTCAAAATTTAAGATATGTAAAGTGGCATCTTTGTTTGCTTGTCATATTTTTATTTATAATAAAGTAGTTTGCAGATTAGGTGCGTATCAACAATTAAAATTTCGAATGATTGTGAATAGAGTTCTAAAAATTAATACTTTGGTTAAAAATGAATTTTTAATAAAATAAAAGGTAACAAATTACATAGATTTAATTTGCATGATTTGTTAAATAATGAATTGAAGATGTAAACAGTTTTGGCATATTAAAATATACTGATTTTAGCCTTTCAAACTAGCGACTGAATAAGTGACTTTTTAATAATTCAACTATATGTTCTTATTTCGTTAAATGCGTCAGGTAAAGTCAAACGTCGTTTGCGGACGAGGACGTGGTTGATGGTGACTCCAATTAAGTTGTTTGATTTCGGTATTTTATGTGTACTATGTAAAGTCTTACTCAATAAGGACGGGTGTATGAAACTGTGCAGTTGTTATATTAAGTGGTTTTGTGCTTACATTAGTAATAATTGTAGAGAAAAAATCTGGAAATGCTCAAAGCAAATTATAGTTTATATGTTTTATATTGGCTTGGAAATAATTCCTGCATGCGCGTGCCCTTCACTATCGCTGATAAATTGAAATATATTGATGATTACTTTTGCTTAGAGATTATTAATTAGCTTAACTGAAACTGTCTGATATTAATTACACTAATATCCCGATTTGTGTCACTTTGATTTGCGTTGATTCGTATTGCGTCACCAAAACAAAAAAGAAATAGTTTGGCTTCGAATTGCGTCGGTTTTCAATACATGCATACAGAGGGTACTCCCATTATATTTCTTGTAGGTTACATTTGTTAAAAGGGGACTCACTTGTATTAAGCTTTTAGGTAAAAGGTGTCAGTTTACATTTGTGTGGTAAAGTGAAAAGACAAATTTTTGCTTTATAAAGTATAAAAATGAGTTTAAAGTGAAAACAAATTTCCTTGGAACAGAAGTTAAACATTTGAAAACGCTTCAAACTTGAAGAAAAACCTGCTGACATTGAGAGAATTCTATGATTAGCTGCAACAACTGTAAGAACAATTTGTTATCGTGATGCGGACAAGATAAAGAACTATGGATAAGCTGTTACACATTTGCAGCCCAAACAAGTTACAAAAACTAAAAGTTCATTGATTGTAAAAATGGACTGCCTTCTATTCATTTAGATAAAAAATCGGAATCAAAGAGAAATGCTATTGAGTTAAATGTTAATTTAGAATTAAAAGGTAATTATCCATCAACAAGTGGTTAAAACCTAGAATATTTTTGGAATATTTAATTGGACCATATTTTATCGGTCCCATTTAGCGAAGTAAATCGGGGTATTAGTGTATTGAAGCAAAAAAATTGTTCAAGTGAACATAGAGGAAAAAGTATTATTCATGAGTGATAACTTTGGTTGATTGATGTTTCGGAGTGGAGTTATTGGCACTCTATCTTGAAATTCGGTAATCTGGGCACATTAACTAGATCATGAAATTATGTTGGAAAATAAAATACGTCACATTTGTTCATCGCAAAGTTTATAGATTTGTGTTTGATTGTTATATCTGTGAGCACGGTAATCGAGTAACATTGTAATACTGTAAACAACATACAACAAAATATATTTAGTCTAAATCGGTTTCCAAGCTCGTCACGCGAGATCGTGAATACCACTATTATTTTATTACACATAGAGATACTTAGATGTGCATATTTATAATGCAACAATAATCAATCGAAAACAATTCATGAAAATAAATGTTCAATCTGTGAAGTTCATCTACTGTAATCTCACGTTAAAATAAATCCTCTTAAATCACATCTTAAACTGTAGTCTAGTATATCTAGGCATATTCTATCAATAGTTTATAAGGGTAGTATCATTTTATAGATTAAATAATTTTCATGCATTCAATACATTTTACACATTTTCTATATTATTTTTCAGATGAAAAGGTTGAAGCGATACTTGCCGTTCATAAATTTTATAATTGAAAAAAGACCAGAATTACGTGAGAAATTTATTGTTATTAAAACTTCGATTACAACAGAGTTAAGGTATTATCCACGCATTTTAAAATTTATTTAATTTGTGTTATAATTTTATGTTGGAATGAATAGGGTCTCCATTCAAGTTATAAAAAATTCCGAAAATGTGTTTTTATTCCACTACAACAACCTAAAAGAAGTGTTTGCAATTCCGGAGGAAATAAAACAATTGTTTGAGATAACACAATATGATTTATCGTCAGATGATGATAGCGATGTTGAGATAATCGAAGATAATACATTAGATGAAGGTAAATTAAAATAAATGATTTAATTTGTATTGTTAAATTACATATATGTAATATAAATATTCGTAGCATGTACACTGAACAAACCGGATGCGGTAGCACTGAATCAGAAAGAAAACGTAAATATCGGAGCTAAAGGTGCAGATGCTGTGTCAAAAGATAAATGTCATTTACAAAATGAAAAAGTTACTGGTAATTCTCCTATTTGTGTAGTTAAAAAACATTATCTTACCATTGACGTTGTTGCGCTTCATTACTGCTTGGAATATTTTAATAAATATTTTTTTTTTATAAATATACATAGCGTGCCAACCGGAAGAACCATCTGAGGTACCACCAAAACAAGACAATTTTAATGTCGGAGCTGAATGTTCAGGCACTATTTTAAATGACAAATGTCTACCGAAAAAGGACGTAATTAACAAAAATAATGACAAAGTGACTGGTAATTCTTATTTTTACAACTTTTTTGTGTACATAACTGTAAAGGTTAAATCTTACTTATATAAATAATCGCAGCTTGTAGACCGGAAGAAGCGTGTGATGTAGCACTGAAGAAGCAAAAGAACTTTAATGTCGGAGCTGATGTGTCAGGTGCTATATCAAAGGACAAATGTCTCCCGGAAAACATAGTGATTAACAAAAACAACAAAAAACTGACTGGTAACTCTATTCGTTTTTGTATAGATAACTGTAAAAGTTAAAATCTTATATAAATATTAGTAGTGTGTAGACCAGAAGAATCATGTGAAGTAGTTCCGAAGCAGCAAAAGAAAACCGAAGTTAAATGTACAGGTGCTAAATCAAAAGAAAAATGTTTTCCACATGAGCCCAATAAGGTAACTGTGTACCAACAAGAAACCTTACATGTTGGAACTGAATCTGTAGACTGTACATCAAAAGAGACACCTGTTTCACAAAACGAAGAAGGGACTGGTAAATCTTTTCACATTTGTATACATAATGTTACAACTTAATATCTTTCTCTTACAGTTACAGTCAGTAGACCGAAAGATTCGTGTGAGAAGGGACCATTGATGCAGCAAGATAAGTTAAATACCGCAGTTGAACATGTAAGCGATCTATTAAAGAAGAAATGCTTCCCGGAAAATAAAATGTTAAATAAAGAAAATGAAACATTTAATGAAACCAGTTCAGGTGAACATTTTTATTATACTTTGCTGAAAATCTTAGTATGTTAAATTAAAAATTTTGAATCTTTTAACGATAATGTTGGAATTATAATTATTAGCCATTTAAATTATTCGAGAAATACGAAGCTTGAGCAGTTTAAGTACATTTGTAGATACTCAAGCTAATCGAAGATGCTTAAGCTATCTGAACAGCTGTTTCACTTTAGTTCACTGTTTCCTTTTATATTCGCTATGTTTTCCTGCATATTATTTTCGAACAACTTCAAGCAGCTCGTTCTACCCAATTTTTGAAGTCTTTCCGCACACAAACCTCCGACCAATTGACCTTTGGATCAACCCAATTGAAGTGGTCAGGTTCCTCCGTCTAAACCCTGGTTAATGTTTAATTAAATCCCACCTACTCATTTTACCATATCCTCATTCCCTCTCCATAACCCCCGACCACTACTCACTCTCTTTCCCAATCATGTAATCGGCTTGCATATTCTTTCATGTTATTTGCTTACAGGTTCCAGCGGGTTACTAGAACTACAATAACCAAATGTTCGAGAATAAAATGCTCAAAGCTTCGAAAAGTTCGAATATTATTTGAAACAGTAGTGTACACATATTTTCTATATTTTAAATATTTAGATTAAAAAGCAAAAATTTGTGCTAATACTTTTAAAAATTATAATTATTATTATTTAAACCATTAACTTTAAACCTTTGTATTACCTTTTTATTATTTATATTATATAAACAGATAATCCGAAAACATCTGATAATGAACCCTTTTGTGTTGAAATGAACCAAGTAGACTCTGTTCTGGCGAAAAAAAATTCAATAGGAATTGAAACAATAGTTTCTAAACATGATGTTAATACTAAGAAACATGATTCAGGTAGTTTTTATGCTGTATATTTTAAGTGTTGTAATAAACTTATTTTTTTATGTAGATACTTTTGCCAACAATAGTAGCTTATCTAATATTAGAGCTGATGAAAATTTGAAGGAAATGAACTTAGTGAACTTAAAAAATTATTTTACTAAATTGTCTAATACTATCAGTATTGGACAAGAAGAAATTAATAATTTTTGTTTAGCATTCAAAAAATCTAGTAAGTATAAGAAAAATAAAAACAGACAATTGATTTTATCATTCGAATTAATTTTTTTAGATGTTCCAAAAATCAATATAAGAGATCCACGAATAAATAAATTATATGAAAAAACGTCTGAAAAATTGGTAAAAGACAACATTCTTAATAAAGTACAACAAACATGTGTTCCATCTGAAGATACTCCAGAAAACCCGACCAAAACTAACAAACACACTAGCGGAAACAAAGCGAATTCGGAGGCCACTAAGAAAAAACATTCAAAAAAGAGTGAAAAGAATATAAGTTTAAGGGAACTTCTATCTTTAGAGTGTACTTTTAAAGGATTTAATGACAACAATTACCTGCAGGCAAGAAGTCGAAAGAGAAGATCAAGTATATGTGCTCGCTCTGCAATTGCTCTACAAATTGGCAATATTGAAACTGAAAATATAAATAATAATTCGAATGAAGACTTAAGTGAATTAAGTTCTTTCAATCAAATCCCACCTAAACGAAGAAAAACTGTTGATTCGATAGAGAACAAGAGTGATACATCAGAAGAATTAAGTAAAAAAGGCCAAGAAAAAGAATCACTACTGATGAAAATGACGAGTAGATCGTTTGCAGAAGAAGTCCCGAAGAATACCAATATAAACTTTGAAGTGGCAAATACTGATATTAACATGACTGAGAAAAATACTAGAACTTGTGTACTGTGCAAATCTAACGCGCATAATTTAACGAATCATTTCATAAGAAACCATAAAGCCGAATCATATACATCGCGTTTAACAGTTGAAGAAATAAATGATTTAAAATCTCCTTTAACACTCTCAGAACGAAGTTATAAACTTGTGAATAACAAATTCCGAATGCCATGCATATTTTGTTATAAATACATAACAAGCACACGTCTGTATGATCATCTTTCGACGCACACTGGGGAATACGCATACCAGTGTAGTGTTTGTAAAATGCAAAAACCATATCGTAATGAAGTCGAAAGCCATCAACAAAGTGCAAAAAATTGCAGAAATTCCAGAGTTGGAATTCTTTATCGTTACCCTAAAAACCAGTTAGTTATACATATGTACGGTTGTAAAATATGTAATTTTGTACAACTCAACGAAGCTAATGTACTTAGACATTTGCGCGTACACCATCAAGTAACTGAATCTAATGGCAATATAAATCAAAATGTTTCAAAATATATATTGGCTGTCATAAAACTTGAAGACGAGAACATTCAAGTCCATAATGAAGCTTGTGGTGATGTGATGGAATCCGGCGAAGAAGACTTGGATATGATATTTGAAGATACCAAAGAAAATATTTTATTATTAGATCAAGTTAATGATCTTCCAAGAGAGAACACTTGCTTACAGGAAAATAACTTAGACCAACAGTGCATGAGTGAAGATACTAATAATGATGAAATGGCTAGTTCCAGTACAAATGATTCGCTAAGCAATTTATATTTAGCCAAGTACAGAATTTATAAATACCAAGACTATTTTGGATTATATAAGTGCGTAAATTCAGAATGCTTTTTTTCAACTGATTTAAGAGAGGAAATGCTCAATCATATAAATGATCATATCCCTAGTATCAATCAAGAAAATGGATTTGAGTGTTATTATTGTTCTAATCACAAACACTTAAGTTCAATAAACGCTTTAACCGATCATATATCTATCAAACACATATTCAGTCGTTTTCAATGTCCAAAGTGCAGTTATCGAAGTTATTCGCCAGGCAGTGTGTTAATCCATTATCAGAAAATTCATGGTGACAACGAAAATGTTACTGTGTATGAATGTTATGGGAAAGTTATTCCGGTTATTAATAGAAAGCCTTACATGATAAATGCCATGATGAATAATGTTCAAAAGCTAGCTTGTTCACGTAAGTAAAAATATATAATATGCTAATTTTACAAACTGCTATTGTACTCGAAATGCAGTGCTAAAAAAGTGTGCAGAGGTTTTTAAAAATATGTATTTCTAACAATGCCGTATGCCGTCTATTGGCAAATATATGCGTGGGGAAGGTAGCTTCTTGCTGCTAAAATTTCATAATATTTGAATAAATAGAAGTGGAATTACTGAGTCTGTACTGATATTATTTCAAGATCTCGGTGCAACCATTCTATGTGTGTTATGAATGGATACTGTCGCTCGATGCCAAATTAGGTGAATATGTCGGGAGGTTGACAATTAAAACACTATTCTTAACCAAAAGTTCGGTAATATGTGTCGATTGATCAAAACAATTATTGATTGTTAGTCAATTTGCGCCAAACAACCGTGACATGTTTTCAGCAACCAAAATATTTGATTGAAATGTGAAAAATTAGTGTATTTGAGGTACTTAATTTCAATTACTCAAACGCCAGGAAAGAATGCTTTGTTCTTTTATGAATTCATTGATTTATGAATTCTTGAAGTTTCAGTAGAGTCTGCAGTGATCACGATTTTGTTTGAAAAATAATTTGTCACCATTTATGTGACAAAGACTCACTTCTAGTCTAGGATAACACTCACGAACGTTGCGGCAAAAGTTTGACAAAGACTACAACAAAACTTATTTTATTCATCTCTCATTTCTGTACAGATAATAAAGACATACTAATTCTGTTCCACGAGCTACTCGTAGTAAGTTTAAGTAGCACTGTGTATACACAAGTGCGTTCTACCAGCAAATTTTGGAGTAAATGAGAGCATCTGAGAGAGCGTAACATCCCTGTCGAAATTTAAAAATGCTACACAGACTTTACTCATACATTTTACTTCAAGTAAATTTTGTATTGATGTGTGAATCAGATGTTTTGCTTTGTATTTAAATTTTTTGTATTGTTTATTTGCGTGGAACTGGTGTTCTCATTAGACTTTACACAAAACTGTTCCATGAAAATATGTGAAAGAGCGTAATTTAGAACTTTATTGTTTTACGCGCTCAGTTTGTACTTTGTTTGTGTTTTACTCCAGTTTTACTACGAGTAGCTCGTGGGAGAGATCTACTATCACTTCGAACCCAGTACTTTCGCTTTTAATTGTGCAATTATCATGACACTGTATCAGTGAACAATCTATATATACTATTAACGCATATAACTGACAATAGATGTTATCACTATAATCACCTATATTTAAAAATTTCTGTTTATTTGGTACTCTACCTTATATGATATATATATATTCTTAAATGATTCGCAGATTGTGAAATGAGTTTCTATGCTGTATCGTATTTGGAGCAACATTTACTAGCAGTTCACAGCAAAGAAAGCAAATGTAATGACTATCCAATGTATGCGTGCATATATTGTGGTGTAAACTTTTCAAATATCAATCACATACGAGACCACATTGCATTAGAACATCCTGACGAATTAGTTTACGCTTGCGAACGTATATTGCTAGCCGGATCTATGGTAACATTATATAACACGTTTACTAATTAATAATATTAATATTTCTATAATTTAGGATGATCTTTTGAAAAATTTGAAAATGTCTGATATATCTCTACCGCTGAGTTCAGAGAATATAATAGTTAAGAAGCAAGAAAATAAAGTGGATAATCAGATATCAGATAAAAGCGATACAAATAAATCAGAAAAAATGGTTTTATTGGAGAATATAAAACCAAGTAAAGAAGATATTGAAAAAATTCATATCGATATGATAAGGCCATTGCTGTGGAAAATAACATCAAAGTCTGGAGTTCCGCCTGACAGAATTTTTTGTTGCAGCAAGTGTAGTGGGATATTTTTAACTTATCATCGTTTACATTGTCATTTGATTAAAAATCATTCCTCGTGTATTATGTTATGTCCACATTGCATGGTTAAAACGGAACTAGATTTCACACAATCGAAGGATTGTGAAAAACATTTAGAACAGCACATAATGCATCTATGGTTATGCTTTCATTGTGGCTACACATGTAAGAATGAGTCGGATTTGCGGTCTCATGCAATGATGGTACATGAAGCGGAAAATAATGAAATATTGGAAGAACTTCCTTTAAATACAGTATTCTCGTTTAAAATTTATGTGAAGAAAGAATTGAGTACGAACCGCTTAGATTTCCTTATAGAGTTAAAAAAAATGTTAGAAGTTCATTTAAAAGCAAAACAAACAACAATTCCTACAAAATGGATTCTAAGTGCAAACAATCAATTTATAGAAAATTTTCCAAAGTATTGCTATACGGAAAAATCACTCAAAGTTTGTTTTTTTAAAAATTGTCCATTCAAAACAGAAGACACTGATGAACTATTTAAGCACATTAACGCAACCCACCAATTTACCAAAGCATTGCATTGCTCGAAGTGTGTTACTAACATTACCAGTAATGGTGGTTGGGAGGAATTTGAAGAACATTTCAAATGTCATTTTAGCAAATTGTATGTTTGCTGCTTATGCAATTATTATAATTACGACCGTCAATGCGTAATAACTCATATAAAAACGGAACACAGTCAACGTGACACGATACTCATAACTTTAATTAGATCTAAAAACAATACTCACATGGGTATAACGATAGTGTTGGGCAAAAATAAATTAAATGTGTCTTCATTCATCGGATGCTTTGTTGAAAATTGTGAGGAATCGAATTTAATACCTAACAAATTTGTTACACATTTGAGTCAGTCTCATAATATTCAGTTGCAGTATTTCTGTGAAATATGTAATGAATATTTTCAATGCTTCGATGCTTCAGAAATTCATTTTAAGAGCAAACACATGTCGGATCAATTCGCGGTTCAACTGGAATTATCTACATATAATAACATAGATTTGGTATCTGGAAATCCATTTAATCTAAAAATCAACAGCAACGAAACACTCAACTTGGCTAACACCTTGGCGCTTAGCAAGGTGAAAGAAGAAGTTATTGACGCAGAAATTAATAATTTACTTACTCAGCTAGACGCAAATGAAAACAAAAAAAATCCTATAAAATGTATTGATATCAATAAGTTATTATCAAATGAGTCAAAAGGATGTCCCTAATTAAAGCATCAAAGGTTTTTTTTAAAATTAATTTTTTCATTTTGATTTTGATCAGTCGTAAGATTCTTTTTACCCAAAGTTTATGGAAATAAAACTGTAATATATTTACTCATCTGACATAAAATGTATGAATTTGTTTCACAAAGTGAATCCTTACGTCCTATATATAGACAAATTTAAACGTAAATAAAATATTTACAAAACTAATTAATTAAAATGTCAGAATGTTCTTAGTTATGTATAATTTAATAAATGGCACAAATTTGATATGCCAAAATGAATGTGATATATTACAATGAATCAATATGTATATAAATATACATATATATATATTATGTTAACACATGACAGTTTTCGACAAGCAAAATAGTTTTACAATTTTTATATATTTGCTAATATTAAAAAGCATTCAAAATCTTCTGTTAAACACTCTGTTTGTTTGTTTTTTGTTTTAATACAAACAGGGTCTAGAATTTATACAATTTAAAAATGTTTTTTGCAAAATTTGTTACATTTTATCATTTTTATAAATAAGATTATTATTTCTTAAACAGATATATTAGTTATTTATAATACCTTCTCTTCGGTTCTGTTGTAGACATCTTGGCAATAACATAGAAATATAAATATATGTAATTTGCCTCTGTTAAAACAATCATGAGTCCTGTAAAGTTACATGAAACTGGGAAAACCATATCTATTCAAACATATAAACTATCCAATTTATTATTTCATGTATTATCACTAATATTTAGTTAGTGTAGTTGCTAACAACACTAATAGCAACCTAATAGCGAACCAAGACATTTTTCGTAGACAAAACTATATAGAAAATACTTTAATATCAGAGCATGCATTTGCGTAGCACCTATTTTATGTTTACGAGTGAAGCTAAAGACGAAGCAAGTTTTTTTTTTTTTTGGTACGGACTGGACAGACCATAATAATTTTAATTAGTATAATGTAAATGTAATATAACATAGAAATATAATGAAAATATATAGAATATATTTATGTTTTACATATATATAATAAAAAGTAAACATTACAAAAAGTTAACAATTTTATAGTATTATTGTAAAAGGATATGAATATCCTCAAACGTGCCTTATTCCACGTTTTGTTTAAATAAAAAAGTAATAATTTTTATATTTTATATGTATTTTTTTATTAATTGGATCACTATTATTAAGTGGAGCTGGTTCAGAGATTTCGCTTATTTCTACTGTATATATATTTATTTCACTGATTATTATCACTCGGACCCTGGGAGCGCGAGAACACAAGACAACATGTCTCATTGCATTTGACTTAGAAAGTGCCAGCGCAATCATTATCGAATATATGGTAATCCAAATTGTTGCGTATCCTCCTCGTAGCATATTTACCTGGCGCCCGGATAGTTACCTGGCGTCCGCTGGGTAATGAATTCATAGCGCGTATTGCGAGTCCTATTCCCAGGACTTTAAGTTTGGATTCTTCAGCCGAAAGTGAAGATATATTTTAAGTATAATTCAAGTAAATTTTATGCAGCAAGGAATGATAACTCGATCTCACCAACTTTCTCAACTTACTTCAAAACAATATGGTATACATCAAGTAACTTTTTACTTAAATTTTTGAGCTGTAATTATGACTTCATTTTTGAACTATTGTTTTTGATATTTACTAAAAAGACTATAAAAAAAATAAAGAAAAAAGTTTTTTAATGACAAAGTAAAGAAAAAAAACCGAATATATGATTTATTAATGGTTGTCGAATCAGTGATTATTTTTAGTTAGAAAATTGATTGACCCAAACACTCATATAAATAAGAATCAGCATTGGTAGTAGTATTTGGTTTCTTATTTTCGTTTTTGTTACAAATGTTTTGCTGAATGTTAGCTTAACAACAGCGTAGCTCATTAGCAGCGTAAGATTATAATGGCGAATGCAGTCAATACTTGAAAGATTGACTTCCACTAGAGTCGCTAAGTTAGTCTATCGCAAATCAAAAATTAACAGTTTATTCCTTAAAATCTAGAGATATGTCTTGTATGCTTTGGATTTCTATTTGTTGCTATTCAATTTCTGTTACTATGGATAAATCCCTTAGGACCATGTTAAAGTGACAGTCATATTTCTTTTTGGTCATGACCAAAACATATGTTAAAAGACGTTACAATTGTCACTTTCGTACATTAACTATTACTTTGATCCCTTTTTTGCTTAAATGCAAAAGGTTTTCATTTTTATGTGGATATGCTTACAAATCCACACATAAATATATATATTTTACAATTGATAGGTATAAATTTTAACATTTACTGCTGTCTAACATGACAAGACCTAAAAAGCGTGGTCACCGTAACCAAATTTTAATTATAAATTCTCTTTTTCTCATTTTCAATTCTTTAATTGACATTAAAAACAACAACAATATATATTTAACATGATCATGATTATGTATATAACATGGGCCTTAAGGAAGTATTTATTTAATAAAGGCAATAATTTCCAAATTTTTATGGAATTGTTCTTTGGGAACGATGTCTTTAGCTATAATTATATTTTTGAATCTTTCCAATACTACTTTTTCTGTAAATTTACCTATAGCAGGCAGCTAACTTATAGGTCTCCAATTTTCAGGGAAAAAAGTCCTTTTTCAGGATTTAAAAAGATTAATATTACTGCAGATTTCCAGATTTGAGAGAATCTGGAGATAGTACTGCATTAATTATATTTTTGATTCTTGTTATTACTGACAACGGAAGATTTTTCAAACACATGTTATTGATTCTATCTTGTTCAGGGTTACTAGTGTTGCTTAACTGTTGCTAATGTAATAGTTGTCATGTAAACAAACAATCGAAATAAATAGAATAAATAGTCTTCATGTACAGATAAAGATTCTTTTAATTCCCAATTGGGTTTGTGAAAACACTTCTGTAAAGATGAGCGATCAGGCAGAGTTGGAACAATTAGCTGAAGCGGAGTTGCAGCGTTTGCAACGACAGGTTGATAATATTCCTTTTGGTTTCTTTTTCTGAAATTCATACTATAAACTCTTCCAAGTTGCGTTCACTTCAATTGAGTATGAGACATTTTTTGGAGTGTAAGGAAAAGCTTCTTAAAAAACAAAATCACAGGATAAGTCTGCTGCAACAGGAGCACAATGAGATCAAGAATGAAATCAATACAATGGAAAGTGGCACACACGCTAGAAGGAATGTCTATGTAAGTATACTCTTTGTAGAAATTCCTGTTCCTTCAGAATTACTGAACTGTGTTTTTAGAAAGAGAAAGAGCTTTGTCTCATGCAACATCAGAACGAAGATTTACTGCAGCTGCTGAAGAGCGAACGTACAAGCTTATGGGAATTGGATAGCCATATAAAGAAAGTGAGTAGGATATTTGAAGCGTTGTATAATAAATGATTATACATGAAAATATTATGCAATAGATCGAAAAGGAAATGCACGCTTTGCGTAAGAATGAGGTTACTGACAGCTGTTATAAGGATACAATACATAAGGTGAAGAAAAGTGTGGTTAAGCTAGAGAATCGTTTAGATGTTGTTAATAAAAAGTGCAGCGACGTTCTAACTGAGAATAGTAAACTTCGTGAAGCTATTAATCATATGCTACAAGATCGGTAATAAGATTAGTAAAAACCAATTGTTAGGACAAATTTTATTTATTCGTTTTTTGGTTATTTAACTCCTAGCGCTAGTTTCAATGAAATGTGGCAGTCTATGGTTACACAATACAATGATGGTAAAAAGTATATATTAGACTTGATTGATCAGTCGACCTTGGCATTTGATCAGCGTGAGGAATTGTGCAATAAATTGCAGGTGTTAAAGGATCGTAACGAAAATGATAAGCTAATGCATATACAGGTGTATTCTTAAAACATTTATTTATATTATTTATAATACATATAATTATTTCATTGTTTTTGTGAAAATAGGAAATGCGAGAAATGCAAAGACGTCTGGAACATGACGCAAAATTACAAAAATTTTTTGATATTAAAGGGCAAAAACGCTTGAACCCGGAATTAGAACAGCGAGAACTTGACAAAAAATTAGCTCAGAAGGAAAACTTTGAAAAGCAATTAATAAAATATAAAGAAATTGTTGAAAATATGAAGGTCATTAGTTTTTCATCATATTTATTATTAATAATAGGGGAACTGTAATAATTTTTAATTTATAATTTTTAGACTTTATATGAGGAAGAAAATACTGAAAAACTAGCTACTCAATTTAAACGACAAGAAGATGAAAATTTTGCCTTATTCAATTACGTAAATGAGTTAAGCCATGAAGTAGAAGTGCTGCATACTGCAACTCAAAATCTATCGGATGAGATCGGTTGGTATATTTTGTTTTCTATTTAATAACATTAAGAAACTATAATTTAAAGTCTTAAAGCATATTAGTGTTGTAGTGTAAATTAGTGTAAATCAATAATTTAATAATTCCTTTATATAATACATGCACCATTGTAGAATATTGAGACGCTTTCGATTTCCAGGGTATTTATATTTGACAATAGATTTTTGTAGACAACTATTTTGAATAACTATTTTCGCTACGCTATAATCACTGGCGTCTAAATCTATTGAATAAGGAAAATGGTCCATTATCTAGTTAAACATTTTTCTCTTTCCAAATGGAAAAGTTTTTTTGTTAATTAATATTCAGTAATGTTCATATTATAATATGCTCCAATTAAGAGTATAATGTAACCTTTATCAATACAGATATCCGACAACACATTCTTGCAAATCCAAAAAACAATTACCTTGAACCTGCTGGTTAACAGCATAGTTTTCGATTTAAACTTCGAATTTGCTTGTCTTTCTAATTTAAATTATAGTTCTGAAATAATGAATATGCATGAAAAATCCGCCGTGTTTTACCTACTAGAAGAACATGTCAACAATGCTCTATTTTTAACTCGAATAAATATAATTCGAGTTGTTCGAAAATATTCGAATATGCATGTCCTCGAACACTAGCCTTACTGTGGGCTTCTCAAATTTAGTCGAACACTATATTGTTTTTGAGCATTTATTTTTATGCGTATTTGTATAAATTATAATAAAAATGAAATAAAATATATATTTGATTTGCTATTCGAATAGCTCAAATATCTTTTAGCATTTCTGAACATTTGAAGCGTTCGAGTATATTCGATTCATTAGTTTTTAGTCTAAAGTTACATCTAATATATTGCAAAATTTATTAGAAATTTTATTTTTTGTGCTATTTCAATATTTTTATAGGTAGTGTCGGTTTTCGAACTCTACCGTCTACTGTCTTCATATAAACAAAAGAATCTTTTACGGTTTTACTATGCTATCCATTTGCTCATAAGTAGTTCATATTAGTAGTTTATTTTATTTTCTCTTAGAATTGCAAAAAGTTGATCAGGCTCAAAAAGAATTTAAGCAAAAAACGGAGGCTATAGATTATTTGAATACCGAATTGGAACGAGTAGAATCTTTAAGTAATGAAGCAAAGGAACAAAAATCTGAGATCAATGAACGTTTGCAGAATATGCTTTCTGGAATCGAGGAAATATTTAAGTTAATATTATATATGCGTTTATACATAACATAACTACACATATATTCATTATTATAGACTTTTATCGTGTGATGACGCACCAATTTTGAATGTGTTAAGCTCGAAGGCCTTTCTGACGGTACACAATGTTAAACTTTTTATTGGAGTTATTGAAAGGCGAGTTAATGTTATTGTTAATAACATAAATATTGAAGACTCATCAAAAATTTTGTGCAAAAAGGATCGTATACCAAAATTTAATATTAAAGAAACAACGAAGAAATAAAAACATAACTGAGTCATTATATATATGGATAAATATACTATCACTATAATCACTGCTAGCCATAAGGCATCCAACCATGAAGTAATTAAATATATTAATATTGTATATTAACGATTTCAAATACAATAATTCGAATCTATTATTCAATTAAATGTAGTTTCGATGAAAGTTTGGAGTTTTATTAATTAAAAATATAAAACTGATTTAACATATTTTCTAAATAAAATATTCAAAAGGTCCTTTGGTTTACAATATCGCGAGGTAACGTCGGTATAGTGCTTTTTAAGTGCAGTCTTCTGTATTTCTTGCCTGACAATAGGTATTTCAAGTTTCAACGTAGGTCAGCATTTCGCACATACCACGGAGAGTTTACTACACACCTGAGTGCTTTGTTTTAGATTTTTTGTATTATATCTATTATATGCGTTTTTGCACAACCCCTAATTTCAACGCCATAGAGCCATATGGGCTTGTAGAATTGCTTATATAGCATAAGTTTGTTTTGCTGAGAAACTTTGGACGTCTTTCCAATAAACCAAGTTAGTTTTTTTTGGATTAAATATTCAACTCAGTTTTTTCTTGACTTGTGGCTTTCATTTCAGTTTGGCATCTAGGTTCATACCTAGATATTTTGCAGAATTAGCAACGTTATTTAGAAACAATTTAGTTTGAGTTCCTCTTTCGTTAGTATATATTGTCGACGTGGTTAGACTTTAAACTATTTACTGCCAGTTTTCATTTATTAGTCCATTGTTCAATTTCTTAAAGAGCGGTTTGTAGCTAGGTAGTAGACACGTTGTTATTTGGATCTGAAACCATTATTACGGTGTAACGTAGTTTTTTATCTTCTTCTTCTCCATCTGCATTAAATTGATGAGTTAAGGCATCAGAAAAGGTTTTTTGGGCTTGACAATGATGTTATTTTTTATCCCTATATCAATGTTGTTGGTTACTGTATTAGGGAGATTTTTGGTACACTTTAGGGAGGTCCAAGAAGATCTTTTGTAAAACCTTTTATTTGAGTCATAGCAATTCTAATTTATTAGAAATTTCAACAACTTCTAGACCGTAGAGGAAGCACAGCGTAGTATGAATATTACAGTTTTCTGACTCTCACTGTAGAGTTTACAGGAAACACTGTCATCTAAACCTGTTTTTTTAATAGTTTGTATATGAGTTTACAGTGATATGTCATTAATTCATTGTAGATAACATTTCTTATGTGTGGATTAAACAATTTTCAATTTAGTTTTTTAGACTTTTTAGGGATCCATTTAGTTGTTCTTCGCGTGTGCGAATTAAGTTATTTTTTTTTAAATTATTATTAACTCTATAGAATGATTTCAACCCTTGACAGTCACTAAACTGGTAAGTGATAGGTAAGTGAACATGTTTTAATATATAAACGCAGAATTTTAAAATTTGAAGTACATTCAAAATTTTTATTAATTTTATTAAACAATTTTTTGTATGATATTGATTTATGTTAGAATTTCTTTAATGTAAGCAATAACATATGAAGCTCACAATTGCTGTCTTTTTTACATTTGTTTTTCTTAGATATTAAATCAACGTTTTTATAGAAATTGCACTTCCACAAATTTTATAGGTGCCTTTTGCGCTACATTAAACAAAGAAAACACTTTTGGGATATGTGAGACATAAAAATTAACTAATTAGTATCAACGATCAATAAAATAATTGCTCTAGTTTTTCTTTCTCAGGTTATATTAATTAAGAATTTTAGATAAAGTTACAGATTTTATAACATTTTTGCTTGGTTAAAATTATAAAAATAATGGTTATAAAACTTTTTAAAAGCAACAATAATTGTCTTGATTAATTTTTTAAATGACTTTTAAAAATTTTTTAAAAGAGATTGATTTTCAAATTTTCATATAAATATATATAGTACAAATTATTTCTTTTTTATAAAATTATTTACTTTTTAAATTTTTTATATTTTAAAAAATTTGATTTACTTAATGTGTATTTATTTACTATATTTTTTTAACATACATAAATATTAAAATATATAAAATATAAGAAAGGCTTTACATAATTAAAATTAAGGTCACATAAACTCTCCACAGTCTGCTTAAATTACCGCTGAAATAAGCTCCATAATTTGTAACTTGACACGCGTTTGGCCAATGAAGCAGCAGCACTGCTGGAGCCTTGTGTCACTGAGGTCGAATTTGCTCTATTGTTGTTGATCATTTTAGAACGCATCTGATCGTTGATGAGTTCCTGCATATCCATCTATATGAAGCAAATTATAATAAGCATTTTTCTAGTAAATGCATTTGAGTAGACACTTACCTGCCACTGTTCCAGCTGTTGTGAGAGCTCAACTTTTTGCTGAATCGATTCTAATAATTGGCTATTTGCTTGCATGAGCTCAACTCGCGTCTTGGCTAAATCCACTTCAGCTTTTGTGCGTCGCTCGTTTGCTGCATCGCGCTCGGTTTGTGCTTTGGCTAGTAACTCATCACGATCTGTATTATCATCAAGATCACCACGTGCTTGATCACGTTCCTCTTTTACGTTTTGTAGTTCAACATCAGTAACAGTAAGCTACATAAATATGCAAATAATGAAAAATGATTTTTAAAAATTTCGTATTATTCGATTTGTAAGTAGTTTATAATAATAAGAGACAAACTAACTAACTAACTAAAAATAAAGTGTTTTATCCGTAGGGAGTGGATGTCCGTAGATTCCAAAGATGATTTCTTGTTTCAAGAAATTAAAAAGAGGTAATTATTTGGAAGAGTTAATTTCTAAGTTTTTTTTTTTTTTTTTTTTTTTTT
>NC_051846.1:79195233-79200863 GCF_002237135.1 Teleopsis dalmanni | reverse complement strand
TACAGTGATCACGATTTTGTTTGAAAAATAATTTGTCACCATTTATGTGACAAAGACTCACTCCTAGTCTAGGATAACACTCACGAACTTTGCGGTAAAAGTTCGACAAAGACTACAACAAAACTTATTTTATTCGTCTCTTATCTCTGTACAGATAATAAAGACATACTAGTTCTGTTCCACGAGCTACTCGTAGTAAGTTTGAGTTACACTGTGTATACAAGAGCGTTCTACCAGCAAATTTTCGAGTAAATGAGAGCATCTGAGAGAGCGTCACATCCCTGTCGAAATTTAAAAATGCTACACACACTTTACTCATACATTTTACTTCAAGTAAATTTTGTATTGTTGTGTGAATCAGCTGTTTTGCTTTGTATTTAAATTTTTTGTATTGTTTATTTGCGTGGAACTGGTGTTCTCATTAGACTTTACACAAAACTGTTCCATGAAAATATGTGAAAGAGCGTAATTTAGAACTTTTTTGTATTACGCGCGCAGTTTGTACTTTGTTTGTGTTTTACTCCAGTTTTACTACGAGTAGCTAGTGGGAGAGATCTACTATCACTTCGAACCCAGTACTTTCGCTTTTAATTGTACAATTATCATGACACTGTATCAGTGAACAATCTACATATACTATTAACACATATAACTGACAATAGATGCTATCAATATAATCACCTATATTTAAAAATTTCTGTTTGGTACTCTACCTTATATGATATATATGATTTCATTTATATTGGTTTATTATATTCTTAAATGATTCCCAGATTGTGAAATGAGTTTCTATGCTGTATCATATTTGGAGCAACATTTACTAACAGTTCACAGCAAAGAAAGCAAATGTAATGACTATCCAATGTATGCGTGCATATATTGTGGTGTAAACTTTTCAAATATCAATCACATACGAGACCACATTGCATTAGAACATCCTGACGAATTAGTTTACGCTTGCGAACGTATATTGCTAGCCGGATCTATGGTAACATTATATAACACGTTTACTAATTAATAATATTAATATTTCTATAATTTAGGATGATCTTTTGAAAAATTTGAAAATGTCTGATATATCTCTACCGCTGAGTTCAGAAAATATAATAGTTAAGAAGCAAGAAAATAAAGTGGATAATCAGATATCAGATAAAAGCGATACAAATAAATCAGAAAAAATGGATTTATTGGAGAATATAAAACCAAGTAAAGAAGATATTGAAAAAATTCATATCGATATGATAAGGCCATTGCTGTGGAAAATAACATCAAAGTCTGGAGTTCCGCCTGACAGAATTTTTTGTTGCAGCAAGTGTAGTGGGATATTTTTAACTTATCATCGTTTACATTGTCATTTGATTAAAAATCATTCCTCGTGTATTATGTTATGTCCACATTGCATGGTTAAAACGGAACTAGATTTCACACAATCGAAGGATTGTGAAAAACATTTAGAACAGCACATAATGCATCTATGGTTATGCTTTCATTGTGGCTACACATGTAAGAATGAGTCGGATTTGCGGTCTCATGCAATGATGGTACATGAAGCGGAAAATAATGAAATATTGGAAGAACTTCCTTTAAATACAGTATTCTCGTTTAAAATTTATGTGAAGAAAGAATTGAGTACGAACCGCTTAGATTTCCTTATAGAGTTAAAAAAAATGTTAGAAGTTCATTTAAAAGCAAAACAAACAACAATTCCTACAAAATGGATTCTAAGTGCAAACAATCAATTTATAGAAAATTTTCCAAAGTATTGCTATACGGAAAAATCACTCAAAGTTTGTTTTTTTAAAAATTGTCCATTCAAAACAGAAGACACTGATGAACTATTTAAGCACATTAACGCAACCCACCAATTTACCAAAGCATTGCATTGCTCGAAGTGTGTTACTAACATTACCAGTAATGGTGGTTGGGAGGAATTTGAAGAACATTTCAAATGTCATTTTAGCAAATTGTATGTTTGCTGCTTATGCAATTATTATAATTACGACCGTCAATGCGTAATAACTCATATAAAAACGGAACACAGTCAACGTGACACGATACTCATAACTTTAATTAGATCTAAAAACAATACTCACATGGGTATAACGATAGTGTTGGGCAAAAATAAATTAAATGTGTCTTCATTCTCCGGATGCTTTGTTGAAAATTGTGATGAACCGAATTTAATACCTAACAAATTTGTTACACATTTGAGTCAGTCTCATAATATTCAGTTGCAGTATTTCTGTGAAATATGTAATGAATATTTTCAATGCTTCGATGCTTCAGAAATTCATTTTAAGAGCAAACACATGTCGGATCAATTCGCGGTTCAACTGGAATTATCTACATATAATAACATAGATTTGGTATCTGGAAATCCATTTAATCTAAAAATCAACAGCAACGAAACACTCAACTTGGCTAACACCTTGGCGCTTAGCAAGGTGAAAGAAGAAGTTATTGACGCAGAAATTAATAATTTACTTACTCAGCTAGACGCAAATGAAAACAAAAAAAATCCTATAAAATGTATTGATATCAATAAGTTATTATCAAATGAGTCAAAAGGATGTCCCTAATTAAGGCATCAAAGGTTTTTTTTAAAATTAATTTTTTCATTTTGATTTTGATCAGTCGTAAGATTCTTTTTACCCAAAGTTTATGGAAATAAAACTGTAATATATTTACTCATCTGACATAAAATGTATGAATTTGTTTCACAAAGTGAATCCTTACGTCCTATATATAGACAAATTTAAACGTAAATAAAATATTTACAAAACTAATTAATTAAAATGTCAGAATGTTCTTAGTTATGTATAATTTAATAAATGGCACAAATTTGATATGCCAAAATGAATGTGATATATTACAATGAATCAATATGTATATAAATATACATATATATATATTATGTTAACACATGACAGTTTTCGACAAGCAAAATAGTTTTACAATTTTTATATATTTGCTAATATTAAAAAGCATTCAAAATCTTCTGTTAAACACTCTGTTTGTTTGTTTTTTGTTTTAATACAAACAGGGTCTAGAATTTATACAATTTAAAAATGTTTTTTGCAAAATTTGTTACATTTTATCATTTTTATAAATAAGATTATTATTTCTTAAACAGATATATTAGTTATTTATAATACCTTCTCTTCGGTTCTGTTGTAGACATCTTGGCAATAACATAGAAATATAAATATATGTAATTTGCCTCTGTTAAAACAATCATGAGTCCTGTAAAGTTACATGAAACTGGGAAAACCATATCTATTCAAACATATAAACTATCCAATTTATTATTTCATGTATTATCACTAATATTTAGTTAGTGTAGTTGCTAACAACACTAATAGCAACCTAATAGCGAACCAAGACATTTTTCGTAGACAAAACTATATAGAAAATACTTTAATATCAGAGCATGCATTTGCGTAGCACCTATTTTATGTTTACGAGTGAAGCTAAAGACGAAGCAAGTTTTTTTTTTTTTTGGTACGGACTGGACAGACCATAATAATTTTAATTAGTATAATGTAAATGTAATATAACATAGAAATATAATGAAAATATATAGAATATATTTATGTTTTACATATATATAATAAAAAGTAAACATTACAAAAAGTTAACAATTTTATAGTATTATTGTAAAAGGATATGAATATCCTCAAACGTGCCTTATTCCACGTTTTGTTTAAATAAAAAAGTAATAATTTTTATATTTTATATGTATTTTTTTATTAATTGGATCACTATTATTAAGTGGAGCTGGTTCAGAGATTTCGCTTATTTCTACTGTATATATATTTATTTCACTGATTATTATCACTCGGACCCTGGGAGCGCGAGAACACAAGACAACATGTCTCATTGCATTTGACTTAGAAAGTGCCAGCGCAATCATTATCGAATATATGGTAATCCAAATTGTTGCGTATCCTCCTCGTAGCATATTTACCTGGCGCCCGGATAGTTACCTGGCGTCCGCTGGGTAATGAATTCATAGCGCGTATTGCGAGTCCTATTCCCAGGACTTTAAGTTTGGATTCTTCAGCCGAAAGTGAAGATATATTTTAAGTATAATTCAAGTAAATTTTATGCAGCAAGGAATGATAACTCGATCTCACCAACTTTCTCAACTTACTTCAAAACAATATGGTATACATCAAGTAACTTTTTACTTAAATTTTTGAGCTGTAATTATGACTTCATTTTTGAACTATTGTTTTTGATATTTACTAAAAAGACTATAAAAAAAATAAAGAAAAAAGTTTTTTAATGACAAAGTAAAGAAAAAAAACCGAATATATGATTTATTAATGGTTGTCGAATCAGTGATTATTTTTAGTTAGAAAATTGATTGACCCAAACACACTCATATGAATAAGAATCAGCATTGGTAGTAGTATTTGGTTTCTTATTTTCGTTTTTGTTACAAATGTTTTGCTGAATGTTAGCTTAACAACAGCGTAGCTCATTAGCAGCGTAAGATTATAATGGCGAATGCAGTCAATACTTGAAAGATTGACTTCCACTAGAGTCGCTAAGTTAGTCTATCGCAAATCAAAAATTAACAGTTTATTCCTTAAAATCTAGAGATATGTCTTGTATGCTTTGGATTTCTATTTGTTGCTATTAAATTTCTGTTACTATGGATAAATCCCTTAGGACCATGTTAAAGTGACAGTCTTATTTCTTTTTGGTCATGACCTAAAGACATGTTAAAAGACGTTACGATTGTCACTTTCGTACATTAACTATTATTTTGATCCCTTTTTTGCTTAAATGCAAAAGGTTTTCATTTTTATGTGGATATGCTTACAAATCCACATATAAATATATATATTTTACTCCTGATAGGTATAAATTTTGACATTTACTGCTGTCTAACGTGACAAGACCTAAACAGCGTCGTCACCGACGCCGAAGCGTCGTCATTTTCAATTCTTTAATTTACATTAAAAACAACAACAATATATATTTAACATGATAATTATTATGTATATAACATGGGCGTTATAACATGGAAAAATTTATTTAAAAAAGGCAATATTAAATCCTGAAAAAGTCCTTTTTCAGGATTTAAAATATTAGTATAACTGCAGATTTCCAGATTTGAGAGAATCTGGAGAAAGTACTGCATTAATTATATTTTTGATTCTTGTTATTACTGACAACGGAAGATTTTTCAAACACATGCTATTGATTCCATCTTGTTTAGTGTATTTTCGTTTTTCTAAATTACTAACTGAAGTGCTGATTTTTTTATCATTTGTTGAAGGTAAAGTTCCTACTTCCGTAAATGATAAAATATAAGTCACTACTTTATTAATTTCCTCTTCATTTTGCAAATTTTCTCTCTTCAGTGTAGCACTAGTCACTTTCATCATTAATTGTTGGTATTACTGAATTGGTTTTTAATCTGAAGTACTTGCTTAATCTCTAGAAAAAACTTCCTCCATCTGCCTCCATATTTTTTTGAAAGTTGCCCCAATTTTCGTTTTTGAGCTCAGACATAATTTTTCTAATTAAATTTATTAGCTTGAAATCAAACACCAAAATTACACAAAAATGGATGAAAGAATTGTGGTGCTGTTGGCCACTCAAACTATAGACAATTT
>NC_051846.1:79181134-79195133 GCF_002237135.1 Teleopsis dalmanni | reverse complement strand
TACTTTTTTCAACTTCAGGATCTTTTCAGCAAATATTGCTATGCAATCTTAGTTTGTTCTGTTTTCGGTTATTATTTCTATCACCGTCCTTGGAAAGAAAACATCAACTTGCGCTGCTACCGCTTCTCGTTTGGGCAGCTACTTATTGCACTCAAAGAATTTATATTCTGCGGTATTATTCTCAGTTCCGCAATATATGCAATTTGGTGACTCTATTTTGCGTATGCGATAGACGTAGCTATTCATTTATCCATGACTAGACTGGAATTTAGCGAGGTAGTAGTTAACTTGCGCTGCTACCGCTTCTCGTTCGGGCAGCCACTTATTGCACTCAAAGAATGTGTGTTCTGCGGTACCATTCTCAGTTCCGTAATATATACAATTTGGTGACTCTACTTTGCGTATGCGATAGACGTAGCTATTGATATATCCATGACTAGACTGGAATTTAGCGAGGTAGTAGTTAACCTCGCCGAAGTCCTTTGCTGGCCAGTTTTTTAGCTCGGAAATGAGCCTTGCAGTCTATCGTCCACGACTATCTGAGTTCAAACAATGCTGCCATACTGTATTGGTTCCGCGCCTTGTCGTTCCCCATGTGTTTTGTCTACCAAGATGCCTTTTGCTTTTGAGCCTGCAGGTCAATTGGAATATTACCACTAATCATCAGCATCCTTGCGGTACTAGATCACTACTAGATATTAAGGAGCAAAGCCCATCTAAACTTCTGCTGTTTTTAAGATCACAGTACGCTGAGCGTTATGAGGCGTTTAGGAAAGTAAATTCGTAGAAAAATAACAGATTTCTAAAAAGAACGAATACTAAACGAATTTCTGGAAAAATGCTTGAATTATTATTAGCCGCAATTTTTTTTCAGAGTCGTGAAAAAAACAGCATTAAGTCTGGTTGAAACAAATTGGTATCACTTTTAAAATACGCTAAATGCTTTTTTTTGATATATGTTTTTCGTTGTATTGTGTACAATATGATATATAAAAATTGTGAACATTAAAAATTAATTAAATTAAATAAAAGAAAAATATATTTAATATATTAAAATTAATTTATTTATTTATATATTTCAATTTATTAGTAAATGAAATGTTCATGTGATATTAATGGATGACTGAAATTTTGCAACAGTGAACTTTCACAACAGATTGATTTTTAATTTGGCTACATTGAAATTTAACACGTCAAATTTTTGACGAGTAAAATTTAACTCTGAAAATTTTAAGAGCATTGTTATTGCTTTATATGCTTTCTTTCGTAAGTTGCGAGTAATTTTTTGCTACTCTGAAAGAATAAATTACGGCTCTTATAACATAAAAGTTTTTCTAGTTAAATTGATGTTGAAAAAACAACTCAAACTGAAGATATTTTCACGTGTAGAAGAGAAACATTTCTTTTGAGAATTCAATTCTAATATTAATAATGCAAAAGGAAAGTTTTCAATAATTAAATTCAAATGAATTAAATGCAGGATTTTTAAAAAACATTTCCATGCTACTGCAGATACAAAATGTTCCAGGAAAGTGATTTCCTTTTTATGGTATTTGCTTGCTTCAAGACAACACGTTTCAAACATAGTTGCTTCGTACTCGTATTAAACTCACTGAACGCCATTCAAATCGAATAAAACCACTTCGATATCAATCCGAGTAAATCGTAAAAGTAAGCACTACATCGGAATTCCTTTATATTTGAATTTACGTAATCCTTTCGATACACAAGGAGGTATAAATAAAAAGGCTATAAACAATTTTTAAATTACATAAAAGCAAGAAAAGCATCGATGTAAAGTAGATTTTAATCTGACAGTTTCTTTAACGTTGTTTCGCCTTCGAAAAGGTTGTTGTTGTTGCTTACGTGCTAAATGTGTCAGTGTCGTAGCTACGAAATTATTATAATTCATAAGAAAAAAATTTAAAAATCCTGGCAGGATATATAGGTATCTGTTGCAGCACAACGTGAGCGTAGAAGAAAAAAAAAAAACTAAAAACAATAAAAATACACAAGAGCTTAGTAGGGAAAAATGCTAACAACAAAAAGTTCTTTTTTTTTTTTATTTTTTTTTTATTTTTTTTATTTTTTTTTTGCTTGAAAATAAGTTATAACCAGGATATTGAATATCTTCTAGCGTTTTTACGTTGAGACCGGATGTATCCATAAACAGGTGAAAATAATTGAAGTGGAGCGCAGTTGATAAAGCACAATGCAATAGGGGAAGGGGAACATATTCCGACAAATAACAGTTCAAAATTGATTGAGTCAAAATTTGATTTGCCATACACAGGAAATTTATTTATGTTAAGTTTATAAATTATATATGTAAATACTATGTTTTTTTGTATATAAGCAAATGCATGATTCTATGTATAAATTTTTTTATAATATTTTTGTTACAAAAATTTTTTAATTTAATTAAAATTTGCTTCCATTACTATATTTAAAAAAATTTTTTTCCTGAAACACAAAAGCTACTCACCTATAAAGCATCTGACATCATAACTAGTACCAATCGGTGCTCCATAGTAACGTTTTGCTGGCACTAATTGCACACTAGGTGGCGCTTGGGATGTCAGACTCAGTGTAAATGGATGTGCACCATCACCCAAACGTTTAACAAGTGCTTCCTAGAAAGAATTCAAATAGCAAATATAATTATATTTCTATAACTGAATTTTATAATTCATTAACAAAATTTACTTAAAACAAAACAATTTTAATACAGTGTGTACTAGAAAATAAGTAAATTAATTTAATTATAATTTTTTTCTTATGCTGATTGCTGTTTTTAAATTTAAATTAAAAAAAAATAAAAAATAAAAAACAAAAACAAAAATATTTATTCAATTAAAATTTTGTCAAAAAGAAAACACTATTCAAAATGTTATGGACCTGAGTGTTCTTGCCGCTTGAATATTTAAGGGCAGTTATAGGTCCTTATTTGGGTGAGATAGTAGTAAGTCCTTTTGCATTTGAAATTATTTTTAACGATGAAAATTATGTTAGGAAACGAATTTAATTTAATGAGTAAATAGAAATGTTGAAGTAACAGAAAAATGTCTGAAATTAATGTGATGGAAATGTCATTAGATAAAATTAAATGAATATTTTTTATGCATATTTATTGATATTTAAATAATATGAAGATGAATTTCATTCTTTAATGAAGTTGTTGGATAATTTGTTATTTATTAATTGTTTATTTCTTGAAATTTTAAATTTCATATAGTAGATTATTCAATAAGTATGTATAATAAGACATGTAGCTGAATAATGGAGAAACTGAAGTCATTCCCTGTAATAAACCTAAGGATTATAATCATGCAAATGTATAAAAGTAGATAATTGTTTCGTTGAATTGAAATGATATTCCTTATCATTATAACCTCCATCCATACACTTATTCCAATGATACTCCAATTAATGGAGGTCAGATCTGAAGTGTTTTTTTAAAATTTTTCTAAAATACACCTCAATGCAGTTTATGCAGTAAAATTATTTTTTTGAGTGGCGAGAAGAGTGAAAAGTCAGAGAGAGCTAGGTTTAACTAATAGGTTAATTGATTTTGGGGTTGATTTTCTGAACTTTGAAAGCAAGCGCATTCTTTTGATAAAAACTTATATCTTTTTTCTTCAAATTGAGTCAAACTATTTCATTTGAAAAAGCAGATTAAACTAACACATTTAATACTTTATTAAGAATTTTTTTACTGCAAAATATATATTTAAGCTATATAGTGGTTACTCAACAAGTTTGCTAAATAGCTTTTTAATCTATGAAATAACATTTTGTGGTGAATGAAGAGACAATAGTCATTTGACGTGTCTAAAACATTGGCTGATTGATGAAACAATTTGCACTTAATATATTGACTTTATTAAGGATTTTCCAAACCCAAGTTTTGAGAAAAACAAAAAAAAAACATTTATTTAAAAACATCAGATTCACCCAACATAGTTATTAGAGGAATAGGTACGTCTGACTCTAACTGTACTTAACCTTTAAATGAAGAATATAATGTTTGTAGCATAGGTAATATTTAAAAGCTACTACTTCATTTTCACTTCAGCTGTTTTTGATATCGCCGAATAACCATTATCTGTTTAAAAAAAATCTGTTGTATTAATTTCATGTATATAATTTTGGATTTCATATATGAGAAATTAAACCCTATCAACTGTGGTCCAGTGTATTAACACACAAAATCGATTTAGTCGATAAAATTCTGGCAAAGAAGATTTTATTTTGTGAAAAATCTTTATAATCTTTAATTCTTTGTAAAAATATTCTCAATTAATCCGTATGAAGGGTATTCGGTAAGGGTTCGGATTCGGAGAAACATGTATTTAAGATGTTTCTCTTTAAAAATATTTAACTAAATATTTAACTAACATGTTTGTATAACTTGCTTGTGATAAGCATTACTTACTTTAATTAATTTGTGTGTAAAAAACCTCATCTTATTTAGTTTACAAAATCTTTATTTATGAAACATTTACTAGTATTTACTAAAATGTACAAGTGAATCTCCTTCGACAGCAAGTTCTGCTGTCCTGATTTAAAACTAACCACAAGGGAGGCATTTGAAATATTTCGCTTTGAGTTAAATGAACTGCAAATGTGTGTGTTTTACGCTTGCTTTGCTAAGCAAAGCTACTCATTCTCAAGTGTTTGTGTTTGTGCTGGTGTTAGTATTAGTGTTGGCGTTGTTTACTAACTTTTCATATTTACACTTGCTTTTGTTACTTCATTCGCAAATTATCACCTGAAATAAGCTTTTCAATTTTATTGAGAACATCAACTTATGTTGCGTATTGGCGTTGTTGTTCTTGTGCATTTGTCTTCTCATGTGAACGGAAGCAAATCAAATACACAACCACAGCCTTGTATGCATGAGTATGTAAGATTCTAGTTGGATGAGTTGGGATTGTGTTGAAGTTTCAATCACAATGCAATAGTATTAGTTTTCTATTTTCACACCTATACAGAATACGTTTACGTAAAATATAAATAAATAAAAAAAATTATAAATATTTTATTCCAACTTAGAGATTTTATGCGATCGATAAAATTAAATGAACTCAAATGCAAATAAGTCAAATGCAAAAGCACAATTCAAATATAATTTAAAATGTAGACTGAATAATATATTTATTTATTACTTTGACATAAATTGTGAAAAGAAAAAATTCCACAAACAAAAACAAATACAAATGAAAATAAATTGTCATTATTGAATCTCTTCAACTTACTTGCAACGGACTCAAGGACTCTCGTGCAGGTTCTTCGTTGCGTGGCCATATTTGATGTAACGACATAATGGCCTCATTACAAAAGCGCAGACCCATTACCTCCTCATCCTCACGACCATAACTGTCAAAATATAAGAAAAAAATAGAAAAATATAAGAAATTCTTAGGCACTGTGAAAAATGTTTGAAAAATTAGAATTTTAATTGCTGTGAAAATGATTCGCTTTTCGCTTCTAATGTTTTTTAAAATGAATAAAAAAATGAATATTTAATGTTGAATAAATATAAAGAATTGTTTAATATAAAGAATTGTATAATGAATGGCTAGAATAATTTTATGGCTTAAATATATATACAAAAAGGTGTACTACAATATATTAAAGTATTTTTATTTTTCAAGTGTAAAATTGTTTAAATAATATCTTTACTGATTGCTTAAGTCTAATTGAAAAATCAAAGAGAATGAAATAAAATAAAAAAGTTCAAAAAAAAAAAAAAACTAACAATAAAAAAGAAAAATCTTCAATATTATTTACTAAAGTAATTAAATTAGATATTAAAAATGTTTTTGCTTTGTATTGGACAAAGCTTCAGATTCCTACTTTGTATTCAGTTTTCATTGTTGTTTTAAATGTTTTTTGTCCCATTATTTTTTTTAAATTACTATAATTCAATTAGTATTGTAATACATGGTTTATTTAATACTATCACTTCCACAAATAATAAGTATAACTTTCAAGAATATTTGATACGTATTTTTCTTTCAATGAATCACAATAAATCATTTCAACAAAAACAACAAGAGCCAATATAAGAACTTATATACAATAAGAATAATGCCACGACTACAATAATTCAATTAGCTCAACTATTGCAGCAATATTTCAATTCAGTCAACTATTGCAGCAATAGTTCAATTCAGTCAACTATTGCAGCAATAGTTCAATTCACTCAACTATTGCAGCAATAGTTCAATTCACTCAACTATTGCAGCAATAGTTCAATCGGTCAACTATTGCAGCAATAGTTCAATCGGTCAACTATTGCGGCAATAGTTCAATTCACTCAACTATTGTAGAAGTAGGTCAATTCGCTTAACTATTGTAGCAATAGTTCAATTCGCTTAACTATTGCAGCAATAGTTCAATTCGCTTAACTATTGCAGCAATAGTTCAATCGGTCAACTATTGCAGCAATAGTTCAATCGGACAACTATTGCAGCAATAGTTCAATGGGTTAACTATTGCAGCAATAGTTCAATGGGTTAACTATTGCAGCAATAGTTCAATCGGTCAAGTATTACAGCAATAGTTCAACTCGCTTAACTATTCCAGTAATAGTTTAATTCGCTTAACTATTGCAGCAATAGTTCAATTCGCTTAACTATTGCAGCAATAGTTCAATCGGACAACTATCAAACCAAAAGACTAGAATTGATCATTAAAGAAGATATAGTCTTACACCTATATAATGCAAGATTTCATACAAGTTTTTACAATTTGTTTTACAATTTGTATGGAATGTACATATTACTACAACTATGATATTTCAAAAATTAAATATCTTTGGATTTTCACTTATTTATTGTTTTAACAAAAATATTTATTGGATGGCAACCCTTTAATTTTAACCGGAAATAACAAAAATTTCTTGTAACAGTTTTTTATTAAGTGAAATTATACGAAGGTGAAGGTAGTAGCTATACGAAAGTGAAGTCATGCCACTACCACAAAGACAGCAAAAGATATTGACCAAAATGGATCAAATTCAGTGAAATATTTATACAACAAAACAAAGCAAATTATATTTTGTATTGTGTTTTGTTTAAAAATGATATGGTATCAATATAAACCCTATTGTACAATTCTTTTATTTCAAATAAAATATTTTATATTTCATTATAGTGTATAGTTTCTTTATATTTCAATGAAAATTGTGGTAAATTTTTATTAAACAAATTTCACGTACCTTAATTGGACTACAAACAAACTTTTGTCAATTTATTTCATGAAATTGTATCTACACACTCGTATCTACACACTCGTATCTACACACTCGTATCTCACAGTCATTATCAAAACAAACACTTCTGATAATTGTTGCAAGACTCACAGTTCAACCATTTAGTAAAAACCAAAAAAAAAAAACCATTGAGAAGCAATTTTGCCTAGTGGGCAATAAATTCTTCGAAAATGTATTTGCTATGCCAGCACAAAGGGTTGTGCATTGAAAATTTTGAGTACATGCAATTGATGGGGCAGTTTCAGTTTGAAACCATTCATAATGGTTACTTTGATTCAGAATTGTAGTTGTCAGTATGAGGATATGTAATTAAAAATTCATAGGGAAAGTTAACAACTTAAACTATTTTGAAAAGAAAGTTACGAAATTAAATTTTAAGATACTTCAAGAACAGAATTTCAAAAATCTTAAGTGATTATCGAATTAATTTCAAAACCGAATAGAATTTCTGATAGGCAATTAAATCTCTTGCATATCAGCATAATGAACCCAATTAAATTTTTGCTTCCACCTTCATTTATTGAAAATAATTGGAGTGTGATGATATTAAGTCTGAAATTCGATAGATACAATACAATGGATATAATTGCAGTGCCATTTGTGATGTAACAATAGGTCAATAGAGCGATTTGTGTTTGATTAAAATGTTACTTAACTTAATTATAAACAAATGAATTAAGAGAATATCTTCGGTTGATATGTATAAGTATTATTTTAATTAGAATATTAGCTAATTAAAACGTTTTAAATGAAATTCAATTAAAATTGATTTTATGATTACATAACGTAGATAAAGTTCAGATGCGTGCAAATCTGCTAATTAGTTTTGACGTAAGGTAACTTAATACAATAGCTAATTAATTACATTTGAAATATATTTTTCTACATTTATATTTGCATACTATAGTATTGAGTAAGCAAAATAATAGGTGAATAATATCTTTTTATATAATTTATTTATTTAATGTAAGAAAAAATAATGGAATTTTATTGAAATTTATATTTTATGTATATTTTACCTTCAGCGCAGGTAAAATATGGAAATCCGATATTTTGTAAAGTTTCTCAAGAGTTCTTGAAAAAGTGACATATTATTTAAGTCATTAAAATATAAATTACTTCAATTATTTTCTATGGTTTTTCTTTCAAGTGCCAGATTATATTTCGAACTCATACTAAATGTACCGACAAAAGGCAATTGAACCGATGAGGATTTTAACACATTTTTAATTTATTTGAGTTGAGTTTTATACTGCATTGAGTAGATATGATTTTGTATTATGGTTTGATATTGTGAGTAGCAGCTTTACTGTTAGAATATATTTCATACTAAAAAGGCATGTGTGGCTTTCTACTCTTGTTAAGGGATGTTTGAATAAAAATGGGAGATTTGTCCCGATATTACACACTGGATGTATACGGCCATTGTACGTCCAATTCTCACGTATGGCGCTGTCGTTTGGTGACTGGCTCTGAGTAAGAGCTATAACATTGATTAATTCAACAGAGTTCAGAGGACGCCATCTGTTGGCAGGAGCTTTTAGGATGACCCCCTGGAACGTCCACGGTTTCTAAGGCTGAAATCGTAGCAAACCTTTGATTGCCAGACAGCAATCAAAGCCCTTAAATCTTTCATAACAAAATTAGAGATAGTAAAGGAATGAAGAGAAGAAATCGACGATCTAAATAGGTTGGTTGATATCACCCTGGGCTGACAATTTGGCCCGCTCTAGTGCTTCCCTGGGTGTGTCACTGACGGTACGGGTTCATATTACCCTAGAGACCATTAAGAGAAGTACTTGCCTCTAGTTTTTGCAACTTACCAATAACAGATGGAAAGCACTCAAGTTATGTGCAACTTTCAGGTTAACATGGCCCACCTATAATAAAAATAGATCCTCGGAACCCATCAAAAGAGAACGCGTGAATACTGCAAGACTTAGTGTAGTTCTTTCTGATCATTGGTGTTTAGGAATCCACGCAGAGAAATTGCGAATTCCTCATAATCCTCACTACAGAAGTTGTAGAAACCCGGAAGAAAAAGAAACCATAATACATTTTTTCTGTAAATGCCCGGCTTTAGCGTCTAGAAGATATAGGTTCTTAGGAAGATAATTCTTTGATAGTTTATCAGACTGTTCATTTGGGAAGACGAAAGATCTATTAAATTATCTAAATTCAGCGGGATAAATCCAGTCACCACTCTTCTATTTTAGGGTTTCTTGCGAGGAATATGGTAGCATATGGCAAAAAATCGCTAATTGAGGTACGTGGAAGTTAACTAATGGCCTGCCATTACAACCTACCAATCAACCGTATTCAATACTGGTAATGAGTGTAGATTCCTTTCTAAATTCAGTCGACAAGCTTACTAAATAGCAAAAATAGAATATTGAAATACACCGGACGAGCCCGAATTCATATGAATTGTGGGTAATATTATTTATATAAAATTGGTTAATTGTTTTTAAACCACTTTCAGATAGAACAATATTATATAGTTGAGCAAGTATTAATAATTATATATATATATATATATTTATTAGTTCCCGCAGACGGCGAAAACGCCATAGCTGTAAGTTTTATATTAATAATATAACTTTTATAGATTTCTATGTAACACAATATATTTAAAATGAAGTAAAATAAATCTAAAATACTACTTTTACATACTACTACTACATTTATTAGTAAGTAGTAACTCTGTATGAATAAAGAATTAAGTTATATTGTTGAACTGAATTATGAAATACAATAGTTGTTATCAACCAACCGGTTGATGAATACACAACCGATACACAATATAGGAAAAAGTTATTCAGATAATAAAAATGAGCTTTACAGCATGACGAAAGTTAACTTGTAAAAGAATTAAATATAATTTTTGGAAGAATACTACAAAACTAGAAACAAAATTATAACTTACCGAAACGTCAAAGTCAGCTGTGCATACACACGATAACCTTGTATAGCTTTTGGATCAACGAAAACAATACCACGTAGTATGGATGGACTGCTGCCCGATAGTGTTATCTCGCGTGTCGGTAGATAAAGTGTAATCACACAATTCGGTGAAGTTTTTTTATATACACGTTGTGTGCCAAATTCATCTTTACTTGTTGTTAACCTAGAATATTAAAAAAATGGGTGAATATTCGTACATTAAAAAAAAAATAAAACTAAAATTTAACGAAGCTGCTAATGATAATTGTTTACATCATGTAAATAAAATATTACACCCACAACAAAATACCCGTAGCCTAGAATATCGAAGCTACATAAGCACATTACATTTTTGGGCTGCACCTAATTTCACTTAATATTACTCCTTCCTTTCGTGCCGAGTCCAACAATACTGACTGACGTCAATATATTTTTATTACTGTTACGTACCACGCTCAGCAATTTCAGTGTAATAGGAAATTACTCACATAATTAATTGCATACTTTCAGGTAAAACACAGATACCATGTTTACAAATCGATGCATTCGAATGGGCAATAGCGTTTGTTTTTAGTACTTGGTAATGTGAATTCAGATGATTTGTAGTCCCATCCCAACACCATGTTATTGTACTTGACTTTAATTGCTGTATCTGCTAAATTTGTACATTATTTGTCTGCTATATCATCGTTAATTGCAACATTAAAAGAGTTTGTAGACATTTTAAGTGATATTAAGGATAAACACACAATATTGGGATTAATTTATGGCATTAGGATAAAGGCTCATCATAAAAAAGTTATTGTTTACACACTTACAGCAATTAGAACTGTTTTAAATGAAATGTAATTGATATGCTATGATTGTACATTCAGCTGAAATGAAAATTGTTGACTTTTGTAATATAATATATGCCATCATATATCATCATTTACATTTTTAAAAAGTTGAAATTATAGTTATTTTGACATATCTTTAATAGTTGTCTAGTCAGCTCATAATCATTTTTTATTAATTTATTTGAATTTTTTTTATTTTGAACTTTAATGATTTTTTTAAATATTTTAATATACTTTTTTTACATCCCATTTTTCTTCTCTTCTCAATTCTCACTTTTTTTATAAATTTTTCTGGTCTATATACTTTACTTAAATTAAAAATTTAGTTTAGAGTTTATGTTATTTTATGTCTTATGTACTACAACTATTTTCTGATTTTACTTATAATCCAAAACTTTTTTCTCTTTTCTCTTTGTAATAATTTTTTACAAATATTCTTTAAACATAATTTTTTTTTAAAGAATAAAATATTTTTGAATAAAGTATTCGTGTTGCTGTAAAGCTAGACTTTCTTTGTATGGTGACTTCAATAAAATTAAAAATAAATTTTTGTGTTTGTCCTTTATTTCTTTCTTTGTTATTCAAAACCCCTCTGAATAAAATATATTAAGAAATTTTCTTTATGCTGGAACTTAAAAAAATTATAGCACCAATGCCATTGCAAAATCTATGAACAAACAACATTTTTACAACAACAGCGATATTGTCTTGTGTATTATTTTTTTTGTGTTTTTTCTTTACAAGGCATGACACTTGGTGATATGGTAATTAATACCATGATTCTGAATAAGAAATAGCAGGGTAAGAAGCGGTTCTTGGCAACTCTATTCTCTCAAATAATTTTTTATCTAAAATGACTTTCATCACAATTGGATTTTTGGTATTTCTGTTCTCTCTAATATGTTTTTTTGTAAAATGAGTTTCATCATTTTCATCGAAGAAATTATAACTGCCGTAGTATCCAGCAAGTCGCTGCGAAAGTGATTATTGGACTTACGGTTCAAGTTATCACTTTAACCAATCTCTGTATGACCTTATTGTACAGCCTATTATGTCTAAAATTTATTGAACTGTATTGTGTAAAATAAAGAGTCATTTATTGTCAGAGAATACTTTAATACTTTATTATTATTAATACTAATTACTTAATATATGAACATTTTTAAATGATTGCTTCGGAACATAAATATTTTTGTGAAGGTCTACTAACTAGAATATATTTAGTATTTAATTTTTTAGTAAATGTTATTGAACATTATTCTTAATTTAATTTTTTCTTAAGTAAAAATAAAATATAAATCAAAAATATGTAACATTTCGATATAAATGAAATATCAAATAATGTGCCTTTCATTCGAATGAGTTACAAATTAAATAAATAAACACAAAGAAGACTTCCACCATCATGACAGGTTACATGTTAAGATGCTGCAAAGTGTTTTCTGACTTAGAAAATATTTTTATTAAAAGTAAGACAGCATAACTCATTGTGGCTTTTCTAGTAGATATGAGTAACATCAAAAATGGCAATAAGCAGCATCACCTAAGTTAGTTTCTTATGTTCATTGCTTCAACCTTAAACTGTCGGTTTAAACCCATCCTGTTGACCAACACTACAGTTGTGGACATTTTTTGAACTGAAGTTAAGAAGGTGACATTATTTGGTTCATAATAGTTCAATTATTGTGAGTGGTTTCTTAAAAGTAATTACTTTAAATTGATATTAAATTGTAATAAATGAAACAAATGTCTTAGATAAAATCCAATAGATATTACAAACACTTTTATAATAATATCTATAAAAATTTTATTATCTTTTGTTGCTTATTATAGAACCGTAAATTAATTTCGTTTTCTATAGAAATTGTTTTAATTTTTATTTTTATTTTTAACATTAATAATATTTTAGGAAAATATGATTTTTTTAATTATTATAAAATAAAATGTCTTATAATAGGATGAATTTTTTTTTTTATTTTTTTTTTTTTGTGGTGAAGAGGTGGAATGCTTTATGTACCATCAGATCGACCGTTTTCGAAATGGTGTGCCCCCTACCTGTCCACTACCACTACCTCTTCGGCGAGAATAATTCCATCTCGGCACCGCTTACACATTACTTTGAGGAGGGTCTCTTTTATGTTGGCATTTCAAGCCATGCTCTTGTGAATATGACCACCAGTAAGTGGTTTAAGAAAATGTATCACAAAAAGATGTTCAGTTTAAAAGATATTCAGTTTTTTTATAGAATATATAATGTTTTTAATTCAGTTAAGAACAAATATCTAATAATACGATGAGTATAACCAGTAGGTGTTTATAAGAAATTATATTGTAAAAAACATAAAAGTGGTGCTTAGAGATATATAAATTGTATATTATTTTTAATTAAAGAATAATTAAATGTCAATAAATATATTTGGTAGGTGGATAAATAAATTTGTTGTAAACAATTTAAAGATATATATACGTACATATTCATTGTATATATATTGCATCCAACTGAAGAGGAAGAATAAATGCTTATAATATAATAAGTGTGACTAGTAGGTGGTTTTAAGGAAATCTATTGCAAAAAAACTGACTGTCTTAAAAGACATTGTATTGCAAACACAGCTTCTTATAGGATATAAATTGTACGACGAGTATAACCAGTGGGTGTTTGTAAGGATATTTATTTTAAAATACCGGAGTGGGCTTTAATATATATGTATTGTATACTATTGTTAATTAAAGGAAGAATATTTTGTTTAATGTTTATCATATTATTAGACATTTATTCTTACTTCAATCAAAAACATTATATATATATATATATATCTATATGTATATATATACATTATATATATTGTTTATAATTGCGGTAAGAAAAAATGTCTAATAATATAATGATAAGTACCTATGACCAGTAGGTGTTTTTAAGGAAGTATATTGTACAAAA
>NC_051846.1:79170554-79181034 GCF_002237135.1 Teleopsis dalmanni | reverse complement strand
ATATTTACCTGTTTTCGTTATCGAGAAAATCACTTGGAGAAGTTGCAGGACTAGGAATTAGTTTACAGCCCTCTATTAAGGTCGAATGCAATACTGTACCAGTCTCAATATTCAAAGTCATATTTAAACCAGATGCTAGGACTAGAATAGATTAGCAGTTTTAAAATATTAAAACATTTATATTCTTTATCTGTTTTCGAATTTGAGATGTGGCACTGTAGTGTAATTTCTGATAACGGATATTAGCTGACAAACATATCAACCTACAAAAAGTTAAAATGTTACTTTTATTTTATATTTTAAAAATTATTATTAAAAATCAAAATGGTTTCAATGAAATGTAAATATTAAAGACAAGATGTACTGCAACTTTGAAGTAACAGTTGTAAAGATACTTTTGAGTGTAAGTTAAAATTAATAATAGATAAATTAATAATGCAAATTTCATTTTTTGAAATTAAGGATGTTTTTAATTTGTTAATATCTACACCTAAATAAGTTACTTCAGAACTCAAGAACTGTTAATCAAATAGTTTGTTTTTTGGCACTAGGACTGTTCTTTCAAAAAATATAATATATACAATCTTTATTTTTTAGCTATAATGCAATCCAATCAATTAAAACACTAGAGCAACTGAAATTTAAAATAAACTTAATTATTATATATTATAATAAAAACATATTTTTATTGTTTATTTGTAATTGCAAAGAATATGACAGTTAAAATTATAAGACTTCAAAATTAAAGTATTTAATTTATAATTGTCTATATATGTAATTGCAACTAATTAAATATTGTAATATTTGAAAAACTATATATTCCAGAAATATATATTTTTATTGATTTAAAAAGTGTAAAAGTTCAACGCCTTAAAGAGATAAATGACTTGTGGTATAAACCTGAAGATTGACAAGTATTTAAGACATTATAGCCAAGGTTACAAATGAATAAAATGAAAAGCCTTTTGGATTTTACCAAGGTCGCAGTTCATATACTTACTGGAATACTAACTTAACACTGTGCCGTTGTATCAATGCTTTCACCAACCGAAGCAAAAGTTACCACCATGAAGAAGAAAGACATCCCATCAAATATTTTTCATGACTTTGTCTAGTAATATAGATCAAGCTGTTGTGTTGTCGAATTTCCATAATATTATCTGACAGACTCCATTTTTAACAAGGAAAATACATGGAGACAACCATGGTTAGTGAATCTCATCTCTCTCAGATAACTTTGAAGACATCAATGGGCAATAAATATGTAAGAGTGGAAGTACTAACAGTTATATTAGCAAACGCCATTTCAACCTTACCTAACCTCAACGGAATGTAGTTGTAATAAAATCAAAATCTTTACATTTGAATTTATTTAATAATAATAAATTCGGAGAAAATTATTTCTATTGATTTTATTATAATATGGAAAAGGTTCATTGCTCTAAACAAAACGCAATCACTTACAGAAATATTTAATGTTGATAGAACATCTATTTCTAACTCTAGACATATTGTATAATGTCAGAATTTAAACACCACATCAATTAATAGAGATTTCATAAATTACTGGTCACGACGAATTTTTCAATCACAATAATCTAAAGCATAAACCAACGTTTAATGCAGACTCATCGATATCAGTACGAAACGTTAATGTCACCTAGGTAATGCTTTACATGTAGTCGGATTAGGAAAGCATATCACTCTCACTAACATTCCATACCGAGTGCAATTTTAAAGCGAGTTTTAATGAAACAAAGATCGGAATGGAAAAATCGCCATACTAAAACCAATTTAACTTAAAAATGTAAGATAAATTTTGTCCGAAAATAACAAAAATTAAAAATCCTACCATGTCTGCCGTATTCGGAAGCATTGCTTCATCATCTGACCATTTGCTCCGGTCAATGTTCAATGCACTAAGCAAGTAAGGGTTCATAGATTTTAAGTGTGTCGGTGAATGTATATGGGACTGAATTGCTTCTAAAGATGAAGAATTGTCTCGATACAGAACTTGTATGCTTTCTGAAGATTTTTCTGGAGATAGTGAGGTTTTATTTTTGGCAAACAGTACGACTTTTATTTCACAACAAAAAATAATAAGATATAAATTTAGACACCCAAATCCTCAATAGCATTCTCTAAATTAATTGATCTCACATATTCACACAGAAAGTATTACCTTTTATATTTAGGCACCACCAAAAATTATCAGACTGCAGTAATAGTATATAACAGAGAACTGTTATTTGACGGTCTGCATGACAGGACCAATATAAGCGTAAAACTTGTCAAATACCTGTTCATATAACATGGCAGCTTACAAGGTAGGGTTGCCAAAACTATAAATTTGTCTATATAATATTTTGTTAATGTACGTTTAAACTTATAATTTTGGTTAATATTTTTGTTTTTTTTTTCAACTTTATGATTAAAGTTAATTTTTAATATTACTAATAAAATAGCTTTAAAAAAAATTTTTTGTTTTTGTACTTAAAACTTTTGCAAATATGTGTATTGTGTGTAAATTATTGTAAATTATTTGACGGAATTTCGAGTGTTGCCACCTAAAGTAGTGATTATGTTATGTTATCTTATTTAAACATTAAAAAATTTATAATAAAAATAATTAAAATAGAGTTTCAGATATTATTCCAGCTCTTCGAAGCGTTCGAGCTTTTGTTGTTCGATTATGCTTGAGTTCGAGCTGTTCGAAAATTTTCAACATGATATTTTCAATTTGAATATTATGGAGTATTTTATATAAAATGCGGAATTTGAATATACTCAAGCTAATTGAATATTATAATGCTGAAAAATTAGTGCTGAAGTACAGATATATAATGCTAGAAAGGTGTTTGAGTTGGTAAACGCTGGTGAAAAAGTAGATGTATATGTATATTGTATTGTGTATAGCACTCAGTAATACCAACTGAAAGTCAATGATCGGGCGGGCTGGCGGAGGCTATTAGACACGGCAAAGTTGGACTCACGTCTGTAATTGCGTACTTAGTAAGTACTACTATAAAATTTGTAGGTTCCTGTACGAAAGTCGACTCTTATTATTTATAGTAATTATTGTATTACACATTTCAGAGCTATTAATAAAGTGTTAGTATTTCAAGCATAACTACTATTTCAATATATAAATCTTTAGCGTAGTTTTAAATGAAATAAATCGTAATACGAGTAAATGCATATTTAAATAGCATAATGGATAAAGTTGTATAAAAAAAACTGTCTAGTTATAGTTAAGAAATTTTTTTTAATGTGTTTGAACATTAAATGATGTCCTCCACATTTTGAAGAGAACGATTGGAATACGTTGAATAACAGAAAATAAAGAACAATTGTTTATAAGTTTATATCTATTTAATCTATTTTATCACCTTCAAAGTACTTCATTAACGATACAATGCACTTATGCCAACGATGACAGACGATGTTCAAGCCCTCAAAAAGGTGTTACACACTAATTTGTCACTTTTTTTAAAAATAAATCGAACATATATTCATTACAAGATTAAATTTGATATTAGATTTTATAACTTATATAACACATAACTACTTAAAACTACTACTAATCTTTAAATATTTAGTAATTACTGCAAGCCCATGACTGCAAACCCAGGAAAGGACCTATCTGGTCCATATATAGATCATCATATAGATCTATTAATCTTTTGCCTCATACAAAATTCTTGAAAAAGTGCTATTGTCAAATATGATGCCTGAAAATACGGACAAACTCTTCTTTTCATATATAGCCACTAGAAACTTTCAAATGAAATAGAATTCTTTTATTTCAAAAGATTGCTATGAAGCCTAATTTACACACTTTATATTCCCTTTTACTCAAATCACGTAGTTGCTACATTCTCACGGATTATTTCTCAACTCTCAACAAATAATCAATTTCTAGTGAGAATCACACAATTTAAATTTTAATTTTAATATATATTTAATAATAATAATAAGAAAAAGAACGGATATTTTATCTCTCCCATGCATCATAAAACCGGTGGTTTCAGATGTAAATATAGTTAACACAAAAACGAATAGTTCCAATACACGTTCTTTTAAGAAATAATTGAAATTGATTTATCAATATTATTTTTAAAAAATTGTTCATATCGATTCGATTTTAAATGGAGCATTTATTAACCCTCTAGTTCCCAAGAATGCCTTGGAGTTTAACTGCTGTGTTAAATTCAGAATTAAACTGCTGTTATAGTATAGTGTCAATAGTCACTAAAATTACAGCATAAATGAAACCTTCAAATTTTTAATACATGAATCTGAAATTAATTATCTTTATTTATAAACTTTTTTTAACAAATATTGTTTATTTAGTTTAGGTAAAACCATCTGAAGTAATTTTTTCAAACAAAAAAAAAATTCACGAACTAGAGGGTTAAGGATTCATAAAAATTTTTGCGAAAGTCATGTCATCGGCTCGTCAAAATTGCTTTTTTTGGACGTTGACGAAAATGCGTGTTATGTAAAATGTAATATTTTGCTACTAAAAGACACAACTGTTGACATTCATTACTGAACAACACTGCTTTGCCTAAGTTACGAAGCACAGAAGTCTCGATTCTCATGACCAAATTTAAACTCACATATTATTTTTTTTCTCTCACTCTGTATTTTATAATTTGCAACAACAAACAACAACAATTTTGCTCATGACGTGCGAATGACCACGTTGTTCTACACTCACGTCATTTACTTGTACTTTACAGTGTTTTCTCTCGCGTTTCTCTCTACATAACGTGGCTCTAAGTAAATATACAAAAACTGTGTGTGAACGGTATATGTAAGTTTCTTTGCAGCAAAACCTATCTTTCTCAGTTGTATTTCAAAACACTTTTTGTTTACACACTTTAAATCAAATTCATATATATTAAATTATTACAATTGAGAGAGGGAAGGTAAACTAAATATTTATATCTTGATTGCTACATAGATTCATTTCCGGCACACCCTAAACAAAATAATTCCCAGTTTATTACAAAAGGCTATAGTGAAATCATAGCTAAATGTGCTTTTGAAATGCACTCATAAGCCTAAATTAGAAATCCCTTTGGAATTAAAAATGCGTAAAACCAGTTAAACGACCCTTCACTGTACATCAAATAAACACAGTTTCAACCACCCAAAAGTGGAACAATGCTTCTTCTTCTTAAGTTGGTTTTTTAAACCAAACTTATGCATGCAATAATATATCTTCTTGGTTTTTTTTTACCTTTTTATGGAATCTAGATACGCTAATAAAATTTTTAGTTTAAATAAAAAAAACCATAGAAAACAAACGTGGATGACAATAACTTTGGCATCATCAAAAATTTTATTATTTATCATTCAATAAACATCGAGTCCTGCCTGCCTGTGCAGCAACATTTTTCAAAACTAATCGATATCAATTAATTCATCGCCAAGACTGAAAATGGAGCGCGCCATGGCAAGGAAAGGGCCGTTTTTAAAAGTGGGGAGTGTCATAAACAATGAAACGGAAGGGTGACGATGGATAGAAACAACTAAACCTAATTAAATAGAAATTGGAATACGAAGGAGACGCGAAAAAAAACTAAAAAAAGCAATAATGTGACAAAGCTCACAATTGAACCAACCTACGAATCAGTCAGTCACAGCACGAAACTACAATAACAACACAGGACACAAGCGTAAACACATACAAAACAAGGACACCGAAGCACACATACAAAAATAGACAGGTTGATGTCATAATAGAGTAAGTCACCGTTTAACGTATGTCATAGACTAGAAGAAGAGAAATGCACATAATTTTTCGTTGAAATGAACATAATAAAGAAACATGAATGGAAAGGAAATAAAATGAAATATAAGGCAGCATAAATGTTTTATTTAAAAAAATCTCAACTAAAATGATTAGAAACATTTAGTGATTCTTCTTAGCAACGCAACGAGCATTAATAAGGGGAGGATGTTTCACATAACGACAAGCCTAAAGGGGAGAGGTGTTAGGCATGCAAGAAGCATGGAATAAGGTTTAAGCAACAAACATTGCACATAAGGCAGACTTAAGAATCACGTAGTTAGGCGCAAGCGAAATTTTGAAACCAAATTATAAGGGTAGTTTGTCAGAGTTAAGTGACAAATATAATAAAATCCTAACACAAAAGTGCAGAATTGTGTTTTTCCAATAAGAAAAAATTCAAGCCACGTTACTAATACTCCAACAGTAAAATGTAATTTTTATCTTTAAATGAAAGATTTCTAACAAATATTTCAACATTTTATTTAAATTATTATTTTAAAATATAAGTAAATAATTTAAAAATAACATTTATAAACTTTATACAGCTTGTCGAGCTTTTATTTAGATTTAAACAAACTGACAAATATTACATGCAGCGATTAATGTGTAACGATTTTTCATTGCTTGGTAACTTACCGGCAAAAAATGTATTATTTATAATTTACTTTTAAAATTGATTTTGTTTTTTCAATTATTTTCATTCATTTAGTTAGCACTAATCCGCAGTTCTTTTTTTTATTCTTTTTTCACAGTTAACTCACAAACAAACTTCAATTCCAACACAAGTCACACAGCAAACTAATCCCAAGTACTCCTTGAACTCACTTAAACGTCCTTTTTTAATTCGTGTTTGGCGTAAAACTCTCTTGGGAAGAGAGCAGCACAATTATATGAAGCTGTTATGGAGAGCAGTTTTGAACGTCTATGTTTAAAATTTTTATTTGACATTGTTTCTTAACATATGTAATACAATTTTTGAACACAACTTTTCGGAAATACTACTATAAAAACTAAGTTTTCGTAAAACACTTCTTATTAGCAATTGAATGTCTATCTTCCTTGCGTAAATTTATTGTTGTTTTCTACTGTAATGTCAAAAGTAATATGTTGATTTATAGACCAATTGTGTCTATGAAACATAGTTTTTAAAATAGTGTTGTAAAAGAGTATTTTGAGTGTAAGATAATTTAATCACTAAAAATATTTAAATATAATATAAACATATTACTGCACAATCTTTTTTTTAACATATTTTATATATTAAATATGTTAAATTTTCCACACAAACGTTAAAGTTGAACAGGTTGTATTAAACATGAAAGCATTAAATATAAAATAAAATTAAATAAATATATAGGCATTATTTTCCATTAATGGTATCGAATATTTTCTAAACGTCAGTTAAGCTTTGTTTAATGTAATGTATTGAAAATAAACATACGATAATTGTTTTATTATGTACTAATACTTGATTATTTCATAAAACATTTTTTAATTCTACATATATTCATAGTAGTACTGTTTATATATCTATAATAAATACAGAGTAGTTCTAAGATTTAAGAAAAAATCACTTAAATTTAGTTGAATGTTTTTTTTCTGTTTTTAAATTTAGCTGTTTGTGCTTAACAATACAAACGTATATAAATAATAATGCCTAAATCACATAACAAAATTGTAAAACACTTAATTAAAATAACGATATTAAATTTAACATATATTTATGAAAGTACTAACTTAAACTCAAACTGAACAAAGACTTTATTTTTCAAACTATTTTCAAAACAATTCATTTGGCATTTTTCAGAAAAATCACATCATATTGCTCACTTGGGGTAGTAATTGTCCATGTTTTTGGTTTTTTTTTGTTATTTTTTGAAATAAACTACATATATATATTAAATTCCAACTTCAATGTCAGCATTTATTTTTAATTTCAAAGTAAAGTAACGAATATCAAGTGTTAATGGCAATTTTATGATAACAATACACACATAACATACGATTTGAAAAATTATAATATATGTCAGCAAGCTAAACGTGTGAAGAAAATTTAATACGTTGGACACATATAGCATGTTAAAGTAAGATCATATTTTGCCTTAATATTTTTGAAATTAAAATTTTTGTATTATGTTGTTTTATTTAAAAAACAGATACATACTAGAACTCTATTATAATTTCATAAAAGTAAACATTGTGCATAATCTAATTATTAAACTTAGCTTTAATAATATCAAAAACTGTTTTTGACACTTGCTATATTTATTTACATTTTGCATTGCTTTAATTATAAGGAAATTAATAATGAATGAAAATAAATAATTAACTCTGATTTTTATTCATCATCGCAGCTGTCAAACTTTGGCGTAGCACATTGAAAGTTCATAATATGAAATACAATATGATAACAAAATTACAAAATATGAATTTCATAAAAAACTGTTCATCAAAATGGTCAAAAACTTGAACAACTATTTTGGTATTGCAATTACCCAAATTAGATGTTCTCTGAAGATGACTATGGTATATAGTCGAAATATCGTAATAATGTTGTAATAAAATGTAATTTTGATTTATTTATTTATATATAAATAATAAATTCTTGTTTTTATTTTGTTGTTTAATTGACTGATTAGCTCGCTTAATAATTAATACATAATTGCACTGCTTGCATTTGATGCAATATATCAATGTCAGATTGCATGGGGTATTGATTTTGGTTAAAATAATAAATTCATTGCATTAATTATTAAGAGTACGAATGTATAAGAATAAGAATATATATGAATTATGTTGCGATGTTTTAATATTGCATATGTTAAACATATGAATTTTTCATAGGCTGCTATTGAACAATATTTACGTTTTTCAACACTTTTGAAACACCATATTAACGCGAATGTCATTTGAACTGCCTTACCAACCAAACGACAGCTGTCACTTTGGTTCTTTTCCGGTTTAATTCGCTAACAAGAAGGTACGATTATGTGAAAATTGTAATAAATATTATAAAACATCAACACAAAATGGGTGTTAAACGAATTTTAAATGCTAAATATTGGCGCAACAATAGAAAAAGAAATAAATGTGCCTAATATATATTAGCTGTATTAAGAAAATTGTTTGCGAGAAATGAAAACAAAATTTGTGTATTATTAACATTTGGAATGTTTCAGTAATGTTTTTCTTTTCTCGGCAGAAATTAAACAATGTATTCGAGGGAGCCTGAAAATGCTATAAAGTCTTGCAAAGCCCGTGGACCAAATCTACGCGTGCATTTCAAGGTAAATTTAATATATAATGGAATAATATTTTAGTTAAAAATTTATACACTAATCACAAAAACAACACGTCAAAAAAGTGTAGCTGTCAAATTGTTAAGCGGCAGTCGAACGCTGAGCATGCTTTATGATAAACTATGTGGTCAATGAAATATAGTTTGGAATCAATATTAATTATTTAATTCAATTTATTTACCTTTTGGCAAATTATATGGATTTGGTTACTGAAGTGAAAATTGTTATATTGCATCTTAAATCAGTGTTTAAAAGATCTTTTTTGCTTTCTCAACATTTTTGCAAAGATGTTAGAGGAATGTTTGACAGAGTATCAGCTGGAAATATAGTACTTAATCGGTTTTGCATCTAAAGCTCTTGCTACAGTTAATTAGTTAAAAAAACGCTTCATTATATGCATCTAATACCAGTGTGAGAGGGAATCTTTGGTTGTTCTTGCATTTTTAAATGATGCCAAATAAATGTATGCCAGGCATTAGCTGCAAATCTAAATCTTAATTATTGGATTTACTTTAATGCTCCGCTATATAATATTTTATATATATTAACCATGTATATCAATTGGGCACAATAGACAGCTGTGGCGGCCGTTTACAGAGTACGCTTGGAACCACTCTACTTTGAATGAGTGAATTAATATTAAATTTTCTATATAATAACGAAAAAAAAATATAATAGAGTATCTGCATCTAAAATCAGTGTATGAAAGATTATATTACTTTCTTAACATTTTTGCAAAGGTGCTAGAGCAATATTTGGCAGAGTATATCAGCTGGAAATCATGTGCTATATGCAGATTTACTTCTAAAACTCTAGCCACATTTGTTTTAGCTAATAATAATAGTATTGAAGACATTAGAATAATTTATCTGCATCTTAAATCAATGTATAAAAGATAATCTTCCTTTTTTAACATTTTTGCAAAGGTGCTAGAGGAACGTTTGGCAGAGTAGATCAGCTGGAAATCATGTGCTATATGCAGATTTACTTCTAGAACTCTAGCTACATTTGTTTTATCTGATAATAATAGTATTAAAGACATGAGAATAATTTATCTGCATCTTAAATCAATGTATAAAAGATAATCTTCCTTTTTTGACATTTTTGCAAAGGTGCTAGAGGAACGTTTAGCAGAGTATATCAGCTGGAAATCATGTGCTATCTACAGATTTACTTCTAGAACTCTAGTTACAATTGTTTTTTCTAATAATAATAAAAGTACTGAAGACATGAGAATAATATATCTGCATCTTAAATCAATGTATAAAAGATAATATTTCTTTTTTAATATTTTTGCAAAGATGCAAGAAGAATTTTTGGCAAAGCATCAGCTGTATATCTTATCTTAATTAGAGATTTACATCTAGAACTTTAGCTA
>NC_051846.1:79165918-79170454 GCF_002237135.1 Teleopsis dalmanni | reverse complement strand
AAAAGTCCAAACATAGAATCTTTTTCTTGTACAATCTAATTAGGTATGCTGCCATCCGTCTTTCAAATAACATAGTTAAACCAGATTAATTCTTATTCGTTCTTCTTTTAATAAATTAATGAAAGTTTCCTAGGTCTATGGCAGTGTTACTTTGAGGTTGTAGTGAATTCTACAGATGTATTCTTTGGGCCATAGATTTTCTAAGTACTTTTCATACAGAAAGCTCTTAGTCTGTGAACTTGAATTTCCATATTGCTTAAGAACGGAGGTACAAATATTTTGTATGTTTTAAATTTGATGTCTCATGTTTGAAGCTAGGACTGAAATAGGTTCAGATTTATATAGCATGCATTGCTAATAAAGGATGATCACCTTTACTAGTGTATATGGCACCGCTATACTTAGAATTTTTGCACTTATTTGTTTGGGTTAACTTGGAGAAGAAAGAGTATGATATGGTCGTGGGGCTGAGAATCTAATTTAATTCATAAATTCCTTTTCTATTCTATGGTTCACTGCAAACTTTGTAATTTTTTTTCTTAAATTTTTTAAAACACTTCTTGTGAATTCAACATTTTATGAATTTCTTAAGTTAAAAAAAGTAATAATTTTACCTGCATGAAACAAAAGCAAAATATCACAAAAGATTGTTTTCTGATCCCCTTATTATTTTCTAATTGCTAAACATTACAGTAATATACATACGAGTAGTAATATTAAACTTAGGTTAAACCACCAGACCACATTAGTAAATATTACTAAATGATTAAGAACGACTCTTGATATGGAGCTACTCTGAATAAAATTTGTTAAAGTGAGGAAATTCTAGAAAAAACTTCTCTACTAACTAGAAAAAACACTGCATAAATGCAGTTTCCTGAAAAATCTAAGATATCAACTTCTTTTCATTCATTTTTTTTTAATTTAATTATTAAATATATAAGAAAATATGTTTAAGAAAAAAATAAAATGGTATTCTTATAAAGGATCTATTATGACTTATAAATGATCTATTATGCTAGTAAGCGTCTTATATACGTATGAGTATTAAAGTAATATTATATATTTGTTTATTTTTATTTAATTTAATATTCGAATTAAAAATATTTAAATTTTTTTTCAGAAATTGGAACAAGAAAAACATGTACTCCGCCAAAAACTAGCCATAGCGGAAGAGGAAAGTGATCAACGTGTCCTGGAATTACAATCAGATCTCAGTGAACTAAAGGATAAACTACAAGCGCAAGTAATTTAAATATTAATTTAATTTTACATGTTTAATTTAAGAATAATATTTTATAAAGCTTTTATTAAATAACATCAAACCATACAATTATTTTAGGATAATGCAATACGTCAAGCCGAAAAGGAAAAAACAGTTTTAATCGATGAATTAACACACCAAAACACACGGCTTACCGAGCAAATTCAAGAAGCTCATGCCACAGAAATGAAACTAATGTCACAGATACAGGAACTTAAGGATCAGTACAGTTACAGAAACACAAGTCTACAAGTAAGATAATGATAAAATACTTTATATCATTGCACATTTAATATAATTTTTTTTAATCTTAGGAACATGTGAATAGCTTAGAAACTATAAAAACCGAACTAAACCTCACAACAGAAAAACGGCATGGCTTAGAAAGACAACTACAATTAGCACAAGAAGAAAAAGAGTCCTTAACATCTGCACTTGAAGAGGCTTCTGATAGAATACATATGCTGGAACGACACGCTCGTGAGCAAGAAACAAAATTAGAGGTATACCCTACAGTTAATTCATATTTTCATGTATTTTAAATATATATTAAATGTATATAGTAATTTATTATAGAATGTTTAAAAATAGTCTAGACATGTTTTTAAATAAACTGTGCTTTTTTTTGAACCCTGAGTAACTACTACTTCTAACATTTTTCGATTAAATCGAGTATCCATTTAATAATCGCATCCTTTTAGTTAAACACAAAAATAACGCCACAAAGACAAGAATAATTGATTGTCTGTTGATAGAATATTAGAATTATATAACGAATACATCAAAGTGTTCCAGCTAAGCCTCTTTATTTTTCCCGGGTCTCGGAAAGTGCATGTTTTCGTCGTCTTGATAAAACACAAAATTTTTCCTCATGATCAAATTCGGATCAAGAATCCGATTTTTTCAATTTGGAGCTCTAGATAATATTTCAATTATTTGTTTAACTAAGCAGTTATAAAAAACAATGGATAATCCTACCCTACGAACAGCAAAAGCAGTCTTGTACCGAACCCGATTTATTATATTTCTCTTCATGTTGCATTAATATAATAAAACTTTATATTAATATAAATTTAATGTTTATTTTTTGCATATATAATTTAAATTGAAATGATAAGCAAAACGCAAATATATTTAACTTTAACAAATTTTCCAATATTTATAGACAACTTTGCAAGCTCTGGAAAGATCACAGCGTGAAAATAATGTGCTTAGTGAAAGAATTGGATCAGTAAGTAACTTAATAGATTATTTATTTAAATTGAATCTTATAAAATATATATATTTTTCTTAATTATTTTTAAAGGATTCGAACTCTAGTGCACATGGAAAAAAATCATTACAATTTGAAATGGAATGTGATGAAGATGATTCCAGTTATTCCGAAGGAAAACCCAGTCAAATGTGGGTGGAAGCACGTTCAGTATATATACAATTAAAATCTTTAGTTGATTCACTAAAAATAAGTCATGATGATGATTCAGGTAAAAAAATTTTAATATAAAATTAATTTCTATCTAAAATAATTTCTATTTCTTATTTCTATAATTAAATAATCTATAATCTATAAATAATGTATATGCTCTCTCCTATAGGCTTAAACTCAGACATTTCATTAGATCTGGAATCTATGGATAATACAATTTCATCGTCTGGACGTACTGAATGCAGTGAAGCTGTTGAGTTTCGGCAAGGCATGTTGTCAGCTATGTCGGACGAACTTACACGTTTATTACTTAACCTTGATGCTGGCAACTTCAAAAAAATGTTAGACCAAACGCGAAATCTTGTATTGGAACAAGAAGATGAAATCAAACGTAGCCATCAACTTGTTCAACAGTTAGAAGCAAAGGTACAAAAATATGAAAATTTATATGAAAATTTTTTTTTTCAATTAAGCAGACATAAATAGTATTTTTTTAAATACTATTTATACTGTTATATTATATTATATAACAGTATAAATATATATAATATATATATATACCAAACTAGTATATGATATAAGTTAATGATCCATTTTTTAGGTGATAATGCGATTTGTTTTTGCACCATATATATACTTTATATATATGATAGTCTCCTATATTCCGCTCAATATAATTTTCCTTCGTTTTTAGATATATTATATAAATCTCTTCCATATCTTATCTCTTACTTTTATGTAGTTTTGTACGCACAATCTATATATATTCCTATATATACTACATCTCTCTAAGTTACACTTATCAAGTTGTATCCAGGTTTTTCGAATAAGGATCTTTAAGTTTTTGATCCATTATATTAAATGTTAGCAAATCATAATAGTAATATCTTAATATATCAAAAAGTTTTTGGATTATTAACATATCTCCATTAAAATATATAATTTAAAATCAGTACAAATGTTAGATAAGTATATACAATAAGATAATGTAGGATACACTTAAAAATACTTTTTTGGTTGTGTGTTTGCAGTGTAAATGTATAGCTATAGATTAGATTATCAAGATCTTACTTACTATGCCTAGTACTTGTAACGCTCATATAAAATCGCCAACTCTTTCGTAATGAACATATGAGGAAACTAATATCACCTTTATAATTAATAGCGCAACGATCCTAGTTGAATCTTGGCCATCCTTTGTAATTGCCTCTTTGTGTCTCTCTCACTTGCTACAGTTCTTCAGTTTCATCTTTCAAGCAACTCCACTGATTGTTCAACGTTGTCCATCTAACGTTAACTTGTTCGACTTCTTCTTCTTCATCCTGTTGCAGATTGAAATTTTTTTATTTGTTAGGTTATCTATGTTTATTCTTTGGACATGATTATTGTATTTGCTTTAATTTGACTCGTTTGCTTATTATTGGTTAACCAAATTCTTTTTGACACTCATCGTTATATCTCAGTCGATAGAAGTCACCTTCACTTACTGGACCAAGTATACGGCGTAAGACTCTGCGCTCAAAGACGTCTAACATTTTTCATAGTCCAGGACTCTGCCCCATACATTAATATTGGTCTTATCAGGAAACTAATTTCACCATATCCAAATTTATTTACTTTGATAAATCCTCAAATTTACCTAGTTATTTAATGATTTTTAACACAAACGCACAAATTTATTTACTTTTAATCATATGATCTAGTGAATATTCATTAGGCAATAGATAGCTCACTTATAACCAAGCAAATTTCGTCCTACAATTTAAAAATAACAGATGGAGTAGAACTAAGCTCCGACCATTCCCCTCTCTACATAACCCTCTTCGAATCTGCCTTAATAAATAAA
>NC_051846.1:79147715-79165818 GCF_002237135.1 Teleopsis dalmanni | reverse complement strand
TTTACGCGATAAAGCGCTTAAACAGAAAAATCGTTATCCGCAAAGCGTCAAAAAGCTTTCTATGCTTTGCAGTAATGTCATAGCAAAATATGTGTGTTATTAGTTGATATCGATTCGTTATTATTCATTATTAAGATTAAATAATATTTATTGTATTTGAAATTCTTATTAATTTTAATCGTTTCTTTTAGCCACAAACATTTGCGCTTCAACCAGGCGAAGGTAACTTAAGACCACGTCAAGACCTGGGCAGTACTGGCGTGGAGGATATGACGCTTTTAGATGATTTGCATGAGGCTTCTTTGCTTTGGAATTTAAGAATACGTTACGATAAGGGCATAATATATACATTTGCCGGTAGCATACTAATTGCTGTTAATCCATATAAAATGTTTCCGGATTCTTATGGATTGGAAGTAGCAAAACAGTATGCAGGTAAACCCTTGGGCACCATGCCACCACATTTGTTTGCAATTGGTGCTGCAGCACATGCTGCTTTACCATCGCCACAAGTAAGTCTTAAAAATCATGTCAATAAATTTTTTAAATTTATCTTTAATTTTTACTTTTCTCCTCTAGGTGGTTGTCATATCGGGTGAATCGGGCTCAGGTAAAACGGAGTCAACCAAATTAGTTATGCAGTATTTAGCTGCAGTTGTACCAGGTGGTGGTTCTGCATCAGCTGTTATCACTGAACAAATTTTAGAAGCTGCTCCATTATTGGAAGCATTTGGTAATGCACGCACCGCACGAAATGATAACAGTTCACGCTTTGGCAAATATTTAGAAGTTTACTTTAAAAATGGTGCCATTGTTGGCGCTAAGATCACACAATATCTTCTCGAGAAATCACGTATTGTTACACAAGCGCCAGGTGAACGTAATTACCACGTATTTTATGAGATGCTCGGTGGTTTATCGGAAGCGGAACGAAACAAATATGGTTTATTGGAGGCGGATAAGTACTTCTATTTAAATCAAGGAGCTACAGATTGTGCACCGGGTAGAGTTGATTGGGATTCATTACAAAGCGCTATGCAAGTCTTAGGTGTTTTAGAGGGTGAACGGGAAGGTATTATACGCGTTTTAGCGTCCGTCTTGCATTTGGGCAATGTCTACTTTCACCGTAGACAGCTACGTCATGGTCAGGAAGGTGTTGAAGTTGGTTCAGATGCTGAAATTAAATGGGCAGCACATTTATTACATATTTCAGCTGAAGGTCTACATCGTGCTTTAACTAGTCGCATTACAGAGGCGCGTTCAGAACGTTTGCACACACCACTTGGTATTGATCAAGCGCTTGACTCAAGGGATGCCTTTGCAAAAGCCTTATATGCCGGTTTATTCAACTGGCTGGTATCACGTATTAATTCTATTGTACAGAAAGGTGGCACCCATGACGCACATCGTATTTCTATACTTGATATATTTGGCTTTGAGGATTTGGCCGAAAACTCATTTGAGCAACTTTGCATAAATTATGCGAACGAAAACTTGCAACTTTACTTTAATAAACACGTTTTCAAATTAGAACAAGCGGAGTACTCCCGAGAGCGCCTTGAATGGACACCTTTAACGTGGGATGATAACCTGCCAGTAATACATTTGCTTGCTAAGAAACCTGTAGGCATTTTCCATTTATTAGACGACGAATCAAATTTTCCACGTGCTTCTGACATGAGTTTTCTAGAAAAGTGCCATTACAACCATGCACTCAATGAATTATATTCACGTCCACGTATAGGTGCACAAGAATTTGGTATAACGCACTACGCGGGTCAAGTTTGGTACTGCGTTGATGGGTTTTTAGATAAGAATCGTGACGCTTTACGAGGAGATGTGCTCGAATTACTTGCATCTAGTAAGTTGCAATTGGTTGCTGATCTCACCAAACAATTGCGTGCACAGCGTGACTCTGGTAAAACATTACCGAAAGGTAATAACGGTAGATTTGTCACAATGAAGCCACGTACGCCAACAGTAGCTGCTAGATTTTCGGATTCTCTCCAGCAGTTGCTGCAGTCAATGGGTCGCTGTAATCCATGGTTTGTACGATGCATAAAACCGAATAATGAAAAACATGCATTGAAAATGGATATGCCATGCGTTTTACAACAATTACGCTACCTTGGCATGTTGGATACGATTCAAATTAGACAGAAGGGTTATCCTGTTCGATTGAGATTTCAACATTTTGTGGAACGTTATCGGCATCTAATGCATACGCCATTACCGCGTGGTACACCATATCGTGAGTTATGTCGAATTCTCTTAGAATCCTTGCCGCATACGGGTATAGAAGGTCCTGATTTCCAACTGGGTGCCACACGTGTATTTCTGCGTGAAGCTTTACATCGTTCGCTTGAAAGTGGACGCTCAGATCGCCTCAGAACAGCAGCAATTGTCATACAAAAGAATGTGCGCGGCATGTTAGCTCGTCGTGTGGCTTTGCGAAAGAAGAGGGCCGCTATTAGAATTCAATCGAAGTGGCGTGGATATAGAGATAAAAAGAAATATGTGCACCTACGTAAAGCAGCAGTCAAAGCACAAGCACTATGGCGAGGCAAAAAGGATCGTAAGCGCGTGGTGAAGTTACGTGCTGAATATAAGAGGCGTTTGGAGGCACAAAAAGCACAAAAAGAAAGAGAAGCTAAACGAATTGCCAAAGAAACGATGGAACGTAATCAAATTGCATATCTTGATATACCTGCTGAATTGGCATTCATATTCTCAAAAACCGAAGGGTGGACTCCGCTTCATGGAGATCGACATCTTGTTAAAGTTGTAGGTACAGTACCAGGGCCGCCTGTAGCATCTGACATACCCAAAGACTTGGATCAATTTGCTTTTGGTAAATTTAGTTCGGTATATTGCAATGGGTTACGTTTGTCGCCGAGACGTGAACCTATCTCTACACCTTTTTTGTCACGAGCTGCTTCTCGAGATCAAGATTTTCAGGACGCTTTAGCTGTTTTCAAATTAATTTTGCGTTGGACAAATGACAAAAATTTAGATGGCAATAAGGAAAAAATACTGTCGGATTATATTGTGCATAAAGGTCTCTCCTCACGTGGTCTCCGGGATGAAATACTTGTGCAGCTATGTAATCAAGCCTATAACGCAGATGAAGTACAAGCTCTGCGTATTTGGCAGCTTATGGCTCAATGCCTGTCATGCTTCCAGCCAGGCCCTGCATTTAGCAAATACCTTATGAAATTCATTGCAGATAATGCTCCAATATCTATGAAAGAAATTTTGTTAAAGAAAATATTGCGTAATACAGGGTATTCGCAAACAAATGCATGTCGCACTTTTGTGCCATCTTGGGTAGAATGGCGTGCTATATCAAGACTATCAGATATTGCGGTTGCATTGACACTGCCGGATGATGTTATTCAAACTGTAGCGATTGATTCATGGACTTCGTGTGAAGAAGCTGCATCATTAGCTATATCAACATTAGGTATATCAAATCGTGGTTGGACGATTATATTGGATGATGGAAAAGTGGTGACTGATTCTTGTGGCTTAGATTACGTGCTAGATTTAATAGCTGAAAAAGAACTTTGTCCAGCATTCCCAGCCGTTCGTAGCGATTTAATGAAATCAGGTGCTAAATTTACAAGAACACTTATGCCGGAAGGTGAAGTCAGTAGTCCTAGGCGACCTCAAGTACCTCCACCGGAACCACCAAAAACCAAATCAACATCATCGAGAGACTCACCATTATCAGAGCCTCCAATTGATCCGCCTGTTAGAAAAACTTCGCGTGATTTACTTTCTAGAAGTTCAGCACTAAATGAAAGATATTTTGAGCAAGAAAAATCTAGATCTAAATCATTAGATGATTTGTTGGCAGGCGATGCAACTGAACTTGATCCAATACCCAAACCCGAACCATTAACTAATTTGGGTCTCTCTGAAAGTCGTCTTAATGACCGATATCATTCAGCAGAACGTTTGGCACCTATGAATAAAGAACCAGGTCCCCGTTATCAAAAATCACAACATGCCGGCCGACGTTCTCACGCTGGCTCACATTCAAGTAAATATATGGATAAATCGGAATATGCTACGCGCTCATCAGCTATGTCTGATACAAGTGAAGCGCCTTCCTTAGCATCACATGTCCGTCGGGTGCGGGTACCTTCGCAAGCTTCAGATGTTGATCAATTTCTTGATGATTTATTCAGCCCAGTTTTGGATGGTTCACTGGATGAACTATCTGATGCACGATCATTGGCGGCAAGCATAAGAGGGGGCAGAACTGCAACATGTAATACTAGTTCAGAAACAACAGACCACTTTGATTTTCTAGAAGCACCCGATCTAATTGATGCCGAAGATAAGCTTGATTGGAGTGCTGCGGTTATAAGTAAAAAAATTAAAGGAGGTGGTGACCAGCAGGGTGAGAAACCTAATGGAAATTTAGACGAGTACATAACTGGGCTCTTCAAACCGATATTTGTCAACGAAGAAATTAAAATTTTAACCGAACAAGCAAATCTTATCGAAACTATTAAAGGCGGTGGCACTACACACACGCAGAGTACTACAAGTTCAGGCTTTGTTAGTTCTCCAATTGTGAGTCCCATAAGTCCATTGGTAGGCAATTCTGAGAACTTAATGCAAATGATAAATATACCGACAGACGCAGATCCAAACGTCTATCAACATCAGGTGCAAAGAGCTTTTCTTCAATCCGCAATGGCGCAAAATTTACAAATTCAACAGCAACTTTTGGCACAAAACCAAGCTTTGCAGACTTTGCTTAGTCAACAAGACGGAACTGCTGGTACAACTTCACCGCCTCTTGCACCACTTCCACCAGTTCTCAACTCAATGCAGCAAACAACGAATTCCACAACGAGCATCAACAAATCAGTTGTAACAACTAATAGTGTAACCAATAATGTCAATAATGTACGGAAACAAAGTGTCAAAAACAGAATTTCACAGTTTTCTGAAAGTGAACGTAATAGAAAAGCTTCTAGTGATAGTGGCGGATCATTGATTCCACCACCGCCACCTCCACCAATGCCACCACCAGTTGAGGGTAAAGATCCGTCTGAGACGCGTCACTTTCTCGATCCCTATGGCCGAGCTAAAACTGTACGTATTGGTAAATGGCGTTGGCCTCCACCACAAGATGGACCACAATTTGAAACTGAGGAAGACTTTTTTGCATTCAAGATGCGACAAAATCAAAGAAAAAATACACCACAATCACAGTTTCACAGCAGTAATGGTTCATTAACTGGCTCAGCTATTGAATGGGAGGAGTTTGAAATTGAAACTTCAAAAAGTCCGTCTCCACCGGCCAGTATGCCAGTTCACACCTCCCATATGGTGCGCACATCGATAAAAATAGAAACAAGTGGCGGCAAGAATTTCAATAAGGAAATAATTGAGCAGCAACAACAACAGCAACAACAACAACAGCAGCAAACAATAGTTACAACGAAAATTGCAAAGAAAAGCTTTGAAATTGGTGCTGATAGACCTCCACCAGGTAGTGTAGGTAAATTGAAATTAAGTTCTGAAATGCGACAACGGCTAGAACAAGTCACAGCTGGTCATTCCATACGTTCAACAGTCAGTACAAAATCCGAGCAACGTACACCAGCCAAATTAGAAGATACACGTAAGCTGATGCTACAGCAGCAATTGAGTGGTCATTTTGCTAATATGAGTAACGCACCAGATTCACCTTCAGTGCGTACACAGATTGAACGAATGGAAGGAAAATTATCACCACCACCGACTTGGCCCACAGTCGTACCACCAGCACCGACTGTACCTGCACCTCCACCACCCATTCGGCCACCAACCGTTGCACCACCAGCTCCACCACCAGTGCCTAAGAGTCCGCCACACAATGTACGTGTTGAGCTTGAAGACGAAATAGATTACCGTGGTGCAGGCAGTAAAGATGTACCTGCATTTATACAACGTCAAGAACGAGATACTTTTGGTGCACGACACAACTGGCATGAGACAATGGAAACAAAAGAAAACTATGATTCTTGGGGTAGAACTCAAGCAGCCAAACTTGACATGGTGTATGAAACGAGTTTTAAAAAGGAAATTAAAAACGATCGCGAACGATCTAGATCACGTTCTCGTTCACGTGATCGCGACGATTTTTCGGAGTCAGTATGGGATCGTACCGAGGTTGAAGGTCCAGCTTCAAGTGGTAGCGATCGTGAAAGAGAAAAGGAGCGTGAAAAACGTGAACGCATATATGAAATACGACAAGTAGAACGTGAAAAAGAAAGTAATAAAGTCTACCAACCAGCACCTCCAAAAGTAATTACAGCTACAGTAGAACGTCACGACCGTTCAGTAATTTCCAATGCAAGTGAACAAAAGTTTTCGTATCCATCTCCGCTACCATATAGTAAACAATCATCACCTGTTAGTACGAAAGCAACAGCTGCAACTCCAGCAACATTTCGAACACATATGGCACAAAAATATGAAAAAGAAAGAAAACGTAAATCATCTGCATCGACAACAATCTCACAGAGCACAAGACGCGATGAAACCGAAACGGATGTGGGTGAGGAATGGCCATTACCAGCCATACCAGCGCCAGTACCAGCGCCTGTATCCTTTAAAAATCCCGCAACAGCTTGTCTAACGTACAATCGAGTGCCATGGAAATTGCGTGTACGCAAAGAAGTCTTCCATCCCAATGAGGCAATTGGATCACCAGGCGCGCTTGATTTACTTTTCGCACAAGTTGTATCTGATGTGTTCAATATAACGCCGTGTTTACGTCTAACGGCACAAGAAAAGACTGCAGCTATTAATATGCTTAGCAGTCATGGTGTGACTATAGAAAGTATACGTGGTCAAAACGTGCGTGCAATTGTTAAACGAAATTTGATTGACATGGCACGAGGTTGGCCATTGTATTTCGCACGCTTATTTGCTGTGCAAGGTGCGCCACAATTCTCCGAAGTTTCGGTATTGGCTATATCGCACAATGGCATATATTTGGCTCGACGTGATGCTGATAATCTTATAGTGGTTCAAGCGATATCATTGAATGATGTACAAAATGCTGTGACACTGCCAAGACCGGCTTCATTGCAACTGAACCTACGTGGTGGAGAACATTTGGCTTTGCATGCGATGAGAGCAGCTGCTATACAAGCAATGGTTACCACATTTGTACAGGAATTTAGAAAGGTAAGTGGTTTTTTAATTTAAAATAATTAATTTAATTAATTAGTAATTAAAGAAAACTTTTTTAAACAATTGAAAGGAGTTAGAAAATATACTAAAAGTATTTTTAGAAAAAATTCTTTGGTCTTGTGCAAAAACAAATACATATGGTTCACTAATAGTGTGTTGATATCTTTTTAAAGTTTTTAATTTGACATAATTAATTGAAAAGATCATTAAAATATTTATTTAACAAGAAGATGATAAGAATTTAAAAACCAAATAAAAAACTCTTGAATATGCTCGTAAGTCAAAAATTTTAATTGCTTCAATAAAACTGCATCTTTCACTAAATTTATATTTTATATTATCAAGTAATATATAGTTAATATTTTTATTAAAACAAATATATATAATATAAATAAACAAATTTTATTATATTTTATAATTTTAATCGACTGTATCTAGTATCTGCAATGCACATATCCTATATTGCTTTGGCTCGGGTATGTTGTATTTATGCACTGCATTTATCGTCTTATTGAATTGATATATACATTCGTCTGAATATATAAAAGTTATATTTTATTTAATTTGTTTGTTTTAAAAATATTTTTAATGTTTATTTGTTGAGGTACGTCAATCGTACGAAACTACCAAAATTTCTGAATGATGACTACAAATAAATTTCTGTATTTGAAGTGATTACATTTTTCATGTACAATTACAGTTTATAATGTTAAAAGTTTTAAACTAAATATGAAAAATAATTATTTAATATATATTTTATGAATTAACTTTCTACGAAACTTAACCTTCTATTGAAGGCGATTAGTTATGCCTTGCTTAAGATTTGTATAAAAAAATATACAATATAATACTGTTTAACGATGCTCGATATTATTAACAATTAACAATGCTCGATATTTATGAAGATCAACGACATCTTTATGGGATATACGATATTATTATCATGCTTAATTAATATTTCAATAATCATTATATATACTAAATATTCAATTTAACGAGTATCCAATTGAACGACTAAAGAAATCGTTTCATTAACGATACTATATAATGAATGCGTAATGATAGCATAGTCAATTCCACTATCTACTCTTTATCTACTTACGCTATGCCCATGCTTTCTGGCTTAGATAAACCTAGTCCCCTAGGCACTAAACTTAATGCTCATATCTATCCCCCCTGATTACAGGAATGGATTTTTCATATTGCTGTCCATTCATTCCCAAGAGGCGGTTTTAGTGGGTTAAAGCATAGTCAATGTTTTGATGACTACTGTGAGTAGGGCTGTCCAAACCAGATAAGATTGCGGGCTAATACAAATTACTAAATAGGATGGACGTCCGCAGTAGTAAACACATACGTTCCGGAGAATGATAAATTTACTTTTATTATTTCTTCATTATTTTATCTTTTATAATTTTAACTTTATTAGCATTATATATATTAAATATTTTATTTTAAAATAATGTTGTACAAATTAATATAGTATATTAAAGCCTTTGTCAATTAAGTAAATTAGAGTGAAGTGTATAAATTATTTAAAATATTTTAATTCATTTATTTGGAATACCATTAAAGTAAAATAATGTGATGTTACTAAAATATAAAAAAATATAAATTTGCTTAATTGTAGTAAATTAGAAAAATGTCGAAGCCCGTGGTCCGTACTTTGGACAGCCCTGTTGTAGACAAATACAATTTTTCTTTAAAATAATACTTAAAATGTCACACCAAAATGCTATGAAACAATCAAGGATGGTCAAGGATACAATGGTCTACGAAAGACAATGTATGTCACATAAAAATTATAATTTTATAAGACCTACAAAAGCAAACCATAAAAAATTAATAAAAACCATCTAGAAGTAAACAAATTAAAGTGTTTTCTCAAAGTAACTACTGGACTACTGAAAGCTTACAATATTTTCCTGTTTAAAGTCTTCATTTATTTGATTTAACGAATTTTACCATTTAACAAATGAGCTGTGTAAATACTTTAAATTAAACATCTACTGTAAACACTGTAATTAATTTTATTTACGGTGGAAATTTACGATTTAATTCTTTTTTAATTAAATTAACCAATTGTTATCTGCAACTTGTACTGTACGTATTTCACATAGCCTTGTTCAAAGTCTAATATTATATGTTGTTTGTTTAAATTTACTGTTTCAGTATCTTCGAATTTTACCTCCTATGTTAAGTTATTTCAATAATCATCTCCGAACTCAACAAATACTATAGTATTTCTGTAGAAAGACTCAATCTGCAAATATCTCATAATCGTTGCGAACTGATTATAGGTTTTTAGTGGGTATCAATGAACTAATTTCGGCAAAAATAAAATATTTTTTAAGTGAGTGAGTGCTATTTATTGGTTTACTTTCTATTTATTTATAACACATTGAAAATTAACTTTTATATGCGAATACGTTTTCTGGTTATTGTTTATAACAAATGGAAAACGAAATGAAATTGTTTAAATAAAGGTGCAGTTTCTGTTTTTTGCCAACAATTGGTTTAGCAAATCTGAGCTGGTGCAATATGCGCTTCTGTTCGTGTAGGAATTTAACAGTTTTCGCACTTTCGATAACAGAGCTGTTACGAGCATTAAATGAATTCAATTTCTTTTTACTTAATTTTACTTTCATGTTAATTGTCTTAAACGAAGTAACGTCAACTGTCGTTGTTTTAATTGCTTTACATTCAAATAACAGGTAATAAAACCACAAAACTACTGAAATCTCGCTGGCTAGGCAAGCAAACAAGTAAAACGAGCTCAGCAGCTTCACGGAAAAGCGCGAATTGTTCAAAAAATAAAGTCAAGGGTATTTGTAAAATTTAGAAAGGATTTTATTGTGTTTTTAAAAAAGGATAAAATGAAAATCTAATAAAATTACAGTAAAAAAAAATATGTATGCATATCTGAAGCCAATTTTCTTCAAATGATGACAGTAGTGTCTTCTTAAATGTTTTGATATGAGGATAATATAAAAGAAATAAGTTACTATACTTTTCGTATAAAATGTGTGGGAAGAGTATATTAAGTTAAAAGGCGAATCAGCCACGGACTCCACGTAGATCACTGAAAGTTAATATCGAGTTAATAATTAATAATATCAAGTTAATAATTAATAATATCAAGTTAATAATTATTAATATGAAATTATTAAAAATATTTCTAATACTAAGAATCATACCACTACAACCACATAAGTTATAATATGTCGATTGGAATGATAAAATGTATTGAAATAGTGACGTCTGTCTGTCTGTTAGATTCTCTAACTGCCTAGTTTATTTATTCGTCGTATTTGACTGTCCATATACCCAGTTTTCTTCTCTGCCTATTATCTTGTTAATATAAAAAAGCGTCTTTCAGTTTTTATGCTAATCGCAGGACTTTAAAAAGACAGTTTTAGGAAATCTAGGCACCTCACTAAATAAATGTATAAAATTGAGGTCGCTAATTTAACGTCTATAGAAAATAATAGCGAAAACAACATTAAATATTTACCAAATTTTTGATTAATAACCAAAATATCTGTTTGAAAGGTATTGAAGCCTCACTAAAATTAAAATTATTTTCTTCACATTTTATATATAATAGAATATATTAAATTGATTTGCTCCCGGGGTTGATTATTATGATTTCCATAAGTTAGAATTTATTTAACATTAATTATTTTAAAAAAAGCTATTTTTTTCATATATATAATAGAATATATTAAATTGATGTGTTGATTATTATGATTTCCATAAGTTTATTTAATTTTATTTATTTAATTTATTTAATGTTAAATTTTAGTTTTAAAAAAAATTGAAATAATTCTTTTTTTGTCATGTTTAATTAAAAATAGTATATATTTTGTCATTTAAGTCTATATTGTTCAATTATTAATCAAAACAACAGTATTCAGTAGTGCGTGTTAAACAAATAAATATTTTTTAACGGACAGGAAATATATTTCAAGTACAATCTTTTCAAGTGTCATTGCCCAGACTTTTTTATATAATATTGCGAAATAATATAATTTATGATTTAAATCATTTTTGTTTTTAAGTGTAATTACAGTAGAGTAAACTAATAATTGAACTGTTTTTAGTCAGACAAATGTTATAATAATAATTTAAATAATTATGTTTTGTTTAAATATAATTTTTAATTTTTTTATAATTTACAATTTTTTTTTAAATATATGCATATTTTTTATATTACAAGTTATGCCTATAATAGTATCTTCATGAGTTCTATATCAAAACGTTTAAAATTTTATAGAGTCAAGTCTTATAAAACACTCTGTGTACTCAGTTTTTAGTTCAGTTCAGTATAAATTTATATATAGTGTGACAGTCAAACTTCCATAACTCGAACTTCTATAATTCGAAATTTCTATAACCCGACCTAAATAGAGTGCAACATGATTTAGAGACCAAATTACATACAATTCTTTAACTCAAAGTCTCCATAAGTGGACCCTTTACTTTGCAAAATGGTACTTCGAGTTATGGAAGTTGGATTGTACATTGTATAAATATAAATTTTGTATATATATTGATTTAATGGCATGTAACTCCAATTATGGTTCTATAGCTTACATTTTAAAAATCAAAACTTCTCAATTTCTTCTTTTCTATAATTTCCCTTTTTATATGGATAAACCAAATAATATATTTTTTAAATATATGAATAATCTGACCGTGTGATTTCTAATGTACACAAAGCATACAAAACTGCCAACGAAATTGATAATATCAATTTTATAAGGCAGGGACTTTCTGATACTTCCGGAAAACAAATTTATTTAGTAAAAATTTTTTGATTAAAGTTAACAACGATATGTTCATCCTCGAAATTATTGACAAGTACGAAGTTAGTGTTGCTTTTGGTTGGCAGTTGGAGGAAAAAGATGCATTGAAAGGCTTTCCACTGTCTGCAGTGGAGTAATCAAGCTGAAGGAGAACTAACCGCACTTGATGTACGACACTAGAGAAGTTTGTATGCAGTAGAAGCGTTTGGGCGGAAATTCTGCGTTAGACCAAAACCCGATAACAGTTTGTTATGGCTAAATAAGTGAGACAGTAAGATTATAATAATTAGAAGGCTCTGTGTGAAATAAGTTTGCATTTATAATGATACAATTGTTTTAGATTTAACTCAAATAAGAAGTATATATAATAAGTAACTGAAAAAAAATTACAAATAGAAAATAATTGAATATTATATAAATAGCTATTGTGCGTAAAGGTTAATCAAGGTTTCCATAAGCAAAAGTAAAAAGTTTCTTTATTATTTATATTTAAATTTCGAACATTAATTAAAAAATTCAATTTAATTATACAATTTTATTGCATTTAACGGGTTAGTCCCTTTTCTATATTTCTTTAATTTAATTAAATTTTCTTTATTAAAATTTTATTGTGTTTTTATCTTGCATCAAAAATTAAGTAACTGCACTTATCAATTACTATAATAACAATACTATAGTAAAGCGAAAAATATTAATAAATTCACAACAAAAAATTATATTAACAAAAAAGTGTTTTTATCTAGTCGGATTAAATACGAAGATTAAAACAAATAGAAACTTAATGCCGCTTATCTATAAGCAATTAAGATTGTTATATTCTATATATATTGTATTATGCTTTTATAACTCCTTCAGATTTTATTAAAAATTGTAAAGTTTTCCATTAAGACTTTCATACTTTCATTTCAGGAAGATATTTCACTTATTAAATCTATCAAAATTAACATTTTCACACTATTAAAGATCCGTATCGATGTACTTATATGGTATAATTAATTCTTTGTATTATAGCATTTTATAAACTATCGATTTTTAAACATTTTTAATGATATGCTAAAATGTGTAACTAACTAAGTGTTAAACATCTAAATTTTAGTGACTTTCATTTTTGCTTACTTAGTATTCGGTATTTTTCTTTGGTTATTAAAAAGTTAATTTGACAATCTGTCGTTATGAGACAAATTCAGTGATTTTATGCGAAAATTGAATAAATGTTTAATGAATTTTTATATCTAGTGACATGTAATAACACAATTTTTCACTGTTTAACTAATAGATAGTATTTCTTGTTAAGCTGAAAGATGGCATCTCCATACGATGAACAATTATTTATTCTCCTCCATTGTTTTAGTTTTCCAGAAAGTGACGACATATATGTTAAATTGTCACTTAAAAGAGCAATTTATTAAATTTTGTTTTATAATATCTTTTATAATACTGTTTATATATAAAACTATTAAATATTGAAGTCAATTTTCTAATAATAGGGTATCGTCATGTTTCTTTAACAAATCTCCTTAATAAATCGTCGGTTTCGATTGGTAAATCTGAGGTCGTTTTTTCAATCGAAATGCTCTTTTAATGCACTTTTAGTAGTACAATTTTCGTTTTCAGTTGATAAATCTTAGGCGAAATGTATAACACTTGAGATTAATTTATAATAATCTAGATATTTTGCCAGAGTAGCAAGGTTACCATAAAATTAACAGCTGATTTATATAACTCAACAAATAGAGTATTATTTGGTTCGACGTATGTATTTATTAAAAATATAAATGTCCACCAACACTATTACAAAAATATTAGATTATTCTAAAAACATTCGATTGGGCGACAAAATTTGACAGATCAAGAGTAAATCTAGATTGAATCCAGATTTACCAATCGGAAATTCCATATGTTCCTATTTGTTTTAGAAAGTAAAATTCTTCTTATATTAACTTCTAATTCCTTATTTCTAATTTCTTTATAAATTTTTGTTAGTTGTTAGGTTAGTTGGATATCTATTCTGTTTTATATATATATTCCAATATATTTTCAATGTAAGACTGCAGGGTCACCTTCCTTAATTAACTGTTCCAGCTAAATGAATATTTCAAAAAATTCTTTCAAACTATTTATTTATATTTGTATATTTATCTTTTATCTTAAATAAACCTATTAGATTTTTTTATAATTAATGGTCGTATATACTACCAATATTTTTCGTCAACTTAATTACTAATCTATCGGAAAGAATATCCATTTGATCTATAAAACTGTAGAAAAATAATAATATTAGGTATAACATAAAAAATACTGGCAGTTTTTTGTGATTCGATGTACCACTGGTACCTATATATAGGGCAACACTAATCCGATTATGTTAAAAGAACATGCGCTTCAAAGGTGACATTTAAGTTTAATTTTTTTTCTAAAGAACTCGTGTGATTCATTGCTCGTATGAAAATTTATATTGCTTTGAAAATGAGTAAAATATCTGAAGAAATGAAGAAAACGTGATACTTTACAAACAACTGACCAAAGTATGGTTCATTTTCTCTGGTTTTTAAAAAAGTCATTAAAAAATCAATGAAATTTTTTAACTGATACAGCATGGGTGATATGCAAGCTGCCAGGTGATAGCTATGGCACTAGACATCAATTACATGACACTTTTGAATTTATTTAAAAAGTACAGGCTGACAGGAAAGTCACTGAAAATAGTTTTGTCAAGCTTTCCGTCGATAAACCACAAAAGTTCTAAATTGATTATGAAACTATCTGAAAAATGGCAAAAGATTATAAATAATACTTGCCAATTTATACTTGGTTGAAATTGATTCTTCATTAATTATTATTATTAAATTATCTGCAAGAATTTTATTTAAAAATACTACAGATTTTTTTTATCATACAATGTATATTCTCGGCTGTTAATGTTATTGCCTTAGTAAATCTTAATAGTTTTATGTATAATTCCATGATTGTAGATTGGTGCTTAGGAGTTGAAAATACTCAGCTCATAAATAAAACTTTTAGTTATTTCCATTATTTCCGTCATAAAAATATAATATTTATGAAATATATAAATATTAATATTATAATAATAATAATTTTTAAAGTTTTTATTAGTGTTGCCGGAAAAAGTTAAGCAACTTATAATGACAAAGAAACTATTTTTTAAAATTTAGAGCATTTTAGAATAGCAAAAAAAGAAAGGACAAACACAAAAATTTATTTAATTTATTGATGTGAGTACCAAGTACTCATTATCAGTGGTCTTAGGAATAATCAAATTTTGAAATTCATTAGTTTATAGTCCGTCTATAATTTGTTTGAACTGCAAGTGCCAGGCTTAGAACTCGTGCCTGTCAAATTAGAAGCGATGAGTAATCGTGTTTATCCACAAGTAAGCCTGGTCCACAGCGTTGTAAGGTCAGCCAAAATTTTAATAAATTAAATAAATTTTTGTGTTTATTCGTTCTTTCTTTGCTATTCGAAAACCCTCGAAATAATAATAATATATATAATAATAATATAAATAATAATAATATAAATAATAATAATATAAATAATAATAATATAAATAATAATATAATAATAATGATAATATAAATAATAAATAAATAAATATTAATGTGTGTTAAACTATTTTGTGTAATATTATTTCTGTAGATAGATTTGAGTGTCATCGTAAACAATTAAATATATTATTTGTTTTATAAATAATTTTAATTTATTTTTATTTAAATAAATGCTAATAAGCATATTAATGCTGATGTGAGTAAACACATTTGTTATTAAAATGCTAATATTTATAATTATTAAAATAATAAGCAGTAATTTTGTTTTAAGTTCTCTCATCGTAGGCAGTTACATACATAAATTAAACATAAATCAGTTAAGTTAAGCTGAGTTTAACTAAGCTTAGTTCAGATAGATGGTTTTGTACTCTTCTTCTTTGGTTTCTTTGCAATTCCAATGGCGCTCTTGCATACATTTTCAGCATATTGTGCTCTTCAGCACGTACAAGTCTCGTACGAGTATGTGGCTAAATGGTTTTAGCCGCTATTGCGGATGGTACCTCTGTGTTTTAGCCAACTCATTACGGTGAAGCAGCGTGTGTGTATGATCGAACAGAGTTACGCTCGGCCACTTTTATGACCGGTTGAGTGCTCAGTGAAATGGTCAACTGATCACTTTAGACTTTTCATGTTTTCAGTTGAAAAAAATATGCGCAACTGTGTTTACAAGCTGCGGAAAACATTATTAAGTGATTTCTAAAACCAACGAGTGCACTAGAGAGGATGATGTTTAGATAAAAAACTAACGAATAAAAAATATCTTATGTTTTTGTTGAAATTGGAAATGAAATTTTGAAATGAAAATTTGAGTTGCTGTTGTGCAGGCATTTCACTATTTCTTCATACGATTTCGGTTTTTGCAACAAAATTCATAAATTATTTGCGCTAACGTATATAACTGATATCAGCAGTTGAGTTTGCTTTATAAAAATGTAAATGTTGTTACTACAGTTAACTTTGTGTATTAACTGTTAAACGATATTAGTGAAATTTTGCTCATAATAGCAAGAACCGAATCCGGTTGTGATATGTTGCTAGAAACTTGTGAAGTATCAGATCCTTGCTAATTAGAAATGTACTGCATTGGTTAGAATTCAATATGAAATGTTAAGTATTTGAAGCTGAAAAGTGTATGTGCAATCTGAAGCGAAATATTTGTGATAAATGAAACTGCTATAAATCTCAAGTGTTATTGGACTTGACCGACTTATTAATACAGTGTAAATACAACTTAAGTCATTTTATTGCCGTCTAGTAATTGCAATAAAGAAAAATATCTTAGAAATAAGTAAGTGAGCAACATAAAAACATTGTTGGCAGTTGGCAGTTGGCATTGTCGTTGGTTGCGCTGTGTGTGAACTGTTAAATGTGTTTGATCGGTGTTAATTAATGCAATAACTTTCACTTGTCACTGTTGTTGGCTAAATATGATATATACATTGTGTATATATATACATATAACTAACTATAGATGTCTCAAAACAAATGTATAAGTAAATAAATAATATATTATTAATTCATTGCATTGTTTAAAATGAAAATATTTGTTTGCATTGAATTACAATGACTTTGATTGATTTGTTCATAGTGCTTTGATATAAAAATAAAGAACTAAGGAAAGAGTCTAAAATGTCAGAAAGTGTACGTTCAGGTAAATCGTCAGTACAATCTTCTGGTACTACTTCTACATCCTCAAAATCGCGTTGTTCTGCTGTGAGCAATTCAAAGAGTGATAGTAGCAGTGGCATAAGTAGCACTCGAAGTGGACATACAACACCACTCAAATTTACAAGTATTGTCAATAAAGTGGAATCGCTGATTAGTAAAATGCATAATGACAAACAGCATGGCACTAAACGCACACCCAACCACATAGATGATATGCACGGCTCCAGTAAATGTTGCACCACAACTAAATCAAATGAGAGACATCGTTGCAGAATCACAACTGTTGGCAGTGGCGCTGATGTTGAGACAAATATGGAAATGGAAAGTGTCATTTGCAGCGAATGTAAACGTTATGACACTCCACACATAAAACAGGCTGCTTCATTAGACTCACTAAACAACTTGACTGATATTGATAGTTTTGAGGGAAATGATATTATTTATACAGATTCTGATGATGCCGAAATTGCGCACATAACTGGTACAACAGCGGTGCAAGTGCATCGTCGTAGTGATTTGGATCAATTGACTGATGAAACGATACGTGAATTTAATGAGCAATGCTCTTCGCTAAGTCATGATATGGATTTTGAAAATGTATGGAGCACAGAAGAGGATGATCATAAGTGTTGTATTGAACCATGTTGTATGGGTACTACTCAACAAGAGACTAATGAACAAAATAATGTGCAGGAGGTACCAATTAAACAATTTAATCAGAAAAATCAATCAACTGTTTATAAAATTGCTAATAGCCAAAGAGAAAGAGAAAAAGCTAATAATATTAATAATTCTAATAATGTGAGTAGTAGTAATAATCATAATAATATTAATAATGAACATTTACAAAAACAGAAT
>NC_051846.1:79143437-79147615 GCF_002237135.1 Teleopsis dalmanni | reverse complement strand
GAACGCCTCTTTCTATTTAGCATAGATTCACCTCAGTGATTTGTGATTTTTTATTGTTTTCTATGAAAAACTATGAAAATGAGTTTTTGTTTTCAGTAGAGTAGCCTATATAAATAATAATGTTGACGAGGTCAACAATGTTTTAAAAATTACTAACTAAAAAAATGTATTAAATTCATTTTATAGAATTTTAGTAGATTTGTGTCGATTTAAATTAGTTCAATATTTTGTATACTTAGTATAGGATTTTAAACTACTGATATTCAGTTTAAAAATGATGGCATAAACATTATTTCTAATTTTATGTAGAATATATTTATCTACATACATAATAAGTAAATTTTATAAAATACCCATTAAACACGCCTTCACTGAGGTTAAATTTTCAACTAAATACATATAAAGGAATTTATTATTAATTTATTATTGCCTAAAGTAGAGATTGAAAACGGTTAATTTCTTAAGAATTCGAACATACTTAATTTTCTCAGAACTGCAACTAATAAGTTTTTGTGATTGCTAATCTTTAGAAATATTTTATAGTATAACTATAATTTTCAATCACATCTTTTATTGTCTAAATTTTTAGGAATACAATTTTTAATTACAAAAGAGATGTGTCAGTATGTGATTTTTCACTCTTAGGTGAAGCAACTATTTAAATTTAATTTAATATTAGAAGTTAGTAATGATCAGTGACCGATCAACTTAGAGAAATAATGAAATTATCTTAAAGCAGGGCTCTCAATTATGATATACTGATGGGTTCAAAATGGAAGATGGCAGTGCAGGAGCAGGAATTATGGGACCGAAATTCTGTAAAGCAATCGCATTAGGAAAAACCACTTCCATTTTTCAGGCAAAAGTCCATACCTTAGAACTATGTGCGAGAGAAAGCCTACACAAGGACACTGGAGGTACTAAAATATGCATGCTATCGGACAACCGAGCAGTTCTAAAATCTGTAGCAAATTCTTCATTCCAATCAAAGTTGGTCTGAGAATGCTCTCAACTTCTTAATACCCTAACATCGAGGAACTATGTTACTCTTTTGTGAATACCGGGACATTAGCAAATTCTTCATTCCTATCAAAGTTGGTCCGAGAATGCTCTCAACTTCTTAATACCCTAACATCGAGGAACTATGTTACTCTTTTGTGGATACCGGGACATGAAGTACAATGAAATAGCAGACTTCCTAGGAAAGAAGGGTGCATGTGCTCCTTTCATTGGTTCAGAGCCCTTCTGCGGGGTAACAAATAGCTTCACAAATTATTTATTATGTAAACGGGAGAAATAAAATCTAATTAAACACCGGAAAGTCCAAATAAGCATGGGACAGTCAAGACGATTCACTGATCCTGAACATCTCAAAGTTGACGCTAACCTTTACCTTAGCAGAAACGATATTAAAATCTACACTGAACTTCTTATAGGACACTGTAAGCTTTATTACCACATAAAGATTATAGGTGCATTAGAAAATGATTCCTGTTGACTCTGTCATAAGGAAAAGGAAACATCAGAACATATCCTATAAAATTGCCCAACGGCGGCAAAACGTAGACTCGACTACCTTGGAAGCGGGATCTTAGTCCCAAATCAAATAAGTAAAGTTAAGCCCACAGCAATTACGAGATTTATAAATAGTCTAGAATTGTTTTAGTTTGGCATTTAGGCACACAATAGATCTTTTAGATCAGGGTGCATTGATAACCTATTATTTAAAAATAATAATAATGACGTTGTGTCATGAGTAATCTGCATATTTTATGATGCAACAGGTAGCCTAAAACTTTGGAAATTCTACATCTACACCTGACGAGCAAAATTACTTCTTTTTATAAAGAGTTAATGTATTAAAAATTTAAGCTACATGACATCGGTACAATGACCCGAAGTTTGTTATGAATTAATATAAAAGTAAAACTAATAATTATTTAAATTCATTTATAATTTCCTTTATAATAATTTAGTTTAAGTTTTACTATTTATTTTTTACTATTCATACTACATTTATATTATAATGAAATGTTAGATAATAGTTTTATCTCAATGATTTTTAAAATTGCAGTACCACAATAATGCTCTATAAAAGCACAAAATTAATTATTTATGTACATATAATTTGTACTTCTACTATATATTGCTACCAGTTTTATCAATAGATAGAAAATTGATTTTTTAATATATTTTTCTTTAAATGCATTATACACTGAAAATTTTTTCATAATTGTTTTAAAAATAAAGTTTTAGTAAAAAATATCAAAATAATAGTTGTTTTGACAACTTTTAATTATAATAATGAAAATATGTATACGAGAGAATTTTAATATTATATTTTAAAATTTTCATTGACCTCATATTTATATAAATTTGCGACATTAACATAAATCTAAATAATTTTTTATATTTTTTTTATTATAAAATTGATTGCCTTTTTGCTTATAAGTTCAAAATTAAATTAAATATCTTTGGGCTAAACACATCTCAGCATTTTTATTATTCGCTGTAGTCTGCACAATGGAGCTCGAAATTTACGATTTGTTAAACAGAGTTCACTGCAAAGGTTTTAATTATTTTTCTTGTTTGTATTTTAATAATAAACCGAAAACCACAAAATAGTAATTATTTGTAGAACGGTAAATAAAATCCACAGTATTTGTTATATATACTTACATATACAATCTTTTAAAATTATATATTTGTCTCCTACTTTATCTCCTACTTAATTATGAAATGAACTCTACTTTAATATATATAAAAAAATTCTTAAAATACTTTTAGAAATCTGTCATGGTGCTTGAATTTACTATTAGATTCAAAATATATACTATGAACTGCTGTTATTTTTGTTTTGAGCTGAAACGTGAAAAACTTCAAAAAATTAAAAAACGCTTTAAAATCAAAACTATTTCCAACCCAATAATTTCCATTATTTGAACTTAACAAATAAAATAACAATAAAACTAGTAAATTTAGAAAACTGTCTGTCAACTGGAATTCTGCTACGAACTGCACTTAATTCTTTAAAGTGAAGTTAGTTAGTGAGGACTAGTTAGTGTATATGCGTGTGCCAAGACCGGTTAGTTTATTAAGCTGAAGAAGATCTTAATAATCTTCAATGATTTTTAATGCACCATAGTCGCTCAAAAATTGAAGTCAGACAAACTGTTGTCTTCGATTATTGCTATATGATGCTTTATGAATTCCTTTCACCAGACCCAACTGTTCAGAATTAACTTTATTTAACAGTTAAGCAACATTTGCGTGAACATATAGGCATAAGGAATTCAAAATAATAGGCCGATATATATTGGCTTTTGAATCAGTATAATGCACCATCTCACATTATTCATCAAAAATGTAACTCATGATGATTCTGGCTATACCCTAAGATCAAGAGACCACTCAGAGGTCATCGTTTCAATAAGATTAAGGAGATAGAAACTATACCGGTATAACTATATATCGATTATAACAGTTATTTCTAGAGTTGGTAAAAAAGTTTGGCATAATTGTATTGTATCTGATGAGAAGTACTTTGAAGGTAATGAAATAAAATTTGAAAAAACAAATAAAGACTTAAAAAGTTATGAACAATCTTATTTTTTCATCACAGTGTTATGTAGTAACTCTAAGAACTACTTTGTGAGAATTTTTCTATATTTGTATATTATATACTATATACATATTTTACTATATTTTGAAAATATTTTGCAAAATTTTATTTAATTGGAATTTTGTACCTATACTTATGATATGAGATAAACCGATAAATTTATATTTAAAAATACTCTTAAGATAATGTCATCGCAAAAATTCTAGTATTTTAAAAAAATTTTATGATAAGTCTAAACCTAAAATAAAAAATGCAAATTTATTAAAATATGCGTTTTTTAAATTAATGGGTAATATTAGGACTTAAATATATACAAAATTGATTGTTTATATTATTTCAATAAATTCAAATAATCATCTTTTTAACGCAAAAAATTTTGTCTCTCTCACTCATAAAGCCTGAGATATACCTTTTTAAAAAAAGTAGTCTAAAATTCTAATTCTCAAAATCCCATTTTTTAATTTTTTTTTTTCAAAATACGTTTGTTTTTATTTTACAAAAGAAACTCATTAAAAAAATGTTAACCAAATCTTAAGTGATGAGCTGAATGTTTGTC
>NC_051846.1:79005736-79143337 GCF_002237135.1 Teleopsis dalmanni | reverse complement strand
ATACTTGTTTCATACTAAACAAATAATTCATTTTTGATTTTCTTCCTTCTGTGGCTGTTTAAGTTAAACCTATAACACCAATTAAAGCTAATGTGAACAATTCATTTGGTGGTACCATGTGACAATACAAAAAAATGCACGGACAAGATATTATTGCTTTAATTTAGCTAATTCATACATTTCAGAAATTTTCATATTTCTATTTCTTCCCGACTTATAATTATTTGCATCCATCCCTGTCCAGATTCTTGCGTATGCTCATCCACAATCAATAATATAAAAGTTATACTATAAAAGTTATTATTATTTATTATTATTTAAGTTATTATACTATAAAAGTTAATTATAATAACTGCAATAACAATTGAAACGTTTTATAATTTTTCAATATCTCTAAGTGATATATATGCGACACCTTAAAGTTTTTTTCATCTTTTTAAGTAAATTGTAATATTTAATAAGTAATACACATTTAAATAGTCTTAAAGGTTATAGTCTTAAAAAGTCTAAAAGGTAAATCTGTAAATTATAGAAAAATCCAACAATATTATCATATATTAATGAATTGGGTTTTTTATTTTTTTAGTCAGCAAATATATTGGAAAAAGTTACCAAGACTTTCACAATTTAAAATGCTTTTAGGGACTTACAACTTAAAACGCTTCAATTGCATAAAACAAACAAAGAATAACCTACGAATTATTATGGGATTACTGATCGGTCACTGTAGATTGAGTAGTCACATAACAAAGTTAGAAATCCCATTCAACTCAGACTGCAGATACTGTAGAGAAGAGAGAGAAACCGCATACCATGTGCTAGGAGAGTGCCCAGAGAGGGTATTTCATGGAACATAATGACTCAAGATAAGGAAAGATAGGCCGTATACTGTCTTTCATTAAAGAAATTGAACTTGGAGAAACACTCTAATTCGACTAAGGGGCACAATAGATCTTGTAAGACGCAGTGTACTATCCCTTGTCTATATTAATAATAATAATAATCGACAAATATTCTTTGTGAGTGGTCTTTGAATATATTTATTGATTTTACACTAGTCCGTATAATCTCAGGCTTTATGTTCTGTATTTACCAAATTTGGACCTCCGACTCATTTTAAGAATTCATATATTTTAATTTTTTGAACATATAATAATTTTCTAGTAGTGTATAATATAATACCAATTTTTTATTAAATGTTGTATGTGAATTTTGCAATTTTTCAGTAAAGTATATAATATGTACAAAATTCTTTTTTAATCAAAAATATACAACATTGGATTTTTTAATATATAACAATAAAAATACAAAAATATTTTTTATTGTATATATTTTTATTGAATTTCCTATATAAGACCAAATAAACGATTTAAAAGAATCACGAGGATTTAAAATAAATAAATAAACATTTTAAATCATATATCCGTACGTACGTGTATGCCATGCCTTAGCAATTTTATTGCACTTCACATTTTGTTTATTTATAAATGTTAAGTAAACAAAAGTACACAGAAACATTCTTTAAGGTGAGAGTTCAACTAAGTTATTTCAAAATTACTTAATTTTATCATTAAAGAAAAATATCTGCATCTTTATTTGTAATCTTGAAGGTGCGTGTACTTAAAAATTACTTAAAAAATAAATTCTTTTATCAAACTCGATCAGTTCATTTTTGTTTCAATAAGCAAAAATCTGAGGCGCCAAAACTTTTTTGTTTATATAATTTCTGATCGTATTTCTAAGTTTTTATTTTGAAATAATTAATGCCTAACACACTTTTGCAACAGATTCAATGTCTTATATATTGCGGATATTCATATTAAGTCAAAATGAGCACGATCCGAAAAACAAAAAATTTAATTCACAATTAATTAGAATAAATTAGAATAAAACGAAACATTCGCAGCATCTGGTCTGAGTAGCCACAAATCTGTGGGTTTTATTTCCAAAGCCTGGACGATTCATTGCACTGAGGCATATGCAAAATTATTCATGCTTGACTGGAACGCTGTGGAAGATATCATGCTTTTGATTAACATATTAACTTGTGTGAAATATGAGCATAGTAAAATCATTTTCACATTGTTTTATCTAAACATTTATGTATTATATGAGCTCAAATAAATTGCATGCGCCTATAGTTGTTGAGCCACCGCAGAAAAACAGCCTCTTTCATGTTTACGTAGTGCTATTTTTCTTTTATATTATTTTTATTTCAACAATTGTTGGCAGGAGCGTAGCTAACGAGGGATATGCACGATTATAAATTTCGTTTTAGATTTAGATTTCCATTCAAAACTTGAATGTTGCAGATCGTATTTATAAAGAAATTTAACTTTCAACTTTGTTGAATTGATTTTCTTTTTAGACTCTTGAATTGTTAAATTTAGTATCTAGTACTGCAAGTAATACAAGTTAGTAATTCAACTTTTTAAGGGATTTATATGCCTTGGAGATGAATACTTTTATTCTGCTTGGCACTATGAATTTTGCAGGTCTTTGTTGGCCGGTTTCATATATGCTCCAGCAAAATACCGAATATTTATTAAATTAATTTCATAATCTCAATAGCAGTTCTGTATAATGCTTAGCTTAATTCCTTTTTTATAGACGATATAATATGAAAATTAACATCAAGACTTTATAAAAATTTATCGATTTTACAATTACCAAAAACAGCAAGAAATACAAAGTGTTTATTATAGGAATAAAAGTTTTCATCTTTCTTTAAAAAGTGCCTAACAACAATAAATTATTTAAAACTTTATATTACAATTTTTTATCTTATAAAACACAAAATTTTCACTATAAGGTTAGAAAATTTAACTGAATTTACAGAATAAATAGGAGAAGAAACATCTAGGAAGGTATTTCATTGACCACAAAGATCTAAGTCTTCTACTGTCTTTCATTAAAAAAATCGGACTTGGAGAAACACTCTAATCTGACTAAAGGGCACAATAGATCTTTTAGATAACAAAGCACAATGCCTACTTTTGAATAATGCAGAATAATTATATCACTCCTTTTTATTTTATTTTATTTTTTATTATATTTTCATTTTTAACATATGAACCTCAAATGTGTATAACCATCAACTTCTTCAACTTATAAAGTAAACACCAAGTTAACAATTAAATTCAAATTTCCACTATAAAGTTAGAAAATATAACTGAATTTAGGAATAAAACATATCTCCCTTTTTTTGAAAAATTTTAGACATGTGAACCTCAAAATATTATACCCAAAGTAATATTTCATTATAAAAAGGGGCCACTAAGTGGTCCTCTACACCATAAGTCCCCTAAGTGTATTCGTCACCGATCGTTGCTAAAAGTATTGTCATATCTATGTAAGCCGGTTAAGCAGTCATCTAGAAGTCAGCTAAGCAGTTAAGTAGAAGTTGGGCAAACAGCCAAATAGTAGCAGAAGGCTACTGCCAGTAGTAGTAGTCAGTCGAGAGTAGGCAATCGGCAGCAGTAGTCGGTCGTAAGCAGTCGGTATTAGAAGTTGTTTTTGAGTTTAAATTTTACATGCATTAATATCACTATATTTTTGTTCATAATTAAATATTTAACTTTTACATGTATTAATATCACTATATTTTTGTTCATAATTAAATATTTAATTTTTACATCTATAATCAGGTAAATATTACAAACTCCTAATTGCAATGTTATTACCTATTCTTTGATATAATTATATAATAATAATATATATTTAACTAAGTTTCATTATTTCCTGAATCGTCTTTTTGTCTAAATTGTCTCTATTCAGTTTCAATAAGAGAAAACCTTAAATAAAAAAGTCTTCAGTACAAAAATTAGTTATTGCAAACCCCTAAATCTGCTTCCTGACTACGCCCATGTTTGTTAGTATTTGTGAAGAAAGTAATTGTTATTTATTAACTCTATTATTTAATAAATTATGCATAAAGTATTCAAAATATTTAAATATAACATAAATTAAATTGCCTTCATATGCAATACAATTACTTCGCATATATTTTTTTTTGTTGAAATAAACATTTTTTTTAAAATATTTAATGACATAGATGGAAAAATATGACTAAGTCAGTGCACTGATAGAAAAAACAATTTTTTAATAAAAAATAAAATTCATACACGTAAAGAATGCTGTACATATAGATACTATTAATTACTAATATGATAAATATCATTAATATATGCGAATACAATTACTAAAAGTGTTTTTATCAAGAAAATTTCAAAACTATACAAATTTTGTAGGAATTAAGACTTTAATAATTCTAATAATAATGTTTAATTTGAGTAAAAATAATGTATATTGTTTTAATAATTAAAAACGCATTAAAGAAATAAATTTTATAATCCATCTTCATCGTCACAAACCAAAATGAATTTAACTTACTCGTCATTCTCCCTTATGTATCTCTCTCTTTCATTTTTTTGTTTCGTCTCTACTGTCTTCATCAATACAATCAATGATATGTTTCTGCGCCTAATCTGTGCTGGTTAAAGTCTAAGATTGGTTGCTGTGGTCGAATCACATCAACATCCATGTTTGTATTTAGCACACATATTTTTCAAAGTCCCGTTCAATTCTTAACTGATATCATTCTTATCAAAATTTCACATTCAAGTGTGGATAGCTTCAAGACATGTTTATGATATTATTATTATTTGATGGAATCAAACATTAGATGTCCGTTATACCATATTCGTTGATGGCTCTATCAATAAACACCAACGGATTTCTACCACTTCAGTAGTACCCAGAAAATTTTTATAAAAACAATAACTACAATTCAACGAGATAAGTTTGAAAGTGTAAACTATTACGTTACGGGCTCCTTTGTAGAATATTGGATAATTTGCTTAGTGCTCAGCAGAATACAGTTTAAAAGCAGTGCTGCAGACGATTAAAGCTAACTATCTTTATCTTTTTTACAAAATAAAAAAATTGATTTCATGCAATTACTATAAATCTATGTTATATTTAAAAGATTTAACGGTCTGTTCTGCCAGATATCATTTAAACCTGATCAACGAGTGAAAGTATGCGACTTTTCAAATGACCATAAGGGGAAATAATAGTGTGATCCCAATTTAATCTAATTTGATGTAAAGAAGTATACAAAAATGGGGTCTGCCAGCAGGACGGATATCACGTTTGGTGTTCTGCTCGCACTGTTGGGAAATGTTTTGACATAAACTAACTGAATTTCTGGATCAATTCATTTCTGTGAACAAAATATACATAAGATTAAGGAGATTAAAGAACAGCGAAAATAATAGATACAACGAAGTGCACCAAATCGTACGAATCGAAATATTGTCAAGTCTAATGAAGGGCTAATGAATATCTTATTCGATAGGGGCGCCACATATTCTTCATTACTCCAACAAAGTTGTATATTGCAAATTCTTAAACATGTCAATCTAAGTTAAACGGGCTGCTTAAAACTAAAATAACTCTACTTCGGTATGAAGTCAATCACCTATTCTGATCTAATCCAATTAATATGCAACGTCAATTAAGTGCAGCGCGTGTTTTAAAAACATATTTTTTAAAGTATTTAAATAATTTAAATAATATAAGAAGTGCATAAATTTAGTTCATGTCAACTGACGTATATTGGATTGCGTCAATATAAAAATAGTTCAACTGAAATCACGTTTGAGTTTACATCTGATCATGAACTTCATGACATTGTTAATGTCCTGTTTAGAAATAAGTGAACATTTTTAAAAAATATAAAATACATGAAGACAAACATCTTAATTTATTTTAAATAGATACAAAATATGCATGAAGGAAATTTGCGAAAGACAAATTTTTCGGAACAAGAGTTGAGATAAAATAATGAAAAAATTGCATTCGCTTTTTGAATATATATGATTTAAGGAACCGATATTATAACTATAACCTATACAATTTATTACTTACAAGATGTAGCTAATCGTTAATATATTATTATGAGCATGTCAATATATGGACAATCATTTTCTCTTGCATAAACAAAATATATAGATCTTAATGCATTTCCTGCTGAAACTGGAAACTCTGAAGAAGTAATTAGTGCGGATGAGATACACATTATTTTATAAGATCTTATATATGCAAATGAAACTATAACGTAGTACGCCATCTAGTTGACCGTATAGGTTCTTATGTTAACGTGATCAACGGATGATATACCCATGATAAATATATAAAACTGAGAATGTAGTGCGAGTGCGAGGCTATGTGATTTATACCTAGATAATAAATCAAACCACTTTCGAGGTATATACGATTCACAAAAATCTTTACGAAGAATACGAAAGTATTTGTTGTTGTTACAGCTAAACAAACAATAGATGACCTTCATTCTTGAGTTCCTGTTGGGAGTGATAAGCGGCACTTAATCATTTGTATAGACAAATATTCGGCCATCTAATCAAAATTGGTCGACTCTGTCGTTTGCCTATGTCGTTATACTCTATATGCAATTAGGCAATTATGAGAAGTTATATTAAAAACGTTTCTTGGTAAATGTGATTTCAGCTATTTTGATATTTAAGTCTAAAAATTTAAATTAAATTTTACCTGCTTCCTTCGATAAATTCAGAACTTCAGTATGATTGTCAACTTTAGTATAGGTATAAATATTATTTTGAGGAGCATGTTTATTGTGCTGTTAAGAGTTCTTAACATTAGTTAAGAATTACTTGAAAATATTATCAAAGTTTGGAGAAACAAACTATTTATTCTTAGAATCCTTATATTATTATTATTATTGAGTAAGGGATCGTGCACTGCGACCTAGAAGATCTATTGTGCCCCTTTGTCGGGTTAGAGTATTTCTCCAAGTCCGATTTCTTTAATGAAAGACAGTATGGATCCTATCTTCCCCAGTCTTGAATCCTTATGATCCATGAAACACCCTCCTAGGTGTTTCTTTGCTTATGCATCAGTGCCGGGCACTCCCCAAGCACATGGTATGCCGTTTCTCTCTCTTCCCTGCAGTATCTGCAGTCTGAGTTGGATTGAATTCCTAACTTCGGTAGAATCTTTATAAGGGATCCAACTTTTCTCAACTTTAATTCATTAAGACTCACACTTCGAATAGATATGAGTCGTATTTGTATCTAAAACACTACGAATTAAACAGCAAATATTTGCATTTGTAAATAAGTATAAATATATAAGTATGTATGTATATAAATATATTTAGTTGTTTTATTTGTGTTGTTTGCATAAAAAAACGTATTTTTTTAATTTGCCAAAAATTCCGCTTCTTAAAAAAACTGAATTTATTTTTTCATTATTCATTGATGGGATGTATTTGCTTTTATATCTATTGTTTTTTTATTAAATTTTTATTTTTATTTTATTTAACAATTTAATGAGGAATGACGCATTATTGAATTTTACTCAAATAAATTAGACAAAGCGTGTACAAATAAAATAAATTTTTCTTCAAATTCTGATAGAAATTTACGTTTTGTGAGTGATGAATGCTGGGGGCCAGCTTAATCCATCAAAAAAAAAAATGTTACACAAGTAATAATGAAATGAAACAGTAGAGCAATAAAGCAATGAAGCTTATAATTTGTTTGATAAACATAATTCCCTTTGCTCTTTATGGCGCTCCACTGAGCTTTGCCGTTCTGTTTCTAATATTACAAAGAATATTTCTGTGCGATCATATGTCGCTAATTTGTCTTTGTTTTTATATTTATTTATTCTTTTTTTTGTTTTTATTTTTTTTTTCACAAAAAAACTCAATATGTTCTAAGCGGGAAAGACCCTTGAATGTATCAAATGTACTTCAATGTATCGTTGAAGTAAAAAATTAAATTGATTATTCTCAGGAAATTCTAATTACTTTTGTTTTTGTAAACGCAAATAAATGCTCAAACGTATATTAAGTCTTAAATACTCGTACTTGCTTTCAATTATCTATTCTAAAAATTATAGTAATGAAATTGCCAAGAATGGAACCAGTTTAAGGTTGAGGTTAATTGTATTTTTAATTTGTAAAATAATGTATGTACACAGAGATATTATTTGATTTTCAGTATTGTTTCTATGCGAATTCATGAATCTACAATAATCTCTGATGAACTACTTGCAATGAATTCGCTAGATTATGTTATACTTGTACATTTAACATTTTAATTGAATTTTTTATACAAATCTATTTTAAGTGCACCCCTTGGGAAATTAAATCTTAGCCAATTAATTAATTAATTTTATTATCAAGAACTTTACTATTAATTACCTAATATCAATAATTGATATTTTTAATATTAACCCATATTGGTTTCTTCATTATTTAATTTTAATTGGCTTATTGTATTTTAAGTAAACTCTTTGGGGAATTAGAGCTTAGTCAATTAATTAATTAATTTTATTTTCAAGAACTTTAATATTAATAGTAAAGTAAAACTTATAATTTCAATGATTGATATATTTAATATCAACCCATATTGGGTTCTTCATTATTTAATGTATATTTTTTATTCACAATAATATCAGGCAAAGATCAAAACTCTTCAAATATAATAAAATTACAATTTACTAATAAATTCTAAAGCCAATATGATCATATGTTGCAAAAGTTTGAGGCTGTGCTACCCAAAGCAATATCAATATAATCCAAAGGCTTCGAAACAAAATTCTTTTTCAAACGTATCACGATACGTTCGTAATGTACTTACATATATATACACCGAGATCTTAACATATCAATAGTTGCTGAGGAAATTAAGGGATAAGCTGTAGCTTATTCTAAGCGACAGCTTATGCTAAGCAATTTGTGCCTAAGCGCTACACCGACGACTTTCCTGAAAGAAGACTTTCCTATATACTATTAATTTTCTTGTAACTAGTTGTAGTGTTAACAAACTTTGTTATATGCATACTTGAAATCCTTATAATACAAAAAAAAGAATAATAAAAAGTAAGCTGATAAGGCCACATTCTAAAATGAACAGTTAACCACTACAAGTAAAGCATATAGTATTTCACATTTTAACCATAGAATTTTCCACCACTATTACAGATTCCGCGATTTGACAACTGGTTTTGATAACATCCAATATTCTGAGCAACTTTTCCACAACACAATACTTTATGTTGAGTAGTTTCGTTAAGTAGCTTAGAAAAAATTTACATATACTCATTAATAATTTAATATTTATTACTTTAAAGCCACATATCTCGAGAATTAAGATAAATCGATAAGTGAAAAAGTAGCCAGAATATTAAAAATTACTTTATGTGTAAGAGCTGTGAACTAGAGACCATAATTCAAATATTTTATAAATCCTCGACTCTGACAGAGTCCATACTTAATATGCGAAAAATAGGGCATCAAAACTATAGTAATTGTACTTACTATATGTGTTAGAATAATTAAACTAGATACAAAATTATACTCATATATTACATTGATTACATTATTAATTATTATATAAAGCATTGACTAAACCAGTTTAATTTTTATAAGTATCGTTTGAAAGTATCGTTTTTATAAATAATTATCAATCACAATTATCTATCATATTTATCTATCATAATAATCAGAAAATTATATTTTATCATATTTTTAGTAAAAAATTAAATAAAAAGTAATAAATTTAAAAAATATTAATTTATTTATTTATCTATAAAAAAAAACTCATTTCAACACAAAAAAACATTTCAGCAAATTACAATTCTCATTTAGTTTGCATAGAAAAATTAAATTTTCATTAGGTACTTCAAAGATTAACGTTATTAATAATGCAAATGAAATATATTATTATCATAGAATATATTTTCACATAATGAATTTATTCATATTTATCAATTAGTCATATACATGGATTCTTAGAGAGTTTTGTTATGGAAAACTAAATTCAATATGAATTTATCAAATAATTTCATAAAATCTATATTATGTCAATCAATAATATCCGTAATGTGGTAGAAGTTAAAATCATTAAAAATTTATTTACTTTGGTGTCATAATCGATGTATCTTCCAAAAAAGCTACCATTTATTTTTTTTAATTTATGATTTAGGAAGAGTGTATAATTAACTTTAAGCGGGTTCTGTCCGCATATAACATAAACCCTACCATATTCCTGGCGATTTCTAATGAAGCTTAAACTGAAAGAAATTTATAGTTGAAATATAATAATTATTGTTCGAAATCATTTAATAGCTGGGAAATTTCAGCAGAATCGCCGCTTTTCAAGACACCTTTTGTGATTGATTTTATAAGGCGGACAACTACAACTAAGACAACAATTTCAAACCATATTTGGTTTTATTAAAAACTTTATTAAAAACTATATTTTCAATATAATAATTGTATACTAAGGGCAATGTTATGTAGAGTGTCATGAGCTCGTCATGAGCAAAATTGTTGATGTTTTCAATGCAAATTATAAGATTGAGAGTGAGAGAAAAAATAATATGTCGGTTCAAAATTGATCATAAGACCCGAAACTTTAAATACCCTCACACTTAAGCAAAGCAATGTTATTCCGTAATAAATGTCAACATTTGTATCTTTTATTAGCAAATTATTACAATTTCTGTGACATTCTGCATAACATGAATTTTGTCATTATCCAAAAGAACCAATTTTGACGAGCCCATGACACTCTACATAACATGGCTCTGAAAGAAGAATGTGACCAAAGCTTAAAAAATATTTTAATTTGAATTTTAATATAAAATTATTTATATATATACAAATATTCCAAAATAGTTCAAATTATACATCAATATATATATAAATTATTTATACCATACTATAACGATTATATTTTAAATAAATTAAATTTTGAAAATAAAATTTATTTTTAAAAATAAAATTAACTTTTAAAAAAATTAATTTACCTTTGTGTACGAGTAATAATTTTTTGCATGTAAATCTTTTGTTTTCTTGGAGAGATTTCGAAGAGTAGCCCCCGTGCACGCGCATAAATATTTTAAGCTGGAGACAACTTTTTTTGTTTCGGAATTGTTTAAATTATTGGTTGCGTCGAGATCATCGCAAGAATGATAAGAACTGTTGCGACGCGATTTTTTTATTGTTGAAGTCGGAGTGGTGGTATGTGATTTACACGGAGCAATCGAAGGTGAGGACTTATTATGACGAAAATAACCTTGTTGTGGTTTTTCTTTGGTTGCGTTGTAATGCTGCAGATTCTTTGAATATTGTTCATAATCCAGAGAAGGCATTAAAGCTTTATTGCGATGATTCAAAGCCAAATCATTCAATTGGTAAGCACTGTTATGGCTTTTAATAATTTTCACTTCTGAACTTTCTTTATCAAATTGTTCTTGTTGTTTTTTATAGGCGCTGGTAGATCTTGTTGTGAAATTCTGTAAAAACCTCAATTAATTAAGCATTTTGCTCAACGAACTCCTTTCACGAGGAAACTGTATAAACAGTTCTTGTTTATAAAAACAAAACAAAAATGTCAACAAAAATGTTGTTACCCTTAACAATTTTGAATGTTGCTGAAGTTTCTACTTGCGTATATACATTTTTATTATATTTCTTATTGTAAATATTATACAATACACCACTTGAACTCTAGATATTATCAATAAGTTCAAATTATACATAGAAAGGGGTGCATTGACTTTCGTTATTGAAATTTTTGATATGTTGTTGTGTTGTTGCGTTGTTGTTGCCAAAGAAACAAGGAATTACCAAGTATTGTCGAATAGCTTGTGAATTTCGCATGCAGGCCCTGACCTTGACTACTTGAAATTCGCTTAATGCTTTGTGTATCGCTTCTGTATACATCTGAATACATAGATTCAAGTATACTCAATTGTTTAATTTATTTTCTTTATTTGGCATTTGTTTTATTTGAACAATTAACTTGCCAAAAATAGTGTTAAAAAATGCTGAGATGTTTTGCTGTTGATTGTTACAATGAAAAAATTGAAATAAATAAAAAACATTTTAAATATTTCTGTTTAACGACATTTCCATGTCGCGATCTATTGTTTGGCATAAGACTCAACAGTTGTTGACTCAACAGACCGACCGCGCACGTATGCGGGCTTGAAATTGACTTTTTAAGTGGCGTTTGAGCCGCTTACACTCAAAAATTACATATTTCTCTTACAAGTCCCCGCCACTACTGACATCGGCCGAAAACTAAACCTATTGCTGTCACGAAGCGAAAGTTATTCGTATAACTCTTCAACATGATATGCTATCACAAAACTAAAACGTGTACAATAAATAACTATATTCATTTCTTTGTATTTGTTTGTATCTATGTGTCTGAGTTGAAGCCGTAATTACCAAGTCGAGTTTTGTTTTTGGTTAAGTCTAATTTTAGCTCTAAATGGTTTTTTGTTGAGTTATGTTTTGTTTCTGCTTTTAACCATATAAGCTACAAACAGTAGAAAGCGTCATTTTTCTTAAAATATTTATAACATATTTTCTATGCTTTAAGCGGAAAATATACACACCACATACTATAACCCCCTGTTGTAGGTCTATGTTTATTAGCAATAAATAAAGAAAATTCATTGAAATTCTATTTGAGTAAACCATGATTCACTAATTACCAAAGTAACGATCTCGAATTCTACTCAAATTAATTTTGTTTCTAATTTCAAACACAAAACACATAATCACGAAAAATATATATAATATATACATATATATATAATGCATCGCATTTATCCCTTCTCAGGTAGCACATATTTTTAATATGAGTTGGCAATTTCGTGGGTTTTAATTAATTTATGTATACAAAATTCAGGCTTTGAATTGATGAATGACATAGAACTCTTCTTTATTCTAAAATGCATTATAAATTTTATTTATAAATTATGGAATTATATATTATATATAAAAATATATATAAAAAAAAAAATATATATATATAAATATATATATTTATATATATATAATGTATATATATAAAAAATTGCAATTTAATAAAATTTTATAAATTACACCGAACAAACAAAAATAAATTACCAGATTGTGGCAACATCACCAAAACTTTTGAATTCAATTTTATAAAGTCGTTTGCAATCAGAAATATATAGAAACCGATGGTTAGAAAAAATAAAATCTTTTTATATTTGATACATACAAACTACGAGTATTTTTTAGTATACGATAGACCCAAACTACTATATATCGTTTATATCAATTTATAACAACTTTTTATTTCGCCAGTTCATAGATACAATTTATTCTTTAATATATGAGAGACCAAAGCCCATAGTTGACTTTTTTTATGTACACATACAAGTCATCACTACACATAATTCTACGATGAAGTGCTTTATAAACTTCGCGAACAGATTTATTTTTTAATAAGGAAATTTCCACAATTCGGAAGCTGAATTCGGAACACTGTGTGATTTCGAATTCTCTTTTTGGATTTTTCAATTGTGTAATGTTAATTGGTGGTTGTTAAGATGTAATCTGCAACCCATTTTTTATTAGACATACTGATCTCTGGTAATAACTGGTTAAAGTTCAAAAATTGAGGTTTTAAATTGTTAATAAAAAACATTTTATTTTAAGATATATGTTTTTAGTAATATTACTACGAATAAATAGATAACCCTCTCTGTCTTTGACATTTTTTTTCTAAATTCGCCTACTTACTTATCAAAAAATAAGAGTTTATAAAATACTTCTTAAAACGGTTCTTTTCTACAAGCTCATTTTAAATATAAATCTATGTTTAAATTAGGAGAATCTATGTTTAAATTAAATTAGGAAATTCCGTAAGAAACGGAATTTATCTATGTTTAACATATAATTTATGTTTATCTATTTATAAATAGATAACAGTAAATATCACAAATTTACTGTAAACACGAACTTCGTATCTCTAAAACTAAAAGTTTCTTATAAACCCTTTCAAGGTTTAATTTTTGAACTGATTTGTGTGTCCAAACCTCTAGTTATCTGCTAACTGTAATCGCTCTATAACCATTTTTATGGTAGCCCACTATATAATTTAGATTATCTACAATTAGATTAACCATTTTAATAACAAATCTTTCAGATATGCATAATCAGATATGCAATGTATTTTTAATATTAAAAATGTTTACTGAGATATTCTATAGAAATTTCCAATACTCTTATTCGCCAATTTTTATTCATTATATTTTCATTAAAATGTATGCCTTTAAGTTGAGTTAAAGCCTCATAGAATTGCGGGTTTCAAGAGTCTTAACATACTACAATACAACTTCAAAAAGTATGTGTACAAAAACAAATTTGCAACAACAACAACAAACTATTTGTTATAAATAAATAATATTCCTTAAAAATTTTGTAAGTTAATTATTGATTTGCATTATTACTACGTATTTGTATATATTAGTAGGAAGGTAAGTCCAGACTAGGTTATAAGAATAATTTCAATGTTCGATTTAATTACTTTAGTAGATGAGGTTAAGATTGAAGATGAATAAGATATAGTATATTATTATGTTGAGGCTATTTGAGGTTTCTTCATAACCCCTCCCTACACCTTGACTGGGTTATTTTTTATCACTTCACCAGACTAAGCAATAATTGATCTCAGATCTGCACACCTCCCCGAGGACCCTGTATATGTGTATAATATTTTTCATATGCTAAAAGCACTACTAGTCCTTGATTTCAATGTTCTGTAATCGAAGCTTTTAGAAACTGAAGCGATGACACGTCTCAATTCATTCAGAACATTTATTAATATGAAATATGTATTATGAAAATTGCTTGAAATGAAAACAATTGTTTAAATTGCATTATAACAATAAACGTAAATAAATTTAATAAGCTGTTAAGTTGATATGAAATTGTTCGTTCATCGTTTGTTTGATTGTTTATTTGTTTGTTTTATAGCAAACAAATCAAAAATATCTAAAATAAATACGTGAAGTAATTTATTTGCATACTTTGCATAGTCAGCGATGCTCTCCAGTGCACAGCGGGGCTTGCGAGTAATGCTTGTGTTCTATTATTAACAACAATATAAACAACAACAACAACAACAACAACAACTACAGCAACATCCGTTGAGAAGTTGAACAAGTCTAAATAGTCATTTTGCATATACTTTATCGCTTTCACTTTGTTTGTGTTTTTGTTTTTGATTTTTTTTTATTTTTATTTTTATTTTTGTTGATATGCCCGTACATGCTTCCATGCATTTTTGTTGACATTTGTGAAACCAACAACAACAACAACAACACTCAACAACAACACTCAACAACAATAGCAAGAACAACCATAAAAATAATAAAAATATTCATGAACATGTAGTAGGCGCGCTGACATTTATAAACTTTGATGCCAGCTAAAGTTCATTTATTGTTGTTAGTGTTTTTGTTATTGTGTTTGTTATTGTTTTTTTTTTCCAACAAAATAAATGTAAAATCGTTGTACATTTATAGTAGGGGGAAAAATATAAATAAAGGAGGTTTATTTTACCATTTGAGATTGACGTGCGTATTTTATTTTATATTACAAAAAAAGGAAATGAAAAATTGCATTGAAAATATTTGTAAAATTCATCACTAGTAGTTCATTAAAATACATGAAATATCGATTTTAAGTATTAACATCTTTTGCTCATATCCACCAAATTAACAACCACCGCCAATATAAAATTGTTTTGGAATACCGTTTATGTTTATGGTAAGAGGACACTGAGTCAACAAGGTAGTCAGACGGCACTCACAGGACAAATGTCCTGCTTTACAATGTAATCATCCGATTCTCACACAAAAGTCGATTTTATTTTAGTCAAGGGTTCGTTGCACTTCCGCGTACACTTTTTTTCTTCTCATATATAAAACGTGTTTTAAAGAACAAATTGCTATTATTTACTGCACTCTATTATTATTAATTCTTTTGTACTGAATAAAATTTTATTATATTTCTAAATATTTTTTTATCAAAAATAACACTCCAAATTTAAAATTTTATATTGCATAAAATTTGCTTGATTTTTTTTGTTTTCTTAAATTATTTGCAATAAAATATTTAAAAAAAAACTTTATATTGTATAATAAAGTAATGGTAATCCAAAATGAAATTGTTGATAAACAAATCAACAATAAATCTAATTGATTTGCGAACAGTCTCAGACGACGACCAACGCCAACAAATGTCAAAACCGCACTACGAAATTGAACTCAATTTACTCAGATTCTATACAACAACAAACCAACAAACAGCGCTACTAGCCGAGGGTTGCGCTGGTGTGATTCATCCCACAATTTCCCGTATTTGCTTGGCCCGAGAGCTTTGACTGGCTATGCACTCTTCAACTGAAGAACAAACGCGTGCGTTGTTCTCCATATACAAAAATTCTATTTATTATTTTCTCTGTTTATTGTTTATTTGCTTTACTTATCTTCTTTGTTTATATTCTACTACAAAATAAAAGCTCTCAAGTCGAAAGCTTTTTTTAATTTTAAATTTGAATTTTTGAACAGCACATATCGTACGATATTTGGGTTATTGAATACAAACTATTATCAAGCGATTCTTGCAATTAAAAAGTGAATTATTAATTATTGAATTAAAATAATAATGATTATAATAACAATAATGATACATTAATTTACGTTATATATTACATAGAAAGTATTATAATAACACATATACTATAATATATATATATAACCTAGTTTTACTGCTTGAGTTTAGATTTAGTTTTAGTTTTATAATTTTGCTTTATTGATGATTTTTAGTATTTACTAGGTTTTCTTAAAACTAGAAATTACATTAATAAGTATTATATACAGCAGGTTCTTAACATACAATTGTGTATTTTCCTAAGAGTATCTTACGTTATCACAGGAGACTTATAAAAAAATAGATAAATTCATAAATAACATTGACCATAAATTTTTCTAAAAAATTTAAAATAAAAGGAAATTACATCATTTTGCTTGAGTTTAGAATATGCTACATAGAATTAAGTATTTATGAGCTTATAAGGTAGAAACTGTTTTAAAAATATACAAAAACAATATACACGTAAGACCTGTGTTTTACTTGAAGTAAAAGATGACAAATAAGGGGTGGTATTAAATACTAAAACTAGTAAACAGTTTCGGTTAGATTGTTCCAGCGATCTAAACAACACATTTAGGCTTATTGGCCCACTGTATTATCTTATAATATTGTAAAGGTTTAAAAACCACTTTTAACATATGGCAAAACCAAAAATGCTGTTTAAAAGAATCCTAATACTGATAAATGTGATGGGCAGTAACAAATGAAATGTGTGGCATATTCATCATCCTCTTCACAACTGCGACAGGATAGATTAAACGGCAAATTCAATCTTCTAATATGGTTCCCCATTTACCTGTGACCCATCAGAAAACCTACCACAAGACTCTTATCTTTATGGGGTATCTCAATAAGAATGTTGGGGTTTCTCTCAATAGAATGCGGCCAACTTACACACAGATGCCAGCATATCGTTGAGTCTTCCCATGTTGTATTCAATTGCTCAACACAAAAAGAATTCAACACCTGTTTGCGTGATGTCAACAAAAATAGTTAATAACAATAATAATAAATTTAAACTAACAGTTTGACAAAGCAAATAATATGCTAATAAACTATAAAGAGCTGGAAGACGATGTATTGTTCAGATTTATCGATATATTAGAAAAAAAGTAAAATAAAACTTTTTTTTTAATTTGTGCAGTGCATGGTAAATAAAAAAATAAAGTAAAATAAAACATTTATTATAATATTTATAAAATAAAATAAAATAAAATAAAATAAATAAAATGAATCCAGAACTTAATTTTATATAATCAAAAGAACACAATTTGGAGTGTTGAAGTATTTCTAATGTAATTGTATAACTTATATTCTTAATTTAAATCCAAATTTAAGGATAAAAATTTCAATTGAATAAAGCAGCAGAATTAAATATTAAAAAAATTCTATTTTAACGAATTATTCGTTTTAAGTTTTTACAAGATAAAGATGAAAAGTATATTTAAATATCTATCTTGTGTCGTATATGGAGAATTTGATTATTCTAATTTATTTATTATTTAATGAGATACGGGTACTCGTAATTACCGAGAGGTATGTAATTGCCTGCAAGGTTTGATGTATGCAACGGCCTATGTTATAAAAAATTCCACGAATTGTTTATCTACAAACTCATCAGACTGCCTGAAATACCATATTTTATTTTATAATATAAGGTCAGTCGGCTAATGAATACTGACTCTGATCTTCAAATTTGACAGGGCATGAATTCAACCCTCGGTACATGCAAAAAATTATTTACGATTAATTAAATATAAGAAATAATTCAAACGCTACTGATGAAAGGTATTTGGCAATATTAGAGACAGCTGTTTAGTCAGCCAAAAATTCAATTAAATAATAAATAATAAAATTTTATTGTTGGAATTTACTATTATTCAAAATATGTCTCTATTGAAAATAATAGTTTATGTCAACAATTTAGTTTCTTTCGTTAAAAGAGATGTTAAAAATCAATATATTATGAGGAAAGATATTTCGAGCAGATAACACCATAACCGAAGAAAGCATTCAGAATTTCCTTATCGATATGTTTTAGTTTATATCGTACACATTTCACATCTATACTAAAACAAAAATAGTAGTTTTATAGTTTCATTAGAATATTATTAGGGCACGTATAGAGGGTCAAAATTTATAAACATTTATATTATTTTTACAAATAAAGTATGTCGTTGAATTAAATTTACAACGTCGAGTTTATAGACTTCAATATTCCATTCTAGAGGTGGAAAACTGACAATCGGCACCATCGATAGTGAGCGATAGTTTTTCTCCAAACCGTCGATTACTATCGATAGTTTTCGATAGTATGTTAATTTCAATACAAATGTCTGTATAATTCAAAAAATTATGTTTTTATTTCAAATTTCAACTAAAATAGGACACAGTTAATCCAACAACAGTAGTTAGATTAAGAAACCCCGGATAGAATTTTTTCAAATAGTCTTGTAGGTCTTATACTCTTTGCCACAGTTTCGGCATGTGGCGAGTCTTTTATCCTCAGATCTTCATAGTATCTCCATACCTTCGAAATACCTTTCTTTCGTTTGGGCGTTTAATGTATATTCGGGATAAAAAGTATCCGAAATTATAAACAAAATTCAAAAAAACAATTCAAACAATTAAAATTTATCTTGCTGTAAACACATGATTCCATCCTCCATATATTTTTGCTATGCTAATTGAGGTACGGTCTTCATCTTTTTCTGAAATTTTTCATTTATGACCCCAACGACGCACCTACGGTTATCGTTATATATAATATCAACACATCTATTATCAGTAATAATAAAGAGTTAATATCCGAATTCCTCAACTGTTAATTAAAATATTCTAATTTAAAAAATTTAAATTAATTATTTTATTTGAAAACCGTAGTTCGTTTAAAAATATTTCAAATTTTTGTTTATTTACAAAGTGGTGATAAAAACCGCATTAAGAATTATTAAAATGAGAATATATATATATTCAAATTGAATCATACGAGTACTTCGCTACCATTTAGTGAAACAGTATTTTTTTATGAAATTTAAGTTGGTGTGAAATATTTCTATTGAAATACTTCAAATAAAAATAATAATTAATTTTTTTTAATTATATGTAATTAAGTTATTTCCCAGCATCAATAAAACTATAATGTGTAACCTTTTCGCAATTTACTGAAATGACCTTACGAAACATAAAAACATTTAATTAATTAAAAATTTTTGAAGTCTAATTTAATTGTATTTTTAATATGAAAAATATCATATACTACGTCCGTATATATATCAGCACAAATACTATACACCACAAATAATTAACCTTGAAGACCATTGGTGCAATGAAAATTAATATATTTTTGCTCCAAAATTGGCATCATTAGAGACTTATTTATCGCGGTTCTTACGAAAATAGATATACTCTTACAAATATTATAGCTTTATATTTCAATTTAATATAAAATTTTTATACAATTTTAAGTTGCTTTGTAATGTTATATTGTGTAAAATTGAATCGAAACTCCCTTCAATTAAGAAATACAATTTTGAGTAATTTAATAAATTATATTTATTTTAACATATGTTTTCGAAATTCAAGCAATCGTTAATACAATTGAATAACTCATATTCACTATAGCGACACTGTTTATTCTGGCCCATTACTCTTTGACATTAGAACTCACACCATAATTACATATACATATAATTCGATATGTAAGCATAGAACAATGCAAAGAAAATATGTCCTCTGGAAGTCAGACAGTTCCATTTTTAGAGACAATATAGTTATGGTCAATATAGTGAATATATGTTAGTCTATTATAAATCGATGACACACGATGACACAGTGTAATTGAAACCAAAAGCCATCCAATGCTATTAAACCACATATGGAAAAATAAATTATTGTACTCCTTCGGGCTCCTTTTACTGTGAAATTTACGATTTTCTTCATTTTTAAGTAATTAGTGTGAAATCGCCATACAATTATTTTGGATACATATCTGAATAATATATAAACGATGCTTGAATGAATTTTTAAAAGATCTTTAATCTTAAAAGATAATTCTCCAAACATTACTTAATAAAAATATAATATTAGCAGATAAATTCTTTATCAGGCTTTATATTAATAAAAGTACATTAAAATTAAAACAAGTTAAAGATGAAACTGCTCAAATATTCCTATATGTGTTCCGCTTGGGGTTTACTCCTAAAAGTCCAATAAAAGTGACCAGTGGGAGTTGAAATATATATAAAACCATTATTTCTTAATAATAAATATTTTACAATCCACAGAACTGAATATAAGACTAGATAAAGGTGTCCTGTCCTTTTTTTATTATTTCTTATCTAAGAGCATTTCAAGCCTTCTATGAGAAATCAGTTGTGTATATTATCGAAATCATATTACCGAAGTCATGGAAGCAGAAATAAGGATTTTTCTTAGTTGATTTTGTAATAAGTGTAAGGTAGATTTTTGATAAGAAATTTGAAGATTTGTGTTCATCAAAAAATTCTGATCAAATAAATTGCATCATTAATAATCGTTATTCAAAATGGATATGGAAAAAATTTGATCGATTTAAATTGAATGTACCACAGCATTTGAAATTAAAATGAGCAGATTTTCATATATTTATAAATTTTTAATAAAAAATCTTTATGCTTTGTTTTTATTTAAATATAAAAATAATTCATTAAAGTACAATTTAATTAACAAAAATAATATTTCTTGTTGATAATTTTGGTTTAACGAATAATAGTATGTATGTTGATTCTTTTTTCGAGTCAGCGCAATTGGGCACTCATCTCATTGACTAATTTATGTATTGCCTATAAGCTTCATGATTATTCAGTGATTGATCTAAGATCAGCGTACCTCCCCGTGCGGAGAGTGATTACTCTAAGATTAGATAGTGCTAAGTAAATAGCCTGTCAGTTTTCGCATATAACTTCAGGACTCTGTCCCTTATGTATTTTTTGATCAGGTCTATTCTAAGGTCTCTTAGCATGTCGTTTGTGCGGATGTACCAGGGCACTTTGAAGAGTCTTCGGAGAGCCTAACTTTGAGCAACTTGTAGCTTTTGTATAGTAGAGTCGGCAGCTTTGCTATACGCGACACACCCATAAAGTAATGCTCGTCTAATTATCTGGCTACAGATCAGTTTTCTGTTCTTCGCGCTGAGGTTGTTGTGTTTGAAAAGTGGTTGTAAGCATTGCAGTGTTTTAGCGTAACTGCTTCTTTTGACTTGTATATGCTTATGTCAAGTGTTTGGTTACTTATATGAAAAATTATCATTACCAGTGATGTATACAGAGACTCACTTGAGTGTGGTTTTGAAAACTAATTCAAAGTTTATATAAAAAACTTTGATTGAAAATTATATCTAGCGTAAAATGGACAGAAATAAATTCTAGGCAAATGTAACAACTGACTGAGCAAAGCATAGTAAAAGGATTATCTAGTTGAGGGAAATTTGAGAAAAGATATTTAAAGCAAAAATGTGTATCATTTATTTATAGAGAATTAACTGAACACAAGATTCATATATCTTAAAATTAAAATTTATTAGCTTTAACTTTAGTTATTGCTAGAGAACCTAGGGGAAAAGGTGGTTCAGCAGGCCTAAATTTATCTAACATCAATGAAAAATTATAAAAGAGAATTTAGTGCTAAATAGTGTATTTTGTACATATTATTTGTAAAAATTGGTATCTAAGTAATTCAGATATATATGTAGATTATTCACAAGTACGTTTTTAAAACAAAAATATACTTCAATCAAATTTATAAACCTATCTGTGAAGTTATATTGATTTTTAAAAAACTTTTTTCATTATCACTATAATTTTTCTATTAAATTTTAACTGTTAATATATATTAATATATGTATATATTTTGCACTAAAAGAAATAAATTTCCTTTATTTAATTTTATGTATAGTTAAATTTTTTTTTTTTATAAACTCAAATATTACTCCAGAACTAATCAATAATTTTTTTTTTTTTTGAAACATCATATACGCATATTATTTATGGAATCAATTTTCGTATTTAGTGCAAGTTTAACCCATAAAAAATAATTGTTTGGAAAGCGTAAAATATGCATTACTTCCGCTGCATACAAATGCCGACTTTATGGCCATATAATTTAGTGAACTTTATGATATAAATAAAAAACTATATTTAAAAAAATTATGTAATCTCAAAATGTTGAAAAACGCTTTCAAAATCTTTACTTTGTGAGTTTTTTATTTTCTTTTTTAATACAAAAACAAACACCAAAAATGCAGTCATTAAGTGCCTCAACAAAAAGTTAAAAAGGTTGAGTGCGTGAATACCAAAAAGTTTATTCGGTGATTTAAACGTTTATATGGCTTCTTTGGGACTCCTTTCAGTAAAAGACGTGAATACTTTGATATCACAAAAAGTCTATATAACGCACAAAAAAATTTCCCATTCAACGTCCGAAATATTTTGAAAAAAAATTTAAATTTATTATAAATTTTAAAAAAAAGTTTAAAAGTTTCTTTTGTTTTATTAAATTTTTTATTCCTTAATTTTTTTTTGCTTTATATTTATTATATCTGGTATATTATGTGAAACAATTTTTCAAAGATAACATAAAATACTTAAAATTTAACAAAATATGATTTGTTACTTTTGAATTTTTTTTTCAATTTTATCTTTTAATATTTATGCAAATTTAAAAATAATAATATATAAAATGTAATATCTAGGATTATTTTCATTAACACAAACATATTTGAACCTACGACTGAGGTTCTGTTAAGTAAAACTAAAACGATAACATATTTTTAAATTAAAAATTTAGAATAAAATCATTTTAAGACAAACAAGTTTTAATAATACTATATATTTACATATTATCCACTCTTATTTTAATCCCTAATAAAAATATGCAACACTTTTTATGCAAACATTTTGTTCATGTTTCAATCGGGGGACCTGAAAACACAGTCATTAGTCATTTGGCTTAGTAATAAATTCTTTTCATTATGAATATGACGTCAATTTATAAAATCAGTATATATAGTATTATATGATATTCCACAGTTTCCATAAGGTAAAAAAAAAACAGATGTTTAAATGACAAAATGACATTCTAAAGCAGATATTTCCTATTCGTAGGATGAAAATAATTTTTCACGTAAGAACGTTTTTAAGTGTGAGAAGTGACAGAAAATATAGAGAGTTACTTCTAATGAATATAGGCTGGTTGGTGTAACATTTCATACCAAAGACCTGCACAATGTGATTTCTTACACCAATTGAACACAAAAGACACTAAACTCTTATGAACTTTTTTAAAAACACCAAGTTGCTTTAGAGTCAAAAAGCAAGTTTCACAACATCCCTTAACCATTTGTTTCAATTTATGATCCGAAGTTTGATCCATAGTATTGAAACCATACCCAAAATCCTTTTAATGGTTTCGACAACGCTTTAGACATTGCTGAGAAACTCACAATGTGTCGGAATTCAAAGCAGCCGAACAAAATTCAATGCTTTCTGAGTAGAGACATTATATGATATTTTCTTGAACTTACCTTAGTTTTTAAGCTTTTTCTTGCATATCGTAAGGGCATAATAAGCTAACCCAAACTTAAAACTCATCAATTCCTTAATCAACAAAGAACATAAAAAGTAATGGTGCTCTTGATTGTAATAAATCGATGGTAAAGGCAAGGCTAATTTTATATTAACACCTTCAACTTCTTAGAAGGGAATGTTACTATAATTTATAAAAATAAATTTCTGTTATTAAAATTATTTTTTCCAGCTTCGTTCTATCCCACCACACGTTCGAGTTCGAATTTAAAGCGAATCGGGTATTCGGGTATACAGCTATTTAAAACCAAAAAGTTGACATAAAGTATTTATCATTGTGTATAATGAAATACCTAGAGCTCTAACTAAATTACTCTTTAGATGATCTTTTAGTATTATTGCAACGATTTCTGGTGTTATTGCAATTGTAGAAAGTTCGTCACTTAGATCGCCTTTAACGTTTGTAGAACGATTTTTAAATAAACTGTCCACTCATAATCCATTGTTTTTAAAAATCACATTTACCTCACCCATTAAGCAAGCCGGAATTCATATCCATTTTCTTGAAACATTTTTTGAAATAATTTATGTACTAAAGGTGTTTAGTTTTTTCCATTGTTAAAAGTACTCAAACCCGATAACTTCTTACAAACAAACACCCAATTAGAAAAATAAAATTTTGGTTGTTTTTATAAAAGAAGGAATACAATGGCATCGAAGTTTTGGTTCTACTATTGACCAATAAATTGGCAATATTTAAACTTATTGAATAACTTACTAAAAATCAAATAATACATATAATATCTATATTCACAAAATAAGATGGTGATAAGTCACTAAATAATTTCTGATGAATGTCTGAATTTTAACTTACTGGGAATAGTCTTGTAAAATAAGGAAGAATTTTCAATTACAATCAAATAATTGACGTGAAGCTGATTGCTATAGGTATATACAATACTAAACTTTTCTTCACTTTTAGAATACATTTATTTTTTGTTGGTTAAAAGTACTTGTGAATAAATATCCGTATAATTGAATAATAACATAAATAATTAGAAATAATTAAGAAGAATATAAAAATATATAATTTATTTTTTATAGATCATTATCTTCTTGTACTTAAGGTACAATCAAATTTTAAGAAGAATCTTCTTACTTTATATTTTTAAATAAACATGTACCTATATTAATGGCTATCTTTCCAATGTTTTTATTGTAATTACAAAATCTCTATTAACTAAACATACGTGAGAAGTACTAAAACTCTCTCTCATTACAATTTTTTATATATTTTATAATTATTTATTAATATATTTTGTATAGATATATATCTTATGTTATATGTATTTATTTTCCTCTTTCTTCATTTCATATTAATCGAAAGAAGTAGTAGTTTTTAAGGTTAATTTTTATAAAACCATTATTTATATATTTAAGAAATTTTACTATATATGTGCATATAAATTTTAATTGTTTTAACCATTAAACTGCAAAGATTATTTTTAATAATTTGTATAGAAATCGGTTATTGTTAAATATTTTATGAGAAATAAAAAGAACATATCTATATCTCACTAAAATTACCGTATTTCATGATTAATTCATTCTGTAATATTTAGAAAAAAATTGTACTATTCGTGTTTAAAAAACATGATATTAGATATTATCTTCAACAAATCCATACTAAAACGCTCTCACTAAGTAATGATATCAGAATGGCCAGTATGGTCTAAATGAATTGGTCTATTGGACTGACTGCTACATAAACTTAACATTACATTAACACTTCACTTACTAACTTGTGTAACTGCATAAATATTACTTTGTATGGTTTTTTAAACTCTATTAACTAAATTATATATATAAAAAAAACTTTTTTGAATAAATAATCGTAGATGCTGTGGTAAACAAATGATATTGTCTGAAAATTACGTATTAAGTTTTTAATGACATTTTATTTCAAAAAAAAAATAAAAAAAATTAAAACTATTAATAACAATTATTACAGAATATTTAATGAAAAATTTACATGAGGTCTTGTGCTTAGCAATTAAATGGTTTTCTATTATCTCTACATTAATCTGGTCGCAGTGCTCCACTCCGTTGGAAGCTAGTACCCCATTCATTTCTATTTTATTCTATCTCTACATTAAAGCTTTAAAAAAAATTCATAACCATTAGTTTTTAATAAAAACATTTTATTATTCAATTATTTTAATCACTATTCATGCCGAAGAAACCATTTACAAATATTTAATCTATGCATTTTTCATTAACATTTCTTTTGTTATTTTATTCATAATCGCATATATAATACATATGTGTGATCGCGTATATATATACACTAATCACTTACTTCATACCCATTTAAATTGTTTGTATTATTTAAAGGCGAGTGTTATTTTACAATGAAAATCATTAGAAATATTACACATAATCGGTACAAGGAAATGTGCACTCATACGAGTCAAGATAGATAAATATTCTAAGTCAACATTTTAGAATCCAGAAATAATAAACATTAATTTGTATAATGTATGGTGGTACCAATGATATGTAACTTTATCGTTGTAAAGGAAACAAATAGTCAAGAGGAAGTAAAATATATATATAATTTTGTGTGTTATATATTTTTTAAATTATAAAGCGTACTATATTAATATTAAATTTAAATTTCTAATTGTTTTTAATTGCTTTATAAAATTTTATACCAACGAGTGGTTATATAGTGAGATTTGTATTAAATTAAACCTTTCAAGAAATCTATCGAATTATTGATTAAAATAATAATATAGGAATTAATTTTATTTCTGTTATAAGAAGTGTAGCAAAAAAGAAAAAACACATACCAAAAGAAAATTCTAATATTTTAATATTAAATTAATTCGAAGTATTATGTAAATAGCACTGCTAATATTACAAAGAATATGCTTTAAGAAACCTTAAGTAAAATTATACATAATAAACTAATAATTTATCTTATATCTTGTATACTTATTTTGAACTGAAGATTTGAACAGATATGGTTGAACCTTCATCTAGTCTTGAAAACAGCAACAAGTTTATTGGCAAAATATTGTTCTTCTTCTTTACTTGATCAAACTCGAGTTAGTATCTAAAGCACTTTTACTCAATACTGTTTGTGACTAAGAACTCCCTTGAATTCTGATAATAATTCAGATGATTTTATTGAGGTATACTTTGAAATCAGATTGATTCCACACATGCTCATTCAGTTAGACTAATATCACTGTACTATATCTCATCAAGTCAATCGTTGTATATATAATTTAATAAACACCTGCCTAAAAGATATTGCACTTGTACTTTTGTAAAAACGTAAATATTACTCATAACTCAAAGCTGTAGGTAGAGATAATAACACCAAGTGCAATAAACTGATGGCGTCACCTGTCCAAATAACCACCATATATTTATTCTTGATAAATTAATTCAACTTAGCAAATATTAATATAAAAAAAGAAAACAAATCTGTCAATCTGTCAATTAGTTTGTTTACAGCTGTTAATGTGAAACTACCTCAATTCTTGTTATACGCAATTTTTTGACCAAACACGGCACCACTGCCATCGCTCAGGAACCATATTCGCCAGATCTAGACCCGTGCCACTTTTTCCTGTTCCCGAAATTCAAATTGCTCCTTGCCGCTTCGTGGTAAGCGTTTTGAGTCGATTGAATCGGTAAAAGAGAATTCGCTGAAGGAACTAAAAGCCATACCTGCACGGGCCTACGAAAAGTGTATGGAAGATTGGAATAAGCGTTGGCATATATGTATCGCTTCAGAAGAAGCATATTTTGAAGAAGAAAAATATATTTGGAATAAAATTTAAATATTTGTGTTTTATTTACAAAATCCGAGTTCTTTTTGAGTAGAAGGTATCCTTACGGAAAACACAATAAGACTCCATAAAGTAAGTTCTATACAACATTTCATTGACGCAACATGGCTTAGAAACTTACTTTAAGCCCAGAAAAGGGTATAGCCCCGATGGTTGCAGCGCCACAACCTCTCTTAATAATAAATAAATAACATCAGCTAATTATTTAAGATTGCTTTTATTGTTTTTTGAAGATAAAATTAGTTTAAGTATGTATATCTACTAATTCTTTGATAATTTTTTTATTATTATTTGAGATTCAGTATAAAACGATTAATACGTTTCAGTATCTTCTCAATGGTAACGTTCAACATCTTCAGTTGATTTTCAACCATTCTCTTTTAAACTTTCGTTTTCCGTGTACCGAAGTTTCGCGGAAAGTTGATTTACCGATTTGACAACAGATTTAAGCATTTTAAACAACTTTCTCCACTACGCTATATGTTGATATAGATTATACCTTGAAATATAAAGGTTTAAGGTTGCTTACTTCTTACATTAATTTATATTGACCTAATTTTACAAATGCCTGTTTAGTTGATTACTCTTCTAAGTAATCTCATTTTGTATGCAGAATGTTCAATTTAGTCCTCAAGACCGAAGCCCTTAATTTTTAGATACTGATACGCAAAATGGACTGCTTCAAGCACGTTTGTCCAAGGGTAAAGGTAGCAAACAAATGAAAAATTACCGATAATATGCAAAAAATGTGTTTTCTCCGTACCTGCAATTAATAAAAATTGTTTAAAACACAAATGTACTTGATAATATAGATTAAAGCAATTCTTTCATTAAGATCGAAAACGAACGTGGTATAGGCCGTTCGCCCCAAAACCTTACTGGGAAAGTAGTACTTATGTATCCACTAAGGCAAAGTTCCAAATTATTATATATTTATGGTATTGCATATTGACATTTTTTCATGATAAAAACATCATTATTGATGATTATAATGAAGAATGAAGTTTCAGATGTACTGAGTTTTTTTAAAAGTATGTTTGAACTCATATAAAATATCCTTTATGGTTTTTATTTTTCATTCATTTTATATAATTTAATTTTATATAAAAATATTGCCAACATTTCGAAGGGATACGGGGTATGAAGAAGTTAAAAACACCTCGAAATGTTAGCAATATTTTTATATAAAAATCAACTGTGTAAAAAAATCAAAAATAAAAACTATAAAATGCATTTTCTATAAATTTAAAAAACCTTTTTAAAAAACTCAGCAATATTAAAAAATTGAATTAAAAACAACCGAGGAATCATATATACATATTATATGTATATACATAAAGATATAAAATTTTCCATTATCCTAATATAGGTGAAGAATCAATGTGTATTCTAGAATCCAATTTAATAATGATTTACCCTGTTTTGTGCTTATTATATATACAATTTTAAAAAATATTTTTTACAGGTGTATAGAAGGCTTATGTATTATAACTTATATTACTCTTATTTCGGAAAGATAAAAGCCTACTTGTGCTCCTGAGTTGAAAATGCTTAAATGGGTGACTATGAAATGTTCACTAAATCACAGAATAAAGAATATCAATCTTACTCAAACAGATTTATGTGATATGTCGATGTTGTTGTGGTGGAAAAAATCAGCTTGATGTTATCTCCAAGGCAAAAATCAGATTTCAAGAAACGATCCATTTGTGAAAACACCGATAGAATGAAAAATGTTCTTACTTAAGCATTTACATTTAATTTATCTAATGCATTATATCAACATGCCAAATAGACAAACACATATATAAAAAAAAATATAATCAACGCATATACATATATATTTATTAAATTATTATTTTATATGCAATATACTTAAATAATGGAGAAAGCAAATGATCGATTTATATATATCTAACCGCAGTCTGTACCTTAAACATGCTTAGATTTTAAACCAATAGTAGGTGCTATTTTATAAAAGAATTGTATTTTAACAAATGTTTAACTATAAATATAACTGTCATAAAGGAATTATTAAAGATAATTTTAAACTCAATAAAAATAAGAAAATGAATATATATAAAAAATATATAAAAATAAACTAAAACAATTAATTTAAATGTAATATGAGAAGGAAATTAGAAATATTGTTATTTTTTTCTTAAATAATTATTTCTTATAAGTTTGACTTATAAGTTTTAAATGGTATGATTAAAATATGAGATATTTTAGGCCTATTTTTTCCATGTTGTCATTTCAAAGACATATGCGAAACACGTTTGTGGGATGACATAATCTACCAAGATATCTTTTGGTATCAATAATACGTGTTTTAATAATTTTTGCCTAAAAATTATCTCACTAATTATTGCTTTCAGATCATCCATGCTGCTTTCTTACATATTTTTATATTTTCTGGATAAAACTTATTGGTCAAATTGAGTTTAGTTGGATATAAACGCAATGGAAGCAGTTTTCTCTATCTTAGCAGTACTAAGATGCATTGAATTATTTTTATATTTATAGGACCAGAACTAAATTCCATTTATCCACACTCGAATTATAAGGCTGAATTATGTATTTATATATAGATTATATATTTTATAAACTTATTTCAAAGACCCATACAGTTTTTGGATTTCAACCTTTAATTACACTCGTAAAATCTAGTTTTTTGACTGATCATTCTATAGGATGGGAACGAGTATATAAAAAATAATCTTTATATATAAATATAAATATATATATATATTATAAATATGTATAATCACTGTCAGTCCAAAAAAAATATGTAGTTAATTTTGAGAAAACATTTCATATGAGTATAAATTAATGTGACATTAAAATACGCCCATTAAATTATTTTATAAAATAGGTTTTGAAGACTTTTCTAAACATGTTTCAACTTCCTACTTTCTCTAACCGAATAAAGTTGTTTTTAAATTTATATAAATTGATATTTATATTTATGTGTAAATTATATAATTCTATATTAATAAACTATATTTCAATTAAGTTATGAATAAAATTTGAAAAAACAATAAATAAAATAATATCAAAAATAACTTAAATAGGCAGCTGATGTGTTGTACTTACCAAGCTATCAGCAACATTTTGATTCATTATTTTGCAACCAACAATAAAATAAATTCATTGGTAAATTTTTCCGGAAGTAAAACACGCACAGATAAATACATTTTTTTACTTGAATTTGTTGTTGCTGTTGAGTTGAAAAATTTGCTTTCGGTGTTAATTTTAAATTAATTAATAATGACGTCGATAATCGCAATTTATTAGTGAATTTGTTTGCTTCATGAATGCTGCAACTTAACATCATAAGGCGTGGCTGCAATTTTTTGAAAACATTTGCACTTCACTCGCTCGTATTTCTCATAATTTTTAATTTTGCACCAAATTCATTTCTAAAGCAACTCTAAGGCTACAAAAAAACAACAAAAATATTGAACTTTAAATATTTTTTTAAATAATTTATTTTTAAATATTTCCATATTTTCTTTCAAAACTTTAATTACTTAAACAATTTTTTACATAAATAATTTTCTTTGCATTTTTAACGTTAATACATATATATTTTCTTCACATAGTAACACGTTTATATTTAATTTTGTTGTTGTTAAAGAAAGTGTTCGACAGCAACTAAAATAACAACAAAAGCAGTTAATATTGGCATACCAACGTCAGCTTTAATAGCAACAACAACAGCAATTTTTAACCAATAAAACCAATTCAACCAGCCAATAACTTAAATAAAAATAAAAAACAAGACTGATAAAGTTATTTATGTCGGCATTAACCGAATTTCTAGTTCTCTACAGAAGCAGGGAGCAGCACTTAATTAGGTCCTATAATATATTATCTATTTGACTTTTATAGAATTAATACTTTTACAAAAGTGTTTATAGGATATATGAAAACGTCTTTGCAATAATGAAGAGACTAATGATAATGAAATTAATTTTTTACTCCTTGGAAGAGTTATTAAATTCAATAAACATCGCAATATGTACAATAACTAGCTCTCTATAGAAACAATGAGAAGCGTTTAATTAGATCTCATAATATATTTTCTATTTGACTTTCATAGAATTAATAGTTCTACAAAAATATTTGTAGGATAGGTATATGAACACGTCTTCGCAATAATGAAGAGACTAATGATAATAAAATTAATTTCTTACTCCTTGGAATAGTTATTAAAGTACCCTCAATAAATATCGCAATATCGCTTTTGTGGAGTAAAAAATATTTTGTATTTCATCTCTGATCAACTTCATGAAGTTGACTTTGTATGGAACGAGACGAGAATAAAGTATATGAAAGCATTAAGATCAAATGGCAGATATAAAGTGAAAAGTATTAAAATAAGTAACTACAGATTTAAATACATTGATCTGCAAATAAAGCGTAACAACGAAATCAGAGACTCTATTCAGGATAGACTAATTACTGTCAATAAAACTTTTTATACATAAAAAAGTATCATTGCTTTAAGATTATTACCATGTGACCTCAAGAACATTGGCGTTTTAGTGCAGACTACTTCTCATTTTAATAACAATGAATGAAAATCTACTACATGTTTTTAAAAGTAAAATACTACGCAAAGTAAATAACCTTGACCAAGATCTCAATAGCGACTAACGAAGAAGAATCAAACAGAAAGTTTTAGACCAACGCAAAACACAATATGTAATAAGGTTTATATAAGTGCAACGTCTGTGATAGTTGGGACATGTTGGTAAAATTGAAGAAATCTGCCCACAGACGCAGATAAAGCATAAAATCATATAAGGTTGGTTGTACTACATAGTAAATGACATGAGAGATATACAAGTACAAAATTGGAAAAAAATAGCAACAAACAAGGTCAAATAAAGGATATAGGTAACTTCCTTTTTAGTACTGTCACAATATCGCAATATCGTGCAGATTGATCCATTTATAATAATATATTATAAAGCTGTGAAGCTTTATAATTTATAATAATTTATAATAATGATGATACTCGTAATATCTGTATCAAGAATAACAAACCTTGTTTCATTCTACGTAACAATAGATCATAATTAACTATTGTCGTCGTAAGTGTCTTTAAATAATTTAAATAAAATAAGAAGTTAATGGAGAAATATTTTAACTATCTAGAAATGACCAACTTCTGAAATGCACTGAACAAAAATTATAATTTAAATATTTATTTATTTAATAGTCAGTCTATAAAACAACATATTCAATTGGAATACTTTTAATCTTCAATCCCAAAGGAAAGAGTAAAAGTACTAGATGTTATCAATTTCATTAATCACCAATTCATTATTCCTATATCATCGAAGTAAACTATTTCAACATATTATAATATATAAATATGACTTCATAGTGAGGATTCCAGCTAACCTTTTTTTCTTATAATGATTTAGTTCAGGGGTACACCCATTGTTTACTTGGTGAAGCAATTTTTTTTTTCAATTATAGAAACAACGAAAATTTTAACAAATTAGCACAAATTTTTAACAAATTAAAAATTGTATTTTATTCTCTCAAAAGTTTTTTTGCGATTTATACTATGTCAAGGATAATTACATAATTTTTTATATGTATTTGTTTATTTTAATTTAACCATAAAATATGTAATGTTCACCGTAAACAGTCAAACGCTTATAATAATTGCAACAAGTCTTTTATATTAATCTGTTAAACATTAATAGCATATTAATATGTCTTATGATGGTTTTACATATCAATACCCGTATATATATCTACGAGTATTCGATTTGACATTGGAAGATCTTTAAAGGTTATCTTAGCTTATGTAAGATTATAGTTTCATAATGCTCATATAAGAACAATAATTAATTAATATTTTTGAATAATTAAAGTATATTTCTAATAAATTTTGTTCTAATTAGATAACTGAGAAAATACAAAAATATTGATACTCTCAATAGATAGAATACTAAGTCTGTTACATTAATGTTATTCATTGAACAAATATAAGTTTATGGTGCTTTTAGTTTCAAGACTCCTTCAAAGTTAGTCGTATACTATAAATATGTCTAAATTATGTGATAATAGTATGTTCCAATACTACGTTTTAATGTAATCAAACATAAACCCGAATCTTTGGTTAGAATTTGGAGAAACGCAATTTTTCAAATCAACGGTAACCTTCTATAGCATCTGGAAAACAAACTAGACCAGATTCATTTCAGCGTCAGTTACAATACTGATTTATATAATAGCTTTTAAATTCTTAAGTTAAACAATTAAAATAATCTTAATATATTAATAATCTTAATAATCTAATTAAGCTATTTAATAATATTGTAATCTACAAATAACAGCTGGTCAGTTTAAAATGTCTATCTAATATTCCTAAAGCAATAACAACAGCTAATGTACTTTAAACATCTTAGAATGCTATTATCTGTATTGTTAAAGTATTTATTTTTAATTAAATAATTTTTTCAAGAAATTTTTTAACTACAACTTTCAAGATCCTTTATGCTGAAAGTCATTTTGACATTACATATATTAAAAGCATTAATCAAATAATTAAAAACAAATATTTAAATTATAAGATATTGAAAACGTTTTAGGCGAATAGTTACAATTTAACTAAATTTTGACGAATCATTTAATCAGTTCCGTGTTTAGAAAGAATGAAAATTCTAGACTCAAATTTCTCAAAAGACGAATTCTGACTTAACTCAATCAGTTCCGTATTTAGTAGGTGCTAAATATTCTTGTAGTACAAAAGACCTTTAAAATTATAGATTCCACAGTCAAATGATAAACGTTATATTGAATAAAACCTGGAGATATGCTTCATAATTCAATTCCATGAATCTGGCCGTGTAAGTGAGCAAGACGAATATATGCTTAATTATTATTCCAAAACATCTTAATCAACTGTAAAAACTCTAGTAAAAAAGCAGCATAACATATGTATTATTAAAGATTCAAATTAATCATAAATCCCCTTACTTTATAATGACAACTCAAGATTCAATAAGCAGAAAAGGAATCCTATAATTGCCATAATAGCCTAATTATCCAATATAGTCCACACTATTATAGTATTGCTTTGCTCCCAAAGATAAATTTACTATTTATTACTTTAGTTATTTTGTGTTATGCGCTACACTATTTATTATCATTATTACATTCATTATTTTACAAAAATTTCTTCATGTGAGAAACTAATATCGTTCGTCTGATGATAAAATGTATAATCTTAAAAGAATCATTGAAGAAGAAATTGGTTTTTTACATTCACAAAATAATAAAAAAAAATGTAAAAGCTTTAATTATTTCAAACTCTCTTCAGCTATTAAAAACGGCAGCAAAATAACTTCCAATCAGTTCAATGTTAAATTCTTTTTAATATTAAAGATATAATATCTTTTGATTTCCTTTACGTCCATAGACGTTTTGTACTCTATGTAAAGCGTTTACATGTTGTATCTTACAAAAGAAATAAACACAAAAAAAGAAGCAAAAATGACAGTTAATTGAACAGAAGACAAAGACTGAAGAATTTGTAAGATGGGGAAAAAATTAGCTACGTATAGCTCCTCTGTCATATACGAATTTGTATGCGAAAATTCAATGATGAGTATCATCAACGTATCAGTGAATAACTGGGACAAATCCAATGGACGGACAAACCATGCCAAATCGCCAAAGCATGAATGACAACGGTGCCTGATATTGAAACGACAAAAAATAATAAATACCATGTAACGTAAAATTACAAATATAGATAAAATTCGAATAACAACTACTTTACATGCTACCTGTTTTGTTTGATCAGACGAACGTGATTGTTTCACAAACATGAAAATATTCCAAGAGACGATACTCGTAGACACAAAGGGAAACAAACAACAACAAAGCAGATTCAAACTACAAGATACTCGTACAATAAATATATTTTTACGATATACTTCACGTAATTGAATTGCACTTAAGATCGTAAATCTTAAATGAGCAAAAATTGAAAGATTTAAAAAGAGTAGATTAGAAAAGTTAAGAGAGTAGAAATTATGAATTATGGAGCCGTGATTTAGGAACTCCAGTACAAATTGTATGATCTCACACACAAGGTTTGACTGACCGAATGGTTTGTTGATTGGTTCATGGCTATTTGTTGAATTGGCCGAGTATTGTTTGATTTTTTACTGCTTTTGTCGAAAATGATTTTATTAGCTTAAAATTACGTCGTCTCACTTCCCAAATCTTCAAAACATAAAAAACGGTATATAAGTATTTATATGGTGTGTGAAAAAAATCTTCTTTATATATTTATCTACTTATTTTATTCATAGTTTAGTGAGAATTATCACATAACAAACTAAATTTGGTTATTTTCTTTAAACTACATTTTTTTCTTTGTTCCTTTCAAGCAAACTTTTTCTTTTTTGTTAAAATATATTAACTGAAGGTGTGCATTTGTAGCTTAGATACTTTTTTTCTGCAGCAGCAAGAGCAAAAACATAATATAAATTTATTTAACATTTTCATTTAACAATTGGCAACAAAACAGTAAAATGCCAACTGGTTTCACTGAAGTGTTTTCACTACAGACGGACATACTCGTATTTCTTTTTATTTTAATTATATATATTTGTATGAACACATATTTTCATTTCTTTTTTGTTTTATTAATTAGTTTTAAATATGCACAAATTTAAATATTTCACTTCAAAACTACCTTTTAACTACCTTTTTCGCTAAATATTCACAGAAATGCAAATAATTATTTTTCAAATTTTTTAAATGCCATTTTTTATTCAATATCTTAAACTCAAACTTCGATACGCTTCGTCAGCATTTACGACCTTTCATTTAAACACGTATTTTGCGACTGAAAAACGTTCACATCGCCGATATCTCTTGAGAATTTTATAAGCAACAGATACTTTTTTAGCCAAAAACAATAAAATCGTTCAAAACCACCATACAAATCTCACGCCATGCACTTGCCGATGTATTGTAGCTTTCAATACATCAAGCGAGGTTTTGTATCTTTATCTGGCAGTTTGCGCACAGCTGAGTGCGCTCACATTTTCAGATACCTTCATGTTATTGTTTTAAAGATCATTGAAACTACTCTTTGGATATTTTTCAAAGAGAATATGAATATATACACATAATATATGAATGTAACTCAATTATGGATCTATTCACAATGTGCGATGCATAAAAATTGTAAAAGAATTGCATTTTGAAGTTTTTCACTTAAATGTCATAAAAACAAAAAAATAAATCTAAGCATATTCTAATTTTATAATAAACGTACCTTGAAGCTTTAATATTTAACAGCTTTAACATACACTTGAAATCCGAAAGAGGAAAGAGTATTATAATAAAAGCGAGTATCATAATAAAAGTAAATGTACTTCATTAACATTAAGTTTTTTAAAATTAATAAATTAATATAGTGTAATTAACCGTTGTTGAAGAGTGATAGCGTGATATTATTTTAAATATTATTTATTATTATTTTAAATATTAGATATTATAATATATATATTTATATATATTATAAATATATATTTAGATATTATTTTAAACAATAACACTTATTTTGTATATCCTAAAATACATATATTACTACTGCTTCTTTATGGTTTTGTATAATAATTTCTAATATTTACACTTTAAATATAATATTCCATATTTTATATAAAATCAATTTTTACAATAATCTAATATTCGAATTTTTATTTAATTCGGTGTTCATAAAAAGTTATACATCTATATTTATTTATAATTCTCATCAGTTTGACAATTCTTTGAAATTAAAATGAAACGTTTTCATTTATAGCTTCGGCGCAAATGTTTCAATTGTAATACATGAATAGTGTTCCTATTGTGGTACTGGTGTAAATATAGTAATAATTTATTTGTAAGATGTAAATTTATGCATATTTGCTACTTTCTCTTTATGGCTATATATAATAATTTCTGATATTTACACTTCTAATATTCGAATATTTATTTAATTGGAAGTTGCTAATAAAGATTTAAAAATCTGTTTTTCTTTACAATTTTCATAAGTTTAATAATTCTTTTCGATTATTGCCATTATCATAATCTAATATTCGGATTTTTATTTGACTTAAATTTAAAAAAAAATATCACATTTTTATTTTTAACTTTATTTAATATTTATTAAAATGATTTTGTTCTTTTATAACACCGTTAATACTAAAATATGTTCATTTATATTTCTGCAAGCTAATATTTATTTATTTAATAGGTTTATATACAGTACTTAAAAAAAAAATTAAATAAATAACGATTATTTGATATGTAATCATCATGACATATAACAGTTAAATTATATTCAATATAAAAATTAAATTATTTAATGAAATTATAATGTATAATAATAAGACTATATATATTATATATATAACTAAGAAAAAGTAACTTAAGCGAGCACGTATTACACTCAGATTTGGTCATACAACAACATGTCCATTGAAATGCTAATTTTGTGCCAAATCTGATGTGTAATAACAATATTTGCAGGTCTCACAAGTTGGATGAAAATTAATATATATTTTGATTTTTCGTCAATCGTGCTCTTTTTTTTTCGTATACAATCGGATTTTTGTCGGCTTGCAAGCAAATTTCAATCCGCTTTCAGTCATGGAAGCGAAAACATCGCTTCTTTGCGCGCATGATTTTATTTTGTTGTGTAATTGTAGTATTCTTTGTGGATAAGTGTTCAAAATAATTTTGACAGTGAATGATGTGTAATAGCAAGGGACGTCGCGCAAACTCAACATTTAAGAATACCCGTTGACTTGGGTATTCCGCTTTAGAATAAATCAATATTTTTTTAAAAACTAAAAATTTTTTGTGTCAATAAGTTATAATATATGCACTGAAGAAATAGTTTTTTGATAGAAAAAAGTTCATTACAATTTGATTCATACTAATTATTGTTAAAAGAATTGTCTATAAAGATTGAAAACCCATGCTAAACTCAGTACACTGATTTCCACAGTGTGTAATCATGTCCAATGAGTGCTTCATATCATAAGAGTTGCCTGTCAGTTTGTCGATACGATCCTTTTGAAGTAGTTGCTCTTACCGATGCATCTTATTGCCAATTTCTCAAAACTCCTCTTTATTTTCGAAAGCATCTTATCAAAATTGTCTTTAAAAAATCCGTTAATACGGAATTTTTGAAAAGTGTTTTAACCGATTAGCCTTATATTACAGATAGACGTATATTCTCTTCATATTAGATTAATTTCTTTATATAGTATAGTATACGCTAAAAACAAAATACTAAATATATACATTTAAAATGAATTTTTTTTTTAATAAAGCAATTTGTTAAAGTTTAGATATATGGAATCTTTTAAGGAAATATGAAAACTGTTTTCGATATCTATATATGTATATTATTATATATAATGTAAGTCTCATGAAATATATATGCAAATATATAATAAAAATCTGTATATAAATGCACTAAAAAAATTTAATTAAAAAATAAAATAAAAATGTGCTAAAAATAGCTGTATTAAAGTATCAGCTAACAGCACTACAAACACAGAAAGAACGTGAACAAAAATTATAATATAGACTAATATGTAACAAAACTGTTCGTGTTGAAATTATTGAAGCCAAAATCCATCGCTAGTTTTTGAATATTATAATATATTAATATAATATAATAATAAATAAAAATAATAATAAAACAAAGTTTACTGTTCGAATCAGTTATGCAATTTTAGTTGTATAAAGTCAGTTTTCGATGATAGACAAGTGTAGGTTTCATTTTACTAACCAATAACTATAAGAGCAATACTATTTTTAATTATATTTTGCCAATGTTTAATGCATATAATTTTATTTATAATTATTTATTTTTACTTTTTATGTTTTTTACTTTTATGTGATTTTTCTCTTGACTTTTTTAATTTCTTTTTATCTCTTTTCTTTTGCTTTTTATGTTCTTTACTTTTACTTTTTTTTGTCTTTTTAGACTTTTTCTTATGCCTGCTAATGTCACTGCTTATAGTACTGCTACTACTATTAGTATCAGTATCTGAGCAGTTTGACTTCTCCACCCATTCCTCCACAATATTCTTTTCGTATTTACTCATTTTTCTGTTCATTATATGTTGTAGAATTTTTTCGTCAATACTAGTATTATGTGTGTCATCACTATCACTTAGTTTCTTTAATCTATCTGGAATTTTTGGCCCGTAGAAGTCAGATTCTTCTACGTTCTGCGAAGAACTACTTTCCATACGTTCACTCTTTGACTTGAAAGTTATTTTATCAGTGTTTACCTTGCCAATCGCTGAAACCTCAGAAATCGTTGAAGTCGTTGTATTTGTTGTATTTGTTGTATTTGTTACATCAGGTTTTATATCCTTTTCATTTTCTTCACTTAGTTTATTAAAAAACATTGCAAAAATGCCTCTTGGTGGAGAGTTATTCCTTAGTAAATTAAGAGCAGCGGAAGAATTTGGTTTAGTGAAAATTGTTTGGGGTTCGTCAGCAATTTTTGTAGATTCTTCACATTCTTTACTATCATCATCATCTTCATTTTCATCATCACTATCCTCAAAAATAGCTTTAAATAGTTCTACTTTCTCCGATGCTGGTTTGTTTTTAGTTTCTATCACTTTTCTTTCCAATTCTGTTTTTGGCGGATTAACGGTGCGATTAGTTGCTAACCCTACTTGTTGACTTATAGATTTATTTTCCGTTATTGGGATTTCAACTTGATCAATCACATCGATTTTTGGAGTTTGAGTATATAAACTAATATCAGTTTCTGCGTAGTAAGAGGGCTCATTTTGTTCTTTCATTGGTTTTGGTTTATCAATTCCTTTTGGAATTATAACAGGCGTTTCGAAATTTGCTTTTGTATTAATTGAACCTTCAAGGTAATCAAAAATTGAAATTTTTGGTTTTTGCGGTTGTTTTTCCTCTACCATTTTGCCACCAAAAGGTTCAGGCACATTAAAGCGTTTACACAAGAGTGCATTAGGTTTCCACATGGTTTTTGTACGTTCTATAATTATTTTTTTTACATCACCCTTAGTTATTTTATTTGCCTGTTTTTCGGCATCTAAAGCAGCTTCAGATATAAATCTGCAATATAAAAATATAATATTATTTGATGTAGTTTCAAAATTGTAAGACTTACTTGTCGAACATTAGTCCTACATTTGGTTTATAAATTTTACGTGCTTGTATAAATTCTTTTTTCTCCATTTCACGATCGAACTCTGAAAGTTGCAGGGGCTGAATTTTTCTAAGAAACTCCGTTATTTCGTCCTCATCTCTTAAATTTGCCGCTAAAAATTCTTCATAACGATTTTGCTTACTTTGATCACTAATAAATGGTTTGAATTCTCCACTTATTTGCGTAATTCCTGAATTTAAAATAGTTAATAATATAATTATATACTATTATAATATGAAATAATAATGACATACCTAAACTTTCACTCTTTTTCGCTACCTTTGCTATCATATTTTCATTTTCTTTTTGTACTTCAGGCTGGATTTGAATGTTTGGTACATCATTTTTTTCCTCTCCTTCGGAAGTTATAACACCGCCACTTGTGAAGCTACTGCTTTTAGCACTTATTTGCTCCAATAGTTTTAATGTCTTATCATTCCTTTTTTTATGATTGTCTTGAACATTTTTTAAAGACGATGTTGTTTCCTTTTCAGAAGTTATTGGATGCTCAGCTTTATTTTGTTTGGAATATGCAGGTTCTTCATTTAAAAGTTGTGTTCGCTGTTCGGGATTCATGTCATGTCTACCTAATCCGGACTTCTTCATATTTTTCTCAATATTTATTTGTTGTGCCCTAACTGGATCTAGGGGCGCAAAGCGAGTTCTACGCTCCAACCAATTACGTGGTCTAAAATCAATAGGTAAGTCAAGAATGAATGTAGTACCTTTTTGCATACCCTTTGTTGCTTCATCAAACCCATCGATAACTTTTTTGTTTTGTACAATTTTCTCAACTTTTTTCACGTGTTTCTTATTTTCTAAAGAGAAATCATATTTAGACATGTCATCACGTGCATATACATCTTCGTCTTCTTCTTCCAATGCGCCCACACCAAAAGCTTGACCAGTAATAGATAATTTTTTATTATTTTTATCCACTACTTCTAATGGACCAAAAAGATTAAAATGTTGACCGCTACCAATGCTTATAGTACTTTTGGATAGCACAGGTGTGCGGTTCAAGCCGGTATAGCCTAAACCATAACGGTTAGTTTTAATGGTGCAAAAGTAAGGTTCATAATCATCAGGTGCAAAAGTTATTTCATCATCGTCATCCTCATCCTCGTCCACTTCTGATTCATCACTTCCTTTTGGTTTTTCTAAAACTGAGTCACTGCCTTGTTCATTAATATCGCAACCATATCGTTGCATTAAATACAATTCACGTTCATTACGCTTTTTACTCTCTTTCTTTTGCTTTCGTGTTTGTCTTGGGCCAATACCTTGTCCTGGTCGCCAGCCCATGCTTTTTAAGATACGCACAGCCACTTTATCTTTTACAGGTTTAAGTAATTGTTGCAAAACTGGCACACCAGGTATTGATCCAGCACTAGGTTGCAAAAATTTTCGTTTTCTATTGCCTTTGTCATCTTGCACAAAATCTTCACGAGCCTGCACACGCTGTGGTGCTATCCCAAATTCACCTAAATCTTCATCATCCATAAAATCTTCAGGACGTTGCTTTTGCATTTCTGTTGCTTTTTCAGTACGAGAACTTTTGAAGCTTTGCGGTGTCCAGCCCTCCAAAGAACCCACTGTGTTCCAAAATCCAGCACTAAAGCCGCCTGTGAATGCACCATGAAATCGTCTTTTACCATTCTCATCTGTAACAATTTGTTCTTCTACAGTTATTGGCTTTTTAGAAGGTACTTCATCTGAAAGAAAATTATCACTAGTGGTCAATATGTGAAATAAGTGAAAATTAACGCACCTTCCTCCAATGGTTCTAGCGGTGTGCCATAGCGTTGTAAATTATCTTCTGTTTCCATTTTGATAATAATTATATTTTAATCGCATACAACTATTACATTACAACAATTATTATCAACAATTGTTATCAACAATTATTATGATTTTTCACAAATTTCTGTTTATAATTTTATCAATTTCACATTGCAAAATCAAAACAATATGAAACGTCAAATTGTAGCTGTGTTTCTTGGTATTTTAGGCGAAATGCCAAATGACACAAACGTCAGACAAAATTAGACCAGCAGCAACTGTCAAACTTGCAAGTCTTGTACCATCCTTCATTTATGTGTTAATATTATAAATTATATATGATTGATATTTAGTACTTTAACAAAAAATATTATAATATTGGAATAGAAGCGGCAAATAAACGAATTCATACGGTAAGTGATTATTCAAAGCTGAACAGGGTAGTGGCACTTTTCATGTCTGAATTTTTGAGAGCTGGTGACTAATTATTTTCTCTTTATTTTGGCTAAAAGTGTAATCGTCTATTGGCTGGACTACGTCATTTTACCGTTGCAGCACTAAATTATTTGCCTATCTAAAATTGTTTAAGTTGTGTAAGTAAAATATGTAAGTTTTTTTTTTTGAAAGTTACTTATTGGAATTATGAAACATTTTCTTTTAGTGTCCGCAATATCGACATTAAAACTGGCCTAAATGTCAGAGAAGAGCTTAAAGGTGGGCGCGCGTGTCGAGCTCACTGGTAAAGATCTGCAAGGCACAGTGGCCTATGTGGGCATGACCAGCTTTGCCGTTGGCAAGTGGGTGGGCGTGGTGTTAGATGAACCGAAAGGTAAAAATAATGGTTCAATAAAAGGTCAATCGTACTTTGAGTGCGCTGAAAATTGTGGCATGTTTGTACGTCCAACGCAGCTACGAGTTATAGCAGCTGCACCAGATGTTAAAAAATCATCTGAGGATGTTACAGATGCCAGCGGTGCAACTGCACCTACCGCCGCGCAACCCACTAGGGCACGGTTGAGCGGGTCACGCGCATCGCTCTCATCCAGTCGCCAATCTTTGCTGGGATCACGCTCACAACTATCCACTTCGTTAACAGAACGCAGTGCTAGTACAGCTAGCACAAATACACGTAGAACTTTACAACCACCGACGGCCACTTCCAAAATAGCCGTTTCTGCTTCAAATACCTCCATACCAACAAGCGACAATGGCGGTAATGGTGGAAGCCCTTCAATTTCAGCTTCAAAAAGAGCATCTTTTGTTGAAACTGGCTTTTTGGAGATTCTTAAACCACAGTTTACATCATCGCAACCTATGCGTTCACCATCCTTTACAGCACCTCCATCGAGTTCATCAGAAGATAAGGCGGCACTTGCGGAACAACAAAAACTTGTTGAAGAATTACGTACTCAAATGAGTGACCTCAACGAGAAGCTGGAAACATTGAAGCAACGTCGTAATGAAGATAAAGATCGTTTGAGAGAATTTGATAAAATGAAAATACAATTTGAGCAAATGCAAGAATTTCGCACAAAAATTATGTCTGCACAGGCACTCTTACAAAAGGAACTGCAGCGAGCTAAGCAAGAAACTAAGGATGCAATCGAAGCACGTGAAAGACATGCACAAGAAATGGCCGACTTGGCTGATAATGTTGAACTCATTACATTAGACAAAGAAATGGCTGAGGAGAAATGTGAAACCCTGCAACTTGAGCTGGAGTCGGCGAAGGAGCGGGTTGAAGAGCTACAGGTAGACTTAGAGCTTCTGCGTTCTGAAATGCAAAACAAAGCTGAAACTTCTATAGGAAATATTTCGAACGAAAGTTCGGGTATGTCGACGTATGAATTCAAACAACTGGAGCAGCAAAATTCGCGTCTCAAGGAAACCTTGGTGCGTTTACGTGATTTGTCAGCGCATGATAAACACGACATACAAAAACTTACCAAGGAACTGGAATTGAAGAAATCAGAAGTAACAGAATTGGAACGGACAAAGGAGAAACTATCAACTAAAATTGACGAACTCGAAGCCACAGTCGCTGACTTGCAGGTAAAACAATTATTTCTTGAAATTATTAACAAATCAGAGTGTTTTGTTTGATAAATGAGTTTCTGTTTATTGTGATTTTTATAATAGGCTTTTAGTGACATCCAAAATTTCCAAAATTTCCAATAAATTAAAATTAAAATTTTTATTTAGAAAATTAAACTCCCAGGTTTACGATTTTCATTATCCTAAAATTTTTGTTTCATTTCAAAGATATCATTAAATATGGCAATGTGCCTAATTGCATTTCTCTATTTCTTTTCTGGCCTACCAATGGGGTGCAGGAGGTAACAAAATTTCAATTTAAGTTTCACATTAAATTTAAGGTTTTGTTATTTCATTTCCAACACAAATCATTAGGATACAAAATTATTTTTGTTTTTATTTATTAGGATTAGGCCAGTTAAGTTTTGTTAATAATTTTTTGTATTTGTTATAGGAACAAGTTGATGCTGCACTAGGAGCAGAAGAGATGGTTGAACAACTAGCAGAGAAAAAAATGGAATTGGAAGACAAAGTAAAGCTACTAGAAGAGGAGATTGCTCAATTAGAAGCTTTGGAAGAAGTGCATGAGCAATTGGTGGAACACAATCATGAGCTCGAAATGGATTTACGTGAGGAACTCGATATGGCCTACGCTTCCAAAAAAGAAGTATTACGTGAGCGAGATGCTGCTATAGAAACAATATTTGACCGTGATCAAACAATCATAAAATTCAGGGAATTGGTACACAAACTTAATGAGCAGCTTCTACAATTACGTGATCGTAATGCTGAGAATGATCAAAAATCTCTACAAGATCCCAATACTAAATTTACTGCAGAAACGATTGACTATAAACAAATGTTCGCAGAGTCGAAAGCCTACACACGTGCTATTGATGTGCAGTTACGTCAAATTGAAGTAACACAAGCTAATGAGCATGTACAGATGTTATCAGCATTTATGCCCGAATCGTTTATGAGTCGTGGTGGTGACCATGACTCGATATTGGTTATTTTGTTAATCTCACGCATTGTTTTCAAATGTGGCATTGTTGTTAGTCAAACACGTGAACGTTTCCCTGCAGTTGACAACGTTTCACGTGAAACAATAATACAAGGTCACGCAGTGCAACAGTATGCATTCAAGTGCCGCCTTATGCACTATATACACAATTTGCAATGTGCACTGCATCAAATACTCTACGGACTTAACAGTTGCCAGCCAGATACTTTACTTCGTGCTGGTAGTTCCTTACCAGAAATGGTAGCTCAAGAAAAGACGATCGATGGCATAATTGAGCTTTTGAAATCAAATCAACTTGATGAGAATTCGACCACTGAGAACATTGAAAAGTGTGTGGCATTCTTTAATGCAATGAATTCTGTACTTTTGGCAGGTGAAGACTTATTAAATGAAACTCAAATGATAAGAGATTGTGTTGCGTCTCTTGGATCGGCCTGTGAATCCATACTAAATGATACAGCCATAGCACGCACTATTATACGTGAGGGCGGTAGTACAAGCGATTCTATTTTATTAATGCAATTCCTTAACGAGAATACGGAATCCATTAAGCAGCAAGTGAAGCTGATCAAACGGCGCTTACCGCAAGATTTGCATGTTATTAAATGTGGCCTTTCACAACACAAACTTGAAGGTATGCGGGTTGTGACACAACAATTGAGTCGCATAATGTCGGCAATGCATCAAGCTACTAAGCAATCGGTGCAAATTATTGTGGCTTCAATTGAAAATGATAATACTGCCGAGCATACAATTGATCACACAAAATTCTGGGATCTGCTCGCGCAATCATGCGAACGTATCTATGAACAGGATGATCGTGGACCGTCACAAAATTTCAAAGGCTTGTTATCACAAGCTAACAGTGATTTACAACATATAGCACAATATTTGTTAGATAAGGAATATGAAATTAATTCGACAGCCAATCAAAAGCAAGAAAAGCAAATATCGCCTATTATTTTGCGGGCACAGGTCATCAAAAAGCAGCTTGAACAGAAGAATGTTTTAGCGGCTACCTTAGAAAATCGCGAAGCTGACATAAAACAACTGAAGTTGGCTGCTAAATTAAAGCAAAACGAACTTTCGGAAATGCAAATTCGCAAAGATTTAGCGGAAAAGAAACTATCTGTACTGCAAAGCGAATATGAGCATGCTGTAGAGAAATGGAAACGACAGTACAATGAAACTGTTGAAATATTGAAAGAGAAAGAAAAGGAATTCGAAGATACTATGGACCACTTACAAAGCGATATTGAGGCACTTGAGAGCGAAAAGAGTACACTACGTGAGAAATTAAAGTTGAACACCGGCACCAAACGTGGAGCAGATTCATCTATGTCACCAGCAAGAGCTGCGCACACCTCAACTTCATTCAGCAGTGATGCACCTGATTCACCAGTTATTGCTGAGGAATTACAGCTGCTGAAAACTGTTCTTAATAATGAACGTAACACACGCTTACGATTACAAGCGCAACAAATACGAGAGAAACTCAACAAATTTGATCCCATCTTTGTCCCACAGCCCAAGGATAAACGTATTACAGAACTTGAAAGTGAATTAACTAAAATGAAGCATACGTGGGCACTTTCCCTGTTACAGGCCGTGCCAAAAACTGCTGTTAGTACTTCCAATTGTATCGCTATGCAACGGAAAAATCAACTGTTACCAGCTAAGACCGAGATCTCAGCGCGTGCTAACAACTTAGCATCGGAAATTTTAACTGAGTATTTCCAACGCAACCCACATCGAGCAGCGTCAAGTGAATTCGCTGCTTTTCCAACAATCGAGGTAAAGCAGATGTTAAAAATTTAGATTTGAATCAAAACTGGAATTGGTATCATTGATTTTGAAATAATTTATTAAATACTTACATACCAATAACAAAATATTTAGGAAAATTATATCAAGTATCTTTGTATACCCTTAAAGCTCTATAATCTAAATGCGCTTAAATTTATATAAGTTATGTATCTGTTCTAAAAGAAACATGTAATATTATTGTGAACTTATTAAAATATCTAAACTCTAATATTATTGCGATTAGTATTTTTGTTCTTTACGTGCTCTTTTATTTTGTATTCAGGCAATGTATTTTCCTGCGTTATTTAAGACTTGATTACTTATTGATATTACGTTTCCAAGTTATAAAAACAAAAAAATTTTAATGTATTCGATTTTTTAAATTAAATTTATTTAAATAAAAATGTTTTATAATAAATACTAATTTAATATTTAAATAATATTATTTCAGGCAATAACTTCTTGGTTTTAAATGATTTTATTAAAAGTTTTCGTCCTTAAGACTATGTTTATAAAAATTATACCGTAATTTTTATTTAAAGAATAAATACACAAATTACCGAAAGGTTTTTGTCTGGTTAATCGTTAAAAATCTATCAATTTTTAAGCCTCATCAGAGATGTGAGTTCAATTTTAATACTGAAAGTATAGTATTTTCACAACTTACTTTTTAATGTTTGCCATTCTAAGCAAGTTTTTCCACAACGCTATATCTTTAGGCCCTCTGCTCCACTGAAAGATGAGGATAAGAGAGAGAGAGATATGTAGATATAGTAAGATTCTCGAAGTAGTAGCTTTAAAATTATAAACTTTGTCCAAAAAAAAAACAGCTGAAGGCAACTAGTAGAAGTAATATAAACGACGATTAATAAGTCTTCTCGCTCGTCTAATTATATTCTTCATTTAAAACCAGATTTCTCTAAAACCTAAATAATACATCATTGCAATAATAAAGCATGACTAAAAAGAATGGCGGCTTTACAAAAGGTAATCAATTTTATGACTACGGCTCCTAGAAAATCATCAAGATGTGTATATCCAAGTATGACCATAAAGAGACGATGCTTTTTCGTTGATAAAACCAAATCACATTTTTTTACAGCATATGTATGTACGGTCGTGTATTGTTAAATCTCAGTAAAGTATTCATCAACGTTTATGTCCTATTTCAAATAAATAAACATTTGTCATATGCACTTAAGCGTTTCAAAGTTAATGTAATTCAAAGCTAAGAGAAGGAAAAGTCTCATACTTCTGATCTAATACTTCCGGTTTGACATCAGATAAAACCAAAAGTATTTTATTTATAATTGTACCAATGAATGTAATTAAATGAAATTCGAAAATACAAAATGAAATGAAAAAATTTTAGTCAGATGAAAGTTCCTTATCATCCATTCAATTGGTGATATGTAGTCTATTGCTCGAAGTCGTAAGGCAAGGATCAGTACATTGATATCATCATACATTAGTTATTTCACACATCCATATTTTCGTTAGTTTCTAAAATAATAGCGGAAACGCTGTTTCAAAACAATATGCCTTTATAATCTGATTAATTTGATTTATTTTTTATCTTCTTTAATGATAGTTTCAATTATTTAAATTTAGGTAATGTCGGTTTAATTATTTTTAATAAAGCAAATATAAGAAAATTGTTGAAGACATATTGGAACAACATATGCATAATAAGTAACAGATTTATCTTTCAAAAGCACCACAGGGCAAAATGTTATTAATTGTCTCATATTTATTGCTAAAAGTATACTGAATTGAACGATTTTCAGTAGCAATGAGAAATAACTATGCTCTTTTAAACAAATTTAAACCAATGAATCATATATAATGTTCTATGTAACAGATGATCTAAAGTATATATATTTTATAACTGAATTGAGATATAGATAAGTTCAACAATTATATTAGCTTTATTAGCAAATGAGAATTCGATGGATTATATATAATAGCTATATATCTAATTAAATTGGTCTGCGTTGGATTATTGTCTTTAGCAACATTAAGTCATACCAATTGAAAGAAAAAAAATTAGAAGAATTATACAAGTACCCATATACTATTAATGAGGTTCAAGTCATACAGAGTAAGATTAAAATTAAGGCTTTAAAAATATGAGGACGCCACCTAGAAATATGACGTTGACAACAAAAAATGCTGTAGCTAAAGTTTTGCCGAAATAGGTATGGTAAGAAATGCCATTGCGCCTTTTAAGCATATTTGGGTTTTCGGTACAAAATACATTAATTTTTTAATTCTTTATTTTAATCCTTTTCAGCGCATTTTTGTATTCGTAATTAAAATTCTCTCAATAATGAGTAATATTAAATATATACCAAAAACACAGATAAACTACTTGGAACTCAAAAAGGAATAAAATATAAGTTATTCCGAGATAAACAAATCATGGAGAAATGGAAAGCCTGCGTATTATCATTAGCAAAAATAAAATTCAAAAACTACTGGGTGTTCCCAGTAGTAGTAGTGGGTGTTATGTGTCAGCCAAATTGAGAAACTAGGTTTGTGGAAATTTATTTTTTGGAAAAAGTCGTAGGAATGTATTGCATAGACATACCAAACTACAATGGTATTCCTGTGATATTCTAGATAAGAAACTCGAACTGGAACTTTAATACTTTGGATGCAGGCACTATATTTGTGAAGTTATTATGCGAGGAGCATTCGATGCAAAATGTTAAAAATCTAAATGGCATTATTCGTTACAATTAATATCAAAGCGGGACTTTTCAAAGAGATCGACATTTTTTCGTCAGCAATTGAGAAAACATCAGTTTCATAATAAGTTGGTATTTGCTTGAAGTTAGTATTTTTAGTCGAAAAGGTTTGTGAATGTATATTTTTTGTCACGCAGGTCCTATTTCAAATACTAGTTGGATGGTAATATTTATATATTTACTATATAATATTTATTTTTACAATATACTTTTAGATCGTATAGTTTTCATAAAGTACGACTTCTATTTAAATATTGAAAAAAAAATTTGGATCAAGCCTTCTCAAATTGTCTAATCATTTGCTTATATGCCTCCAAATCTTTAGAAAAGTAATTTTATGGTATAATAACATATTCGTAAGGAGTGCATTTATTTAAATTAAATTTTCATTAATACAATACTCGTATGTTTTTTACAAAATATTTTAGAATAAAGAAAATATATTAATGATATATATAGCCACATTTTTTTAACTGGATTTTGTTTTTAGCAGTTAAAAACTCTGCACTTAGCCCTAAAAATAATAATGTACTAGAAGTACCAAAAAATAGAAGTTGCTATCAGCGCAAATAGAAGTTGCAAAATGAGGATTGGTCTTCAACGCAGCTAAAGTTTATACTTGTCTGTGGGGCCAAAAACGAAAAAGTTTAATAGTATAAGCCGCTATAATAAAAAAATATTTTACAGATAACATGTACTTTCATTATTCTATAAATAAATATTGTTTGTCTAAAATTGTGCGATTTAAAAGTCATAACTTCAGTTTCAAAGTTTATCACTTTAGCACGACTTAAATGAATCATTGGGCCTAAATGAATCAAAGACTAGCAAGCTGTAAATATTATTTGTATATTATTAAAATAAAAATACTTTACTTAAACATTCTTCTTTTGAACTAGCAGTTGTGATCAATGCATTGTATTTATAGGTGAACACTGCCTGAACACTGTTTTTTATTGCTACCGTTATTTTTTAAACGTATCAATGCCATATAATATTTAATCCTGTACTCTATTCGGTATACCAGGTGTACCGGTATGAAGTGAGCGTAAAGATACAAATGTTCCGACAGGGAAGCCGAATTGCAAACGATATTGGATGGAGATGACACTTTGGGTCAAAAGCAAATGGCTGAAATGTTAAATGTTGCACAACAAACAATTTCTGGCCGTTTAAAAGCTATGGGAAAGATCCAAAAGTGTGTAAAATGGGTACCACATGAATTGAATGAAAGACAGATGGAAAACCGAAAAAACACTTGTGAAATTTTGCTTCAGACACGAAAGAAAATCGGTTTTGCATCGTATTGTTACTGGCGATGAAAAATGGTTTTATTTTAAGAATCCTAAACGGAAAAAATCATGGGTTAATCCAGGACAACCATCAACATCGACTGCAAAATCAGATCGATTCGGCAAGAAGACAATGCTGTGTGTTTGGTAGGACCAGAAAGGTTTGGTGTACCACGAGTTCCTAAAACCTGGTGAAACCGTCAATGCTGGTCGCTATGAACAACAAATAATAAATTTGAACCATGCATTGGTTCACCTGCACACAAAGCAAAACGGGTTCAGGATGCAATCAAAACACTTGGCTGGGAGCTGCTACCCCACCCACCGTATTCACCAGACTCGGCTCCTTCCGACTACCATTTGTTTTCATCGATGGGACACGCATTGGCTGAGCAGCACTTTGATTCCTACGAGGAGGTCGAAAATTGGGTGTCTAGTTGGTTTGCTTTAAAAGACGAACAATTTTTTTTGGCGTGGTATCCACAAATTGCCAGAAAGGTGGTCAAAATGTGTAGAAAGCAATGGCCAATACTTTGAATAAAATGTTTTTTACTTTCCTATTAATAATTAGTGTTTTATTTTCACCGAGAAACGCTCATTTCATACCGGTACACCTAATATATTAGGCGTACCATACCTGTATATGTTAACCGATTTTTGGGGCATAAGCTTTTTTGATATTATCGAAGCATAGTTCTGTTTCAATGGAGTCATTTACTGCCAGAAACGAATGTCCAAGCAACATACAGAACATATCTATAATAGTCTATATGTCATCAAATGTTTACAAACATCTCTGAAGATTACTTATTGAAGTATTAAAATAAATGTATTTTAAGACACAACATCGCTAAAACCCTTCTTTTTGTACAGTAGGTGGAAGGCATCAAAAGTCGCAGTGTAAGATGTGAACCCACTAAAACCACTTCTTAAGAATGGTTATCGAAGATTACAACCGCATTTAGCGATTGTAACCCTTTTCCAGTAATGAAGGGCGGAAAGGAGAGCAGATAGGCTTAGTATTTATCAAGCTAAATTTATCAAAGCTGGGTCTGTAAAACACATTTTAAAAGTATATCTAGTTATATTAACTACTTGCCATTGTGATGTGTAAACATTTTCAGAGAATTTTTTCATTAATTTCAAATTAAGTTTAGTTGGTAACTCTGCCGATTTTAAAATAAAGAGACAATTTTCGTTCGCTCTTCTAAAATGAGTTCCACAAAGTCGACCGATCTTGAGCGTTGGTGTTTGTGACTTTGGCTAACACAAACCGTAAACAATGATTGCGATTGCAACAATAAACTTTTATCATTTTGTTATCTCGTTTAAGATAGATGATCAAGCACAACAAATCTTAAAAATCCGCTAAAAACAATAAAAAATGTATCATAGGCAATAATTCAAGTTGAGTTGAAGACTGAAGACTGAAGACTGAAGACTTACTACGGGAAGGAATTTGTATCGCTTTGTTCTTTTGCCATTGTTTTTCGAAGTCATAATTTCGTGAGTTTGTACCTTTGTTTCCACTTTTGTATTTATTATTAAAACATTTTTTTTTGTTTTTAATTTAGTTAATCTTTAAATGGGGAAGGTTAGAACAAACGAAAAGTTTTCTGACCCTATGGAAGTGCATAAAAGACAATAATTTTTTGTTTACTCAAACGGAACTGTTTTTTATTAGAAAATGTTAGGCCCAGGCAAAGCCTATAATTTAAGAGAACAAAAAAATGTATGCTGGAAATACAAGTATATGCAAGGCAATTTACTTATTATGCTTTTTTTAACGATCGATAGAAAAACTTATTCCTTCCTGCTGTAATTCAATACTAATGAAGTTTCTTATGCATCCGCAGATTTGTACGGTTTAGTTATTATTAGTACTCCACTCTAATTATAGAGCAATGGGTGTATCAATTACTGTTTCACATGATGTTTTTCAGACGACGCTTGATATCGAAATGTTGTACTGTTACGCATAATAAGATCATTCTACATAAAAACACTGTCTCACTTCCTTAACAAATAAGTAAAAGATTGGACGAATTCTGTACATCCGCGATTGATGCTAAATAGCTTTGATCATCTGGTACATAAACTGTGTTATTACTACGATTTATGAGTCATTTTATTTATGGTATTTTCAACTAACGTTTAGTATTATGGACTCATTTTAATAGGATGCATAAACGGTGATTACTGTATGCAAGTAGACAATGTACAGATCCATTGATAAGGATTATAATTTGATTTCCGACAGGATATTTTTTTTTTTAATTTTTTTTTTGTAATATAGTGTTGATATTGCAATCAGTTTACTTATATGTTTAATAATGAGCAATATTATTAATTTTATAAAATATTAAAGGAATCATTCACTAGTTACAATGTAAATCAGATTTGAATACTTTAATGGCTAAATCTTATTGGACTATCAAAGATTTAAAAAACTAATTTCAATTTAATTTCTTTCTTCTCTGTGTTCATAGGCGGCTAATGCAATGTAAGAACAAACTTCATTACTAACAATTTTGAGAGTTTTTAGACTGGAACGATCGTAGAGTTCCAACATTTAAATCTAAGACTATATTGTTTGTTAAAAGCATGGGTTTGGATTCAGATTATATCTCTGAAGTCCATGGTAAGTCAATTTCTTAGGCAAACGCTAGCATCAGGCGTGATAAAACCAGATATATTATTTGGGCTAGGTCAACTACCTAACCCAGTAAAAATCAATCGAGCCATGAATATAAAATAACAGCCTCGGTAGGAATGTCATAAAACAAGCTTAGGTCCTATATGGACTATATAGCTATGGATGATGGTGATGTTAGTTAAGAGTTTTGAGATTATATTTTTATAATTATATTTTTTGAATCGAAACAATCGAAATTTTTTATTTCTAATTCAATACAGATTAAGTATATTATACGCGTATCTAATCATTAAAGAAATATAATTATATGTAGCAACTATATTAATTTTAAGTAGATATGCATATATAATTTTTTGATTTATATCGTGCTATCATAGTTTACTTAATCCAACCATGAAAAAGAAGCTTCCTTCTTTAGAAATTTTGTTTTTTAGTTTATCAAGCAACTTAGAAATGCCATCTTGATAAATTTGTAATTCATAGATTGCCAGTTATGGGTCTATATTATTAATAATTACTACAGTACCATCGCGAAAGGTGCGTATTACACTATTTAATGTGGTTTAATGACACGCACTGAAACGATACCTTCTGAGACATTTAATTTGATTTTTTGAATATTTGTGATTTTATAACAATAGAATGTCACAGTAGAATGAACCAAGAATCATTGACTTGAAATTGTAAATATTTTTGTGATATCCTGCAGCTTTAAAAATTTTTATGAATATTTCAATATTATAATTTGAAAAAGTTTTTTATGGAATCTTATAAATGGTATAAGGTATAAAGGTATATGACATTTGTTAAGATTTTTAAAATGCATTAGAAAATATGTTTTCATTGACGAAATACTCTCTCAATTTTTAGCCTTATCCTATGAAATTTTTCACAGATCCGTTTCTTTAACTCAAGCAGATAAATTGAGTAAAACTGAAGAATAAAGTTAACTCTTTTAAAATCCTCGTTATTTTAATAAAAAGTGATTTATAATCAAAATAAGTTGCTTAAGATATAATTTATACGACTATGATAAGTCGTAGAACAGAGCAGATGATGGCAGATTATCTGATGACCTCCTTCAAAATCATAATAAATTGGATGTATCTGAGAAAATAAGCACTTGGCTCTGCTTGGAAGTAGAGGAGAGCTCTAATAACATTTTTTATAGACAGGAGAACATTTTTAGGCTGACAGTTTCTAAACCTGCCTTAACATATAATAGGATATCCTCAATAACTGAAAATTTGGCATTAACAACATAAAAGATCAGATGTGGTTGCAATGGTTCATTTTATTGAATTATATATAATCTTCAGAGAAAAAAAAGTATCCTTCACTTCTTATTCTTCTACTTCTTCAATTTTTCAATAATTAGTATAACGAAATATATATTCGTAAACAGAATACTAATTTTTATATATTTCTGAAATATATAGAAATATATTTTGAAATATATAAATTGAAACTCAAATAATTTTGTTACTTTTCGGTACAATATATCAAAAAACCTCAGTTTTTAATATATAATATAGGAATCATGTCATACCGACAGTAACGGTAACTTCAAATCTAAAACTGATATTGTATTGAATGTAAATTATAAAATTGATAATGAGAAAAACAGAATAATTAATTGGACATGGTGACGACCTGCTCAGTAATAAATATTAGAATTTGCGCCAATCAAGAGTAAGTAAGTGTATATTTCTGTAGATATGCCCAGCAGCTTATAGTGGTATTGATGCCAGAAGAATCACAATGGCATCGATGCTTTATTGGTGCTTTAAGCAGCTTTGAAGACTCTTTGTGCAAAATTAATTGCTTCATGCTGTATTCATCTCAATATTTTGTAAAATTTTTTTGTGTATTTTTTTATATATAACTTCTTTTTACTTCTTTTTTATATAATATTAAATTAATCATCGCTGATGCATCGATTCTTTCGCCTGCTGGGTGCTTTAAAGGTAAAATCTTTAAAATTAAGCAAAAAAAAAATTAGTAGCAAAATAGCAGTAAATGAAGAAAATTAACTATATAACTATATAATAAATTAACTATATATATAGAGAGTGATATAACTCTCTGAATAACATGGCTTTTGGTTATGACCAAAAAGAGCATGAAAATACTGTTACCATTTTTCATATAACATCTCCCTAAGGAGTCCCCAAGCCTGTCTTTAATAACCTGAATTTTGTATTTTATACTATATCATTCTTTAATTAATAATGTATACACTCATACTCCCTGTACATGTATGAGACTTTGAAAAACTGATAGTGTTAATGTAAATCTTTTCTTTTTATTAAGTTACTTTTATCAACTAAAACGTTCAAATTCATTCTTAAGAACTCATAAATCGTGTCTAATTTCTGAATTTTTGTAGCAAAAAAATAGCTCATTGCATAGTCCAATCACAGCAAAACGAAAAGTTATAGAAATAAAATTCTTTAACAAAAATAATTCTTAAGATAAGTTATTTATATGAAAAACGAACAAAAATGTCTTTTAAAAAATTTTAAAATAAGTAAAGTTTTTTGCAAAATTAATCTAATATTTTCTAAATAAATATCACTTTAAATCATGATATTTTCCGATACTATTTGAGCAGAAAGTATAGAACTTAAGCTATTCAAATTGAACCCTACTTCGAGTGAGCCTGCAGAATGTTAACGATTTTTAATAATCGAGTATATATGATAGTATTTAAATTTTTTTAATTAAAATAAATAATAAGGTTTTTTGAACAGTAGTGAAACTACAACAACAAAAATTAATTTTATATTATTTTTATTTAATTGTATTTTTGGCCTTGGGTCAGTTGGTTAAGGTGCGTTGACTCTGAGCTTAATATTTGACAGGACCCGAGTTCGATTCCTGGTACTTGCAGTCTCAAGAAATTATTTACGAATAATTCAATATAAGAAATATTTCCAAAACCAGTGATGATGAGTACTTGGCAGTATTCGAAACAACTGTATGATCAGTCAAAAATTCAATTAATCAAAATAAATAATTTTAATTTTTAATTAATAAATTATATTAAACATATTTTTGCGCGAACTTGTTAATTACAAATAATCAAGATTAAGACAACCTCACATTACAGTTGCGAATGTAACATATGTATGTATATAAGGTTAGCTTTTATATTATATGTTGGGGTTTTTCATTCGCATAGACTTGAAAGTTTTTATAATTATCACAGCGTAACGCCAAAAACTTGCTACTGACACAGATATCCAATTTCTTGTCTTATTGTTTTTGTAGTTTGTCTTATTGTTATTATAGTTTGTCTTGTTGTTGTTGTAGTTTGTGTTATTGTTGTTGTAGTTTTTCAATTCGTTGTCGTTGCTGGTGACTTGATTCATGTTGCATTGCCACAAGTACTACGGTAATTGCAATAACAAAAAAAGAGTTTATTTTCCGTGCGATGCAAATGAAATAGCATTGAAACAACCAAACAAGAACAAAAAACAACAACAATCAACCAAAAAAAGAAAAAAAAGACAAAGAAAACAATATCAACGAGAAACATGTAACTTTGTTGTCTTACAAAACGAAGTACGACAAGACACGAACAAAGCAACCAAAATCAAAATCGAAGCACAAACCCACAAGTGAGCGAGGCAGCGAGCGGCAAAAAGTGCAGCCAAAGTAACTCAAGAACGTTACAGTCTGCTGAAAGAGAAATAAATGTAAACAAACAGCAACAACAATAATGACAACAAACAATATTAAACAATAACAATAAGCACACTAACAATATTCCAACGACCAGATAATTAATAGTTAATCAGTCAACTTGATATGGCATGGATAAATTGTTGTTTGTAGCGAAGAAGGAAGAAGAAGAATTTGTTTTAAAGTAATTGCATGACCAGATTATGAGTTCTTAAAAGGAATATCAATAAAAATGTGTCTAGAATAAATAGTTCCAATAGTTTTAAATTGCAAACATCTACACCTTCAGATTACATAAGGTGAAGAGTGAAACTTCCGTTCGTCCTAAGTAAAAAATTCCTAAGAAAAAAATCTAGCTCCTCAATTTATATATTACTGAACTTAATGGGATCTTATATCTAGACCCTAGAGATATTCTTCTTCTTATTAGGCCATAACAACTTAATACCGGTTTTCGGGCAGATGCAGTATGTCTCTCCAGGCGCTTCTGCTGTGTGCGCGCTCTCTCCAGTCTTATACATCAAATCCGGTTAGTAATCCCTTAAATAAATCACTCCACCGTAGACACGCTCTACATCTACACCTTTTCCTCTAACTACCTCTTCAAAAACCTTTTTCACTGGAACATCTTCATTCACTTCCACGACATGAGCAAGCCAGCGATGGATGTTGATTCGCTGAATTATATCAATGTCGTGATAAAGGTCGTTCAGCTTACGATTGATTCGGATGCGGTAATTGTCGCTAACGCGTAGAAAACTCCCAAAACTGATCCAAAGAGTTATTGTTAGGTTTAATAATTGCCTTAATTTGTACAGGTTAGCAGGGAGACTCACTTCTGGGATAGCACAATGGATCATACAGGTCTGAGTGAACCTTTTTCACCTCATAAAATGATAATAATAGTTTAATAATTCTAAAACAACTTAACAATTTATAAGAAATATCTTCATATTGATATAATATTATGACTAATGTAAGGCTTGTGTCCTGTAAGGAAATCTGTAGGTATTTGCAAAGGGGAAGAGGAAATGGCGAAGTTCATTCTGGAAGAGTGCAGTACACTGATATATAAATGATATATAATACTTGAATGAATTGATTAATTAAATAATTATTATCTATAATAATCAAAATAATTTTTGAAATTCTTTCAACGAACATTTGTAACCTTTGTAGTAATGCCCTAATACCCGGAATTTACTGATACCTTTGTAGCAATGCCCTAATACCCGGAATATACTGAAACTTATATAATTGCAGTTCTAGATATCGTATCAATTTAAAATTGTTAGAATCTTACTAAAATTTGATTTTCAAGATATTTTAAAAATAGAACAATTTTTGTTTGGGATCAAGTCAGAAGAAGATTTTGGGTCTTACCATTTGCAGCAACACCCAAGATATGCGGGTAAGTATATGTAAAGCATATGTATTTTTTTACTGTATGTTTTTTTCTTCTCTATGTATTTTTCTCGTTATTTACAAATTGGAGAACTTGCTAAAGATATAGAAAACACATCGCCGATATAGCTTACTTCTCGAGATATCGAATATTTTTAATTCGATTATATTAACTAAAGGCTGCGGTAACTAGTGCATATAATTTTTACTTTGATTACTCAAACAACTAGTAACTAATTAATCCAACTAGTAGAATGTGTAACTTTAAACCTTGCTTTCTTGAAAATTGAACTACATATATTCTCATTTGGATTAGTGTAAAAAGTTGTGAATACGAATCGTTTCACTTAAATCCAGATATGGTAAATGGGCACGTTCGGGAAATCGGAATTGTGACACTATTTGGCAAAAACTCTCTTCAAATAAAGAAGTGATATCTCTCATAAATGAATACTATTATTTGAATGCATTGTTTAAAGAGATTGAAGAAGTTCGAGCTGTATTGAGAAAAGTGTTTCGTGTTGAGGAAAAATTATTTCAAAATATTAACAAAAATAAAAATTGGAAAAACCTTGCTTTCTATGTTAAGTGCAAAACTTTGGGTACAGCCCTTATAACATATAATCAAAAGGTCTTTTAAACTAATATGAGGAATGAAAGCGACTTTTACTAAATAAACTGCGTATTGGAATTATTTTAAGTGAGGAAAATAATCAATATTTTGATTCATAAGAAAGCCCATAAAATTATAATTATTTCTCATAACTTAAAATAAATACCAGTTAAAGAACATTAGCGAATTCCGGCGTTATTTACCAATTTTAGTTTTACGTAGGTATATTTGGAATTGTTAACACCTAAGCTACCCCATAAATATTTCAGCAGAACCGTAAAGCTTCATTAATAATAATATTCGTTTGGATTAATGCATTGTACTCCTGATTACTAATTGTGCAATATGCGACACAGTAACCTTGTGAACCCTGACTCTCGTACCTACCAGCGAAAGATGGACAAATAAAAATATTTCGTGAGAAATAAAGTTAAACCGGACAACTAGTAAAATTCTTAAAAAAAACCGGACATTCATGAAAATTAAATAATACATTCACCTTTCCAGCACATTTGTTTTACTAAATTTCATTATTTTTGTTCTTGTTTATAGTAGACTAGGCCAGTCTATACAAGACCGCGTTGTGGCCATAAAGTGCTGTACTTTGAAATATACTGATGGTTTAGCCATATGCGTTCAGAAAAATTTCCTACACTGTGTAGCATGCTTGGCGCACTATTGCACCACCACCACACCAGCAATAGCCTAAAATTAAGCTAATGAATGTGAACAAATAACACCGGAACTGAACTGAAACACAGCTACGCCGAAGAGAGTTCACTAAAAAACGAAAAAACGCAAGAAATGAAGAACCCATGCCCAAAATAAGGTCAATGAAGCGCTGCTTCGCTAAAGGTTTTCTATGCACCAATGCAAGTGACTTGCGTGACTTACAGGGTGACTTGCGTGATTTATAGGTCTAAAGCAGAAAAAAATTATGTCAGTTGGAATGTATTTAAGATATTTTGATTTGTAAAGACAAATGTTTATTTCTGCTGTTGAAAAAGAAACCCAATATTATTGAATGTATAATTATTTATTCCATTTTTTCCCTAGTCAATATAAGTAAGTATTTTTGTCTAAATTTCATTTCGTATTTAGTAATATTCTATACTAACCTATTTATTCTATTTATTCTGTTATATAAATACAACCTTCTACGGTTTTTTTCTACAAAAAAAATGAGAAGATTGACTAAAAAATTTGAATCAAGAAAACCATGCTAGAGTAATATGGATTGGATGACATTACCTATTTCCATTCTGCACTAAAGTCTAATAATATTGCTCGTACCAATAAAATTTTCTGATATTCCTTCGAAATTAAACGAAAGAATATTTTTTTTTGAAGTCACAAAATTGTTACAGATTCAAACTCTCTTATGACTTTGTAAATCAATGTAACTCTTTTAAGTTTCCTTTTTGCAAGAACGAGTATTGGGTCTTCTTATTTTTCAAATTTTATTAAAATTCAAAATATGCAGTTTCATTTCTAAAGTGTAGAACAATTGAAGAAACTGATTATACGGGTGGTAACAGTTTTCGGGACAAAAGGTATTTTTTTACAACTATACGAACATGTTATTATATGTATTTAATTGGACACAGTGACTTAGCCAGAAAGAACGAATAAAGTAGTTTTCTGTTTGAGTTCGCAAATTCTTTAAAATCGAAATAAATAAGTACCTGTTCTCGAAAATAATAAAAAAAGAAATTGATGTAATATATATAGTATAATGAAAATTATTAAGAAATTATATTAAATTTTTAATGGTCTTTTGAATAGCAAATATTATTACAAACAATATAATGTGATCAAATATATGAAACTGAAATTGATAGTAAGTATTTCTGAATGGTTTTGGTTCAGTGTTTAATTACTCTGAAAGCTGCGTAATTTCGAATGACATGAGTCAAGTTTTAATGCCTTCATTTTCAAATGCAAAAACTGAGTAAGGGCATAAAAAAATAATTATCATTATTATTACTTTCATACTTTTTGTTATGTTAGAAGCTTAAGGATTTCAAAAAAAAAAATTAAGCTCGAACTTTTGCGTACTATTAATTGCAGTTCGTTAAACGATTTCATACTTTCAGTAGAAAATGTTCTTCTTCGCGCTGTTTGGATCTAGTAGGATCCAATTTAGCATAACATGAGCAACATCATCATAACTCTTGCCTAAAGTATGACCCATTCCCACATACTACTGTTTTTCTTTCTCAGTATTAATGTTCTGCTAGTTGGTAACTCTCAGTGGATCTTCATTCGAAATTGTTCTGAGCCAGCATATTTAGAAAATATTTCGCAAATATATGTTTCTGAAGGATTGTAGTCCAAAAAAAGTACAAAAGTTGTAATAAACACACGAAATTTGCAATACTGTTGTGATACTCTATATAACTTACATTATCGTCAAAGCACGAAAGAGCTAATTTTGCCGTGCCCATGACACTCTACATAACATGGCCCTAAGTAATGTTCATAAAAAAATACCAAACACTAACAACTAAAACTAAAAATGTCACATATCCCATTTTCTTGAAACGGTGGGATACTCGTATGTGACAACATAGCAACAGTTCCCAATTTATCGGAATGTCTGTTACTACTTCCTAAAGAAATGTTTAAATATAGCTTATATTAAATTTTCATAAAAATAAGACAGTTCTGCATAGAATCCTCTAGATTCTAACTAAGACCGTGTGCGAGTTTAAGTAAATTGAGGTAAAGTAAATTGAAATTCCCTAGGGAGTTTTTGCACTGCACTTAAGTAAAAATTTATTTATTGCACTTATTTTTAATTTTTTTTTTAAGTTTTCAAATTTATTTATTTATTTATTAAACATCTTTTAAAACTTTCACAATGGCAACACTTAATTTACCTAATTTTTATCTAATTTACCCTACTCGACATTCTGGTAAATACCAACATTCGCTGCCATACCGATAATTTACTATTTCCCCCAATTTACTCGAAATCGCAAATGGCCTAAGTGTTGTATGTCAATCAAAATGTTCATCAAAGAGCGGTATATTCCTTCTAATAATCTATCGATATTATATCCCACGATTTTATTAGATTAATATGGTACATACTTAAATTATGTTAAAACTTTAATATTTATTATTATTATATTATATTATTTATAAAATAATTTGATAATTATATCTCCAAATATACACAGTATCTGTTTACAATTGTCTGACCCTGTATTTGCAATTTTATGCACATAAAAAATGTGTGTAATTGTGTTCAACATTCTTAATAGAAAACGGAAGTTTTATTGACAGGACATTTTTGGCTCTGTTCACATCATAGTTAAGCGCACTGCAACAAAAGTGCAATAAAGTGTGAGAAAAATAAAAAAAATTTCTAATTAAAAACTTTTCAATTTAATTAAAATCATATGCGCATCAAATGGATATTTAAGTTGAATTAAAATTAGAACATAAGTAAATGTGCATTTATTGGATTTGTTTGGTGCAATAAAAATTATGAATTTTTTGTGCGTTGCTCTCTTTGCTGCAGAATATAAAGTTTGTGGAACTTATGTCCACAATTTAAAACAACAACTATTAATCGCTCTCACTCCCAACAGAGCAAAAAAATATGATAACTACAAATGCAACTATTAGCTTCGTTTTGTGTACGTGTGTACGTGTGTACGTGTGTGGTGATGTGCTTGGTTAAAGCCAAAATAATGTTACTTTGGTTACTTGTTGTTTAGCCATTTCAGTTAATACGAAACCTTCGCGGCGTTAGCAACTCAACATAATCGAGGCGGTTAAAGCGAAGCACGAAGAGTTAACACATCGGATATTCTTCTATGTAAAACAAAAACAATTGCGGGTATTTTTGTGTTGTGGTTTTTTTACGAGACTAAAGCTTATTTATGAGTTGAAATGATAAAATTTTGTGATAGAATAAGTTAAGAAATGCATGTATCATACGCTTTACTACAAATACAAATACGTTTTGTTTTGTCAATAATTCTATGAGCACAAGAAAATCAAAAAAAAAAAATTTGTTTTATTAATAATTTCTGTAACGGAAATATTATAACTGCAAAAATCTAATTGGCGTAGACGAAGTGGTGGCAGTAGTGAATTGTTAACCAAAACAAGACTTCAATAAAAACAAAAACAAAACATTGGTTAAAATAACAACAACGACGACGACGCATCAGTGGCGGCAGTGTTACACTTTAATCAACAAACCGTGAAGTGAAATATACAAAAAAAAAGTAATTGTGATTTACCAAGTTTTTTATTTAAAGTTACTTAAATATTTTTAAATATTTTTACAAAAGCACATTTTTAACGGCTTTAGTGCTTGTATACACTCATATGTTAAAAATTCATAACAAAAATAGTTTTTTTTATTGAAAAAAGAAAAATAATATTTTTTTAATTTCATTGCTCTACTAACGGCACGTTACAGAGTTCAGCTTAGGTGTCGGTTAACAACATTTCAGCTTAGACAAAAAAACAAAAACAAAAACATAATCAAAATAAAAACGCAAACAAAAAAAAATTGGCTTAAAGGAAACTTTGAAGTGCAAACAAACTTGCTAAAACTTAACTGTAAGCTTTAAACTAACAACAACAACTACAACAAACAAACAATAACATAATAACAGCAGCAGCAGCAACAATAACAATAGCAATAACAATAACAAATTCAAAACAAAAAAATACATACATATGTTGAAATAATTTTTTAAATGAAACTTAAGTTTAAGGCAACTGACCAACTTCACTTCCCTTGCCCACCAAGTGCACAAGTATCAGTTTAGCAGCTAAAGTTGCTTCACTTTAACAACAACTAACAACTAACCAATCGTGCTTAAAAATTTCTACGTGACCTGTGCATTACCCCTTGCCATGCTTAAGCAGCTAAATCCGTATAAACAACGAAAACTGCAATAATAAGAACAACAACAAAAATAACAACAAAATTAAGAAGTATCATTTTACGTGTTCATTTATTACTTCTTACGTAGCTGCTAGCTGTTAGCTGCTAGGATTGCATTGCGCGCCCCTTTTCTGTTATATTCCCACTGTTAAAGTTGCTGTTGTATGTGGCCTTAACACAACTACTGCTGCTTTTAACTCTGTTTAATAAAGAAAACTTTACTTTATAAAATTTACATATACACGTACATACATACGAGTATAAAAGAAATATACATACATATGAAGAGTAGCCTTATGGTGTAATTTTTATAATTTCTGTGTGACTATATTGTAATTAACCGTACCATATACAATACACATACACATCCATATGCAGATATGCGGTACATAGTTTCTTTTTTTTTTTTAACATTTCTCATTGTATAATAAAAACAGAAACATTCCATAAGTGTAAATAACCCAGAGGAATTACTGTAATACATTAAAAAAATCATTAAAGAATTTAAGTGTAATACATACAAAAGTGGTGACGGTTTTCTGCTTAAAAAAAAACTACATACATATATATAAATTAAATTTAGAAAAAAACTAAATATGAATTATTTACGTAAAATTGATCTAAATATTGTGGAACGCTTCAATTGATAATCAAAATGTTTGCAATTCAAATGATAACAAAAAAACTTAAACTAAATGCATTTTCTCTCTTATGTTACCAATTCTAAATTGGTATTTAACTCGTTTGGTTCCATAATATATATCTTATAATAATATAAAAATCATCACATTTACATATATATATATATATATACGAATCAATCTATCAAGAGTATCTTAACTGCATTTGTGTATCTGTATTCTAACAATTGGCAAAAATGCATAAAATAAAATTTAATTCAAATTCGGTATATGCGGATCGCGAACGTGATCGAGATCGAGATCCTTCGCATTCGCATAATACGAGCGCTTCACAGCATAACTCAAGTGTTGGTTCGATTAATTTAGAAGATTATATATCAGCAATGGAGGCTCGTAACACGGCAATAGATCGTTCACACGAAACAGATGTTTGGGCTCAGTTACAACAAAAGGAATCAGATATATTGTTAGCGGCTGAGCTTGGCAAAGCGTTGCTAGAGAAAAATGAAGAACTAGTAAAACAACAAGAGAAACTGATTGGAGATTATTCATCTAAAATAGAGGTGAGTCATATCAACAGAGAAGTTTTTTTATATATTTTAATATTTTTAAAAGTTACTTGTATTCGAGGGCAACAACAAAAGTATTTTTAGTCGTCGAGTTTCTCATTTTTTTTATTAAATATTTTACGCTATAGACTTTTAAAGCTATTTTATATTATATATTCTGTACATGTATTTAAATTTAAATATTTATACAAAATACTAGTATTAATGAAACCATATTATAATCCATTCTATAAATAATTATAGAATACATAAGTATAGCAAATTTTAGTTTATCACAACATAATTTAATATTTAATATAATTTAATATCTCTAAATACTCTAATGGCACGAAAACCCATTATCGTGTCCAGGAAGTGAGTTGGAAGCCCAAGAAATATAAAACCTGACGGAATCATAGTTTCTAATGCAATAAGACAGCAGGAAGTCTATAATTATATTATTCCATATAAAGGTTTTTCAATCAGTAGTGAACTACAACAACAAAAATCCTTTTTTTTATATATTATTTTAATTAATTAAATTTTTGGCTGACCATACAACTGTTTCAAGTATTGCCAAATACCCATCATCAGTGGTTTTGGAAATAATTCATGTATTTAATTATTCGTAAATAATTTTTTGAGACTACAAGTACCAGGAATCGAACTCGTGTCCTACCAAATTTAAAGCTCAAAGTCAGCGCTCCTATGTTTGCACATTTTTCTGGAGTTTTATAAATTTGCTGTGAAAGTTTTATTAACAAATTCACTTGCTGTGTATATATAATTATTTTTAATTGTTGAATTTCAATAATATTCTGTTTGTTATTTCCTAACAATCATTATATTATTCCCTAAAAATAGAAAGTGAAGATTATTGTATTAAAACGAGAAATCTGGTTGTAATTGTGGCATAGATCTGCCACAAATTCATATGCCCATATCTTAGTCATCATTCGTTATAGTGGGTCCGCTTTTCATTATCAAATATTACCTCGCAAACACTTTTTCTGAGTTCACTGCACCACGTTTTCCTCTGTAACTACTACATCCATGTAAAGAATGATATTACTTAAATCGACGACAACATTATATATACAAGATTCAATTATTTAAAACAATTTGCATTTCTGCCTGTTACTATTTTACGCTCATATTTAAGTAAATATGTTACTCTTAAATATATATGTTATAATTTTTGTTGAAAAACTTGTTAATTTTTTCCATTTCATAATGTTGTTTTTATTATAGCCCTTGATCGTTGGAACTGAAAATGACAGCAATTAGCGGCGATAATTATCATAGAGTAACTGCTGCCGTACATAATTCTAGCCGATCTTGAAGTCTGATACCATTATTGATTACTTTAATAGAGTCGTTCTATAGTAATCGTGAAATACATCCAGATATTAAAGTATTTTGATACTTATGTCAATCAAAATAAGCATCAAAATATTCCATATACTATTATAATTTCTTTAATTATCAGAACAAAAAAGGTTTTTAGGTAGGATATAGAATAAAACACGTAAAACATTGATTTGAACATTTTTTCAATGCTGCATTTAAGTTTTTGTTGCCATAATTTCATTCATAATTTCTTTTATTTGGTCATTAGGTCAGAAAATATATATACAAATATGGAATATAGTCTTATGCTATATAAATTTGTTACAAAGAAAAAATTGTCAAATTTTTTTATATATGTTATATTTTCCTATACCTCGCGTTGTTAAATTTCAATTTTACGTGACAATTTAGAAGTATTAGATTTTACTTATAGTTCTCAGCGTAGCAAAAGAGAAGCATATGTGCAGTGGTCGCAGTATAACCGAAGTAATATATTTGAAAAGAATAAATGACACCCATGGCCTAATGGTCTTCTATTCGATATAAACGGTATGGTCATATGAATATGTAGCCTGGCTGAATTCAAGACTCCTGATTTTAAAGCCTTTCCTTAATGACTTTTCTAGTTTTTTTTTTAGTTAACAACGATATTATTGAGTATTTCATTTAAATAAACATTTTTATACTAGTACATATAGATATAAAGACATTATATAATTGTATCAAGTATGTAAAAGATAAAGACAAACAAATTAATTCTATTTTAATAAATATAAAATGGAGTGTACATCGAATATATTCACTACTGACATCTCAACAAATCATTCGACTGTTTTCGTCTTCATCGAATGTATGTATGACACCTTTAAACGAAACAACTTTAAAAATATTTTTCTAAAAGATTGTAAATTGATAGAGTTAACATATGCTACATTTTATTGTACCTATATATGCGCATCACTATTAAAAATCATCAGAACTACTGCAGGTCTATATGCATATGTTTTCTGAGATTCCAAAGTTCAAGTGGTACTTCTGTTTTTTTTTCTAAAACTAAAATAATTTTAAAGTCTGTACTCAATCTTTGTACATATATATATATCAATCAGTGCAGAATCAAGAAATAACTTTGAATATATTATAATATTGACTCTTATTTCTTATTGTTGTTATTCTTCTTATATATTTTCTATAAGATTCCAAAGTTCAATGGGTACTTCTGTTTTTTTAATTTTAAAGTCTGTACTCAGCCTTTGTACATATATCAATCAGAAGAGAATCAAGAAATAAGATTGGATATATTATAATATTCATTATAATATCTTATTGTTCTTATTCTTCCTATATATTTTCTATAAGATTCCAAAGTTTACGTGGTACTTCTGTTTTTTTAAAGTCTGTACTCAACCTTTGTACACATATCAATCAGAAGAGAATCAAGAAATAAGATTGGATATATTATAATATTCCCTCTTATTTCTTATTGAATATGATTGTTTAATAAGCTTTTTTTATAAAAATATCCAAAACAAAAAATTAAAAACATTTTTTTAGATCTAGAAGTTTAACTTTGACGGATATTTGAGTAGTGTTTATAGTATATTGTTTCTGACACTAATACTTAAAAATCAGCTAAGACTAAGTATTACTAATCTGCTTATAAAGTATTGTTTAATACCTTTGATATGTACGCTTGACTCATTTTGACTACATTGAAAACATAATAAACTTTAATGCTGTCTAAAGTTGAATAATACCTAAATCTTTTATTATAATATCCATTTATATATTTATTTATGGATGAGATTTATAACAAAAACCTATTCAAGTAAAATTATTTTTTAGTGTTTTAAAAATATAAAAAGCGAATAAAAATTATTTTTACAAATATTTAAAAAATATTAAGATATTTATTAAATATTAAGATAAATTAATTTAAAATTATTTTATGAAAATATTACACAAATATTATTTGTTATTAATATTAAATATTTATTATTTTAAAAATTGAAAAAATAGCTCTGAATACACAAATGCCTTGCAAAACTTGCAAACCTGATAATGTATACTATATACATGTATATGATATATTAGTATAATATATAAGTACTTGTTAAAAAAAACTATTTATGAGTTAATGATATTTTTTTTTATTATTTTAATAATATAAGAAATATATCGGTTGTACAAATACATAATCGAATGCAGAATGAATACTGTGTATGTTAGGTTAATGTACAATTATTTGAGAAATATATTATTGAAAAAATGTTAATTACTGTCTATTTACTAGATAATTGAAGTTTATCACATGTTTTATTTTATAAATTTATTTAAACACGTATACGTCATTATTAGTTTTGAATTGCATTTTTTAATTAAATCTTTAATGGATGAATAACAAAGTTATTATTTAACCAAAATACCAAAAACCTGAATCTCTATTAGATATTTGAATAATAGTTTTTTAACAAAATTTGCATTATATATAAGAAACATATATGAAACATATAAGAAACATATATTTTATATATGTATATAAACATTGTATATATACACAATATTCGTTACTATCTCTAATGATATATTTGAAAATGTAAAGGACTTTCTGGTTCATAAAATAACAATACATAAATAATAGAAATAATGGATATAGGTGGTATGAACAGCATCTTCTCATAGATTCCATTCAAAATGTTTAGCACACTAATACTTAATATCAGATTTTTGATAACTAATCTAGTTCAATTATATAGTTTAGGTAGTTAAATGATGCGCAAAAGATTAATAGGACCTCCAGCTTTTAGTAATATTTTGTACAATGAAAGCTCAGAAACACCTAATAAATTTAAAAATTCGATTGCATAATTTTTCAACTTAATCTGCATTGATAACAGTATTGAGTATATATATAGAACATTCCAAAGAGAGATACATCACCTGACGGGTTTTTAATAATGTATGCCTTTGGCGGCTTATATCATGTTTACATTGCAGCTAAAACTATTTATGTTAATGAAATTAAAATTTGGTCGTTTTCATTGGCATAAACTAATTTATGCATGTAAAATGGCTTGTTTGTTTACATTTTATATATAAAACATATGACTAATATTTGAAATTTTGGAAATTTCTTTTGTGAGAAATTTATTTTACGGGTTCCATTTGAACATTTTTCGTCTTAAATCAGTTGATTTATTTATAATGAGCTCATTTTTATGAAAGCTCTTTGTACGGTAAATTATCCTCATTAGTGGTTTTACAGAATAAAAATGCCTAAATGCGACTAGTGGACACATTGTATAATTGAGACAAGTGAAAATATGGTATTTGGAGTTTATTTGGTACGAATAAGAATAATTGAAATTGCATATATATATATTAATAGATAGAGGTTCAATATTATGGACAAATATAATGCATATCTAAAATTCATTTTATAGTATGAAATTCGACAAAAAAGAAAAGTTCATTGAACTATGAAATTTTCATGATTTTTAAACATTCTCCAAATTAAAACAAAACCAACGAATAACCCTTCTATTTTCATTTGAATGTATTAAATTGTAATATAAATGTATATAATGGAAAGTTATTGAAATAAACTATAATTTTCTGATGGTCTACCATGAACCAATGTTGTTGACACTCCTTGAACCAGCAAAAACTACGCACCAACTTACCATCGATTAAGTGTCACATTGAAATTGTCATTTGATTGAGATACTCGTACCTAATGGATTGGGACTAACAATACAAAATTGTCTATCAACAGCATAAATAATTCCAGAGAAATTCTCTGCTTAGTAAAGGTGAAAAACAAGGTAAATGTAAAAGTTCAAGGCCACTGAAGGATGACGTTATATGTTTATTTTATGAATATTTAAACTGATGTGTAATGAAGTACAAGCAGGGGCGTATCTTGTTAATATTTTCGAAAAGAACTCTTGCAACAGTTCCAACAATTAAATTTTATTCAAAAATTCTAGCAAATGCGCTTCCTGAAAAAATTGCTATGTAACTTTCATACGTTCGTCTGATAAAAACTGTGGGTGTTCGTCTATTTACTTATATCTTTTTTGTTTTTTTTTTTTGCATATATGTACACTGATAATGAAGCCTATTAAAAATTTATTTTATACACTTTCCTGAAATGATAAAAATTTAATATTGAATTAGTGACACATACTAAGTGCTAGGTTTTATATACTTTCTACCTCCTCTGTATTCCCGCACATACTTATACGTATGAATATATTATATATCCTCTGAAACATTTTAAGTAATTGCATTTGTGTAAACAAATTATAATGAAAAAAATATTTTTTAGATGGAAAGAATAGTAATAAATAACTACACACGTACAGTAGTAGTAGTTTCTTCATACTTTCACAAAAAGTTCCTTGTTGTTAACAGTAAATATTAGTTATATACAAAATATTTACTGTTTTGTTTTTATATTTCAGAAAATAAATCAATATTTTATACTGTGTGAGTAGGGAAAATGAATTAACTGCGGGAATATTTGTAATTTGACAACTGCTACTGCGGGTTAATTCATAGTTTCGTAGTGGTTTTCGTGGGACCTTCGGCTATTTACCCATAAAGTAATTAAAAAGTATAATCTTATAAATATTTTATGATTTGATTATTGTCGTAAAGGTCATAACTATTTTTATATGGACATGAAGGTCCTTAAAAGATTTTATTATTCACTATTTTATCGTCAAGTAAATTTAATATATTTATATGAAATTTAATACATAGATATATACTCTTCTAAACTTCTCACATAAATCTATATAGAAATCGTTTCCACTTTATTGGACATGTGCTATATGAGTAAATGTTTCCTCAGTATGTGGATAAAATAATAAAATCGTTTGTATGGAGTAGGTATTTTCAATATTTATTTATAAACAGGGTATGGAAAAGACACCTCTACCTCAAATAAAACCTGCAATCATTATTTCTTTATTATTCATTAGTACTCATACGCACTAGGAAAATTGAGAAATTTTATTTAAAAAAAAACATTAATTAATTAACTTGCTTCAAAGATGGAAAGAAAGTAATGTAATATAAGGATAATGATATAAGGAAAATTCTTTAGCAGAATCACATTTTCCAAAACATCAACTTTGAACCATCATAATTTCAAATTAAATTAAATGATATGTATTATGTATTTATACTCTTTTTTGGCAACCAAGGAATCTGTTCCCGACTAAGTCGGCAATACATTATTTATACCACACTTAATACTTCTTTACCTATATTGTAGTTCACATTCAACTATAGACTTTATTTTTGAAGAAGTTCTAAATCAAGGGTGTCCTGGATACCTTGAAAATTTGGCTTTCATTACTTCTCAGTTTGACACCCATCGACCAATAAACATTTATCCAAACCCATACGCTGTCATTATTTCTAAAATTTATTTTTATTTATTTCAAACTTTCAATTTTCTATTACTAACAGGATAATTTTCTAATTCCTAACATAAAATCTAGAAGCAATTTAATTTTTGTTATCGGTAATTGAAATAATAATATGTTGATCTATGATTCGATGAGAAGTAAATGAAAACTATATAAAGTTTATCGGTCCTTCTTTGTGATGTCGTAATGTTTAGATATAATTAGTTTTTCATAAAATGCTTTTTTCAATATGTGTATTCTTGATGAAATTTAAAACTATAACTAAAATTTATGCAACATATTTTCAAAAATTATCCGAAAATATTATTCAATTTCTTAATAATTTTTGTATTTAGGGCAAATTTTACAAAAAATATTACAGAAATTCCATTAATATTGGTCGTGGCTCTCTCTCTTGAATAAGTGCAATATATATGATTTGTGTTCATGTTTTCTTACCCAATTTCAATTAAAAATTTTTTAGTAATTATATTTTTTTCATATACTGCAGTTCTGATACTCTTGTGACTAATTTAAAATAATTAAATGAAATTATATTACACAATTATCTGCACAAAATATGCTTCTTATAAGATTAACTGTGAAATTAATAGTGATATTGAATAACTAAATATTTACCCCAATAATTTAACTTTATATCTCTGTTAATTTGTGCAGGTTTACTTATTCTCACAAATATCATTTTTATTCTTTGTATCTGTAATAGAAAAACACATAAGATTTGGATGTTCTATAGTAAAGATCGTATAGATAATCCTGTAGTATAATGACAACAGGATTAATGGAGGGAGTTATAAGCTTTTTTTTTGCTTTCAAGTTTTGTATGCCTTTTTTTTTTACAAAAAGTATTTTCAAGTGATTCTTTGGCTTAAGAAAGAAACAAATCGTGTAGGAGAGATGATGAAAATTCTTCTAAAAAATCAACTCTGGCCTTTATATTTTCCGAACAAACTACAGTAAAAACACGTATTAAATATTACACTAATAAATATTTAATGAATTAAAAATTACTATATGTACTACATATGTGCCACGATGGAGCTTGGGACTAAATCCTGGTATTCCCTTATACTTCTACTGTACAATGGTCAGACCCATGTTATCTTATATATTCCTTGTTAATTGAAATAACCAGTAATAATATGCTGCCATAATTAAATGCCATAACATGCAAAAAGTATTAACATAATAGATACTGTCGCACAACACTATTAGAGTTGACAGTATATCTTAATCCTCTGTATCTCTTTATTAAAAGACAGCAGTTTCCACCGCAGCCCGATTGCAATTTGTTTTTAACATGAAGTCTTATAAGTCAAAATTTAATTTAAAAATTTTTCCTAATTGAACACTAGTCTTCCTGTACTTTAGTCGGAAATTCTAAGTAACCACTTTAGATTGAATAGAAAACAATAATGGCAATCATATCTTCTAATAAATAAATAATTCTTCTTCTGATAGATAAAACGTCTTAGATGAGACGTTTTAATCGCATTCTTTATGACTGCTATGATTTTATTCTGCACCACATAGTAAATACTAGACCGTGAACTTCTATCCCCATTGGATATTAACAAATGCGTTCTATGCTTTACAGTTAAAGTCGCTTGTAGCACAACAGATTAACCATAATGCTGCAGTTCTTCACTCTGTTGGCAGTTAAGGTCGCTTGTAGCACAACAGATTAACCATAGCGCTTCAGTGCTTCACTCTGTTGAGAGACAGTGTTATTAATCGGTTTTTTGATCATAGGTTTTTTTTGGATATGGGACTCTTTAACCCTTTGTATCTTTTTTATAATACAAAATCAATATAGATCGAAACAAAAGTCCTTTATTTGTTTTTTAAATAAAAGAATCAACTCCTGAAGTGAAAACATATTCAAATGAAAAACAATCCATATTTACATATGTTTATAATACCAAGAATAAGCTTATTCCTATTTATTCATTCTGTATTTAATCCAATTTTCTTTAATCTGTTTTGGTTAGATATTGTTTCTAAATAAATAATGCCTATAAAAACCGCAAGTAATTGAAGAACTGCTTTTGAGCTGTTGAGATCGTGAGATTTAAAACATCCATATAGTTATAAAAATATTGATATCTCAATACATCTCGCTAATTAAATTTTAATTAATTAACTAAAATATTTAATATATTAATAAAAAATAAAAAATAAAAACACTTCATTTGATATTAATAGATAAAACAATTTCAAGAATAATATAAAAAAGTACACTCTTAACTTTTTAATTAATTAATTTATTTTTTGTTAAAATGCTTTACATGCAGATTGTTTGTATATTTTAATAAGTAAATTATTTAAATAATGTACATTTAATGTTAAATGTTGAAAATATTTATATATTTTCTTTAAAATTAAATTTTTTTAATGCTTTACAGACAACCTTATCTAAATTTTGCAAATATTAAAAACTTAACTACTCTTTATTTCTCCTAAGTTGAACGTTTCGAAAGCACCTGGTTTTGCTGTTTTACAATATTTTCTTTGAGAAAAAGAAAATATTAATTTTAAACTAATATTAGGTAAAAAACAGATACTTGAGAAATATTGTTTGAAATTCAATTATCAGTTTGTCTGTTTTCCACATCTTGTTCTGTTGCCTTATCTTTTTCGATAATATGTAAAAATGTTACCTCACCAATGAACCGAACTTTTGCTCTCAAGTTTTCAAAAACAGATGGAGAGGCAATGTTTTTATTTAATTTTGTTCTTATCATTGTTAGATATTTTAACAAATTCATATTTAAAGATATAGACTGCAATAATTAACATTAACAGCGAATTTTTTTTTTTTTTTAATTCTAATTATTTGTTCCATTGACTTTACCCAAGTGCAAACTGAGCTATGACGCATCTAAAATGTTGTTTTGTTTGCTTGCTTTATCTTTTTTAAGACTTTTGTTTTTTAATTTACTAGATTTTATGTCTAATAATCTAAATATTTTTATCAAATGAAACTAAAACAATTGTGCAAATAATTTATGTCTTCATTAAAGTTGAAAAATGTTCTCATGGGAACGACCGTGAACTCAGTTATAACCAAAAATTCCGTGTCCGTCAAGTGTTTCGAAAAAGTTTACGAATTAAATTAATTTTTAGTAAAAAAATATAGCGATAGTTTTTGTTTTATATTATATTAAATATTTTAACATTTTATGTATATATTTTAATATAATATTTTCATCAAACTAATGGACTCGTGGGATGAATAACTTGTGCCATTTTGACATTTAGCCATTTTTATCCATTTTAATGCAAAAATGGGTAAGTTTTGAGAATTTATGCGAATTTACCTTGAGATACTTTTAGGTTTTATCGCCTTAGTCAACTTACACAATTTTTTATATATAAGTTTGTGTAAAGATGTGCCAAAAAATAACGCGAAGTTGTGGTTTGCTAATATTTTTGCTCTTAATTCCCTTTTATATTTTGGTTATTTTGCATAGTTTAGTTGTATTCTGTGGTGGACGTTTAGTTTGGTCTAAAAACGCGTGTTATTGTATTACACGAACTTCTCATTTCATTTCAGTTTTAATTAATTTTATTCAAATGGCAAAAGCACCATCATCATCTACGTGGGTTAACTCGCAATAGTCTTGAACCAAAAAAATGGTATCAACTGACGTCAAACCCGAAAAAAAAATGCGTTTCAGATTTTCTTTAGGTCCTAATGTCAATGTGTAGGAATGGTGTTAATGTATCGTGTAAAGTGTGCTGTATTTCATGTGATTAAGTATACATAAACACACATTCATTTTGATATATAAAACCTATAAAATACTTATGTTCTGTTTAAGTTTTCCCACGACATGTTTTCATTAAAAAGTATATTTTCATTCATACGCACTTCAACAATACTTACATATATTATCATTTAGAAAATAAAATTAAAATAATAACAATAATATATTTTATTCACATGTACAAGTGCAGATAAAAAACTATCTCACAGAGCTTTAATGTAGATATTTTTAGAAACTAGTTTTAAAAGAACAACTCCCCATTGTCACTGCTCACATTTATAGTATTTTATGGTAATATTTTTATTTTTTTGTTTGATGTAGTAGTTTAATAGTAGCTATAAAAGTTTAAAATATATTCTAATACTATATAAAATCTAACTTTATTTAAATACTGAAAGGCAGCACAATAGTAACAATTCTTGTTGCCTTTCATTTCATACAGTTGTTGTTGTTGGTCAACAACTTTTATTTATCGATATTTTTGAATATCAGCACAGCAGGCAACATTTACGTCTATGAAATATAAATAAAAATATTAACACGTATTCTTTTTAATATGTAATATTGTGTATATATGCCATACAAATGTGTATGAATTATATTCGCAATTTAATTATTTTTTTCTATTTTAATTTTAATCTATTTGAACAGCTTTTTAGTCTCTATTTATTAATAAGTAGTAATCTACAATACAAGAGTCAAGCGTTAAAAAATTAAAAAAAAAAATAACTTTATTAATAATTGAAAATTTTGATATACCAGTATTTATATATATTTATTTTTACATATATATATATATATACAAATCGAAATATACATATCGAAACCAACGTTATGTAGGCGTTACTTACTTTTAAACTATTTTCTATGACTCTGAATTTATTCAAAATGTATGATTTTAGCTAAAAACATCCGGATTCATACAAAACAGAATTTTGTTAATTTTTATTTATCATTTTAAAAAGTTTATACAATTTTTAAATTAAGTTCTCATGCTGTGCAGTTCGTTATTCTTACTTTATACAAAGTTTTTATAACATTATTACTTCTACATCCATTTACAAACAGTTTATGCTACCTACATAAAAGCTACTTTTGGATGACAATCTTACAAAATAATGTTTGGTTAGTTGGTCACCTCGATAAAAGTATCTTACAATGGTACGAGTAATAGTTAAATGTGAACATATTGTCATTTATATTTTACACCATCTACATAGAACTACATAGAAAAAATAGCACCTACGTAAAATTTACAACTATGTTAGAATAAAAAAGATATGTGCTATTTATGGAAATCTCTTAATATTCTAATATTTCTATCTTAAACAATATGAAAAGCAGCTTATTCTACAAAGCTGAAGTTGAACTAGGCTTCAACTGTTGCTTCAAGAAAATATTAAAAAATATTTAACCTATATCTGAGAAAGCTTTTTACTATTTTAACATACTTATTGAGCTCTATAAAATTTAATTGTTAATATAGTATGAAAAGAGCAAACATAAAATATTTATTTCAAATAAATGTAACTAAGACTCTTTGAACTGTAAATACTTAAATTTTAAAATCGATTTTATATTTGACTTTTACCTATTAACTGTTTTGTGATGATTTTATAAATATTTTTTTCAATAAAGTAGAATAATTTTAAAAGAAGACATTAACAATTGCCTCTAAACGACCAAAAAATGAAAGGCAGTAAATATAATATAGTATTTATATTGTTGAAAATTTTCATACTAAACATTTTTTAATTTAAAATTTATTGCTCCAACATATTTATTATTAAAATTATATAGGAGATCAAAAGTGGGCCAAAGCTATATCGCAACTAAAATTGTGTTTAGGTTATGTTAGATTTGATTACCACGAAAATAGTCTTTACTAATTCATAGAAGATTGGCACGTTTTCAATACATGAATATTGCAACAGTCTGAACACTCTTTTTTTCATATCACCTAAGCCATGGATCGCCTATTTGTTTTAGCCTTAGTCTCATTAATACTGAACACTGGCAATAAATATGATCCATCATTTCTCGCAGCATATGCATTTTTGCTTATGTCATTCACAATCAATATCGTTTTTAGGACATATCACAGTAGCAGACAATCCCTTATAAGCAGTCCTGTTCGCATCTTACAGTCAGTGACACAGTGAGAGTGCATAGCTTGTAAGTTTTCCATTATACGACCTACACACCAAGGTTACGACCTAAATAAGGTTTCCCAAATATTATCGAAAAAAATAATTTTCAAAATCTACTAATCTTCGAATAAAAACATATGTTTAAAGTAAAATGAAGGATATTTAATGTATTAAAAATTAGTGTTTGAATTAGACTATTTGCGTGTTGAACCTCTGGCTTAATACATAGAAGCAAATTAGAGGTTTATAGGTTAATATCTGCCTTTACAGGGCACTGGACCATAGGGCGTTATGGAGCTAGACTTGAAAAGGATACCAGAACACCTGATGTATTTATGTTCAGGTTTGGCCAGAACTAGGTTTAAGTTTCTGGGGCCCCTTTCAATACACTCGGCCATATCTCTATCATTAGCATTGGCCAGATTCTTGCCTTTATAAATGTCTCTGGCTGGTTCTAGCTTGACCATCTCTCTACTACCCACTATTGCGAGGTTTTGTGGATTCAAAACGGCTTTTTTAGCTTATTGAAGTGAACACGTTCCTCCCACCACAACTATCTAACTAACTAACTAGACTATTTGCATGAACAGTTTTAAAGATATGGCTTGTTTTTTATGTAAAAAATATATATTTTTTTAAAGTAACTTTTTTTGTCTTGCTGTACATCGGTTGATATTGAAAATTTAGTTTAAGGATATAAACTACATATACATCTTTCATCTTTGCTCTGTTTATATTTTCATATATATTCATATTTTCACTTTATATAATCTATTATATAATTCTAAAATTAATACCATATGTATTTTAGATTTTGGATATAAGATATTTTAGGATGTCATGGTTAGTAAAATCTATGATGCAAAAACACAGAAACTATAAAATTTCTAAAAATGCTTAAAATTTTAATATATTTAACAATATTATTAAGCAATTTTAAACTTAAGTATATAAGAAGTGAACAAAAAATATTAAACTGAATCATAAAGAATCATTATTTCTCTTCAATATAATGAAAAATACTTTAAAACCTGTAGATTACTTTGATTGAATGATTAGTAATAAGGAAATATTTAAATAATTACAAAATTTGCAATACTGAAACGCTTAATTGGTGAAACTACTCATGTTTATTTTTAAAAAAATCGTGTATTGACGAATAACAAAAAAAATTTTTTTAATATATTATTTATATAAAAAATTTTATACACATAAACATATAAAAATGTGTTAAAAGTTTTGTTAAATACATGCGAATGAAGTCATTTTTGTTGAAGTTTAGAGAAATGAAACAAAAAAGAAATTAAAATAAATCTGAAATAAATTTATTGCAAAAACTGGAGATACTTATAAGAAGAAGCAACTTAAATTTGCATATGCGAGGGTACAAAAGACACTCAGCTCTTTTCTACTTTGTTGTAAATACTTTTTTATTTTGGTCATACTGGTGAAAACCAGTTTTCTACTTTTTTCTACTATTCATTCGAAAGAAAAAAATCAAGAAATATAAAATTTAGCATTGTGAAACCTAAAAAGACCCATTAAACGAGTTCAAGTCGAAGCTTCAAAAGTTGATTCATCATTAGACCATTTACATTGTGACCGAAAAGTTTCCGGAAAATTTTAAATAAAACGCAAAATTCTTAATCTTCATCAATATTTATTTTATCTCCTTCAAAATATGCTCCATTAGAAGCGATACACAAATGCCAACGTTTAAACATTTTTTATAGGCGCTTTCCGGTATGGCTTTGAGTTCCCTCTGCGAATTCTGTTTTACGTCTTCTATGGATTCAAAACGCGTTCCTCTGAGTGGTAATTTGAGGTTGGGAAACAGGAAAAAGTCACACGGTGCAAGATCAGGTGAATACGGTGGCTGTTCGATGGTATTTATTGAATGTTTGGCCTTAAAATCGTTGATAATGTTGAACAAATTGAGGTGAATCGGAACAAGCCGGGCGTTGACACGTCGCATACACAAATTGTCCACCAAAATCAAACGAGCCATCTCACGACCGATGCCTAGCTCTCGTGCTATCTCTCTAACACTCACATGAGGATTTTTGAACACGATTTCCTTTGCCTTTTCAATGTTTTCGTCGGTGGTAGAGGTCGAAGGTCGTCCAGAACGCGGCATGTCTTCGACGGTCGTACGACAGTCCTGAAAGGCTTTGTACCACTCATAAACTTGAGTTTTCGATAAAACTGATTCCCCATAAGCCTTTTGTAGCATTCGCAACGATTCTGCACACGAAATTTCGTTCGAAAAACAAAATTTGATGCAAACTCTTTGTTCAATATTTTTTTCCATTGTTTTTTTCGCAACGCACTACTGAGGTGAACTGGTTTCAACAGCTGCCGTAAACGAACTGTCTGACAGATCGCGCTCATTTTTGGCATAGTAATTAAGGACAGTGCTGCCAAACTACATAAACTTAAAATATCGAAAAATATACAGCGCGCGAATTTTAAATGAGAATTTCCGAAAGCTTTTCGGTCACAATGTATAAGACTTTGTTTTGCATATGCCATAGTGCCAGAGAGCATGTAACGCAAAGAAGGTAGACAACATTAGTTGCCATAAAAACTGAAATACAATATAAAATCGCATTTACTTCCCTCAATGAAATTAAAGTTTAACATGAAAACAAAAAGTAAATGTGAGGCAAAACCTAGTAAAGCGTTAAACGCGATTAGCAAAGTTAATAGGAGAAACACTATGACCAAGTGACGTTTTTCCGCTGCTCCAGAATTGCTTCGACCATCATTTTATGCAAATATTTATAATTGTTACCTTTTGATTAATGGAACAATATTATTTGCTCCATACTAAAACTACAAAAAATAATTATTACAATCATTTTTTTATTTTTTTTATTTTCGTTTAGTATGTTTTGTTCGATTTTAGCACATAGTAACCTGAATACAATAAAACTCAAATACAAAAACAAATAAGTATACGTTATGATTCACAACACGTTCATACCGAAATCGTTACTTTTTATAGCTTATGACCGCCTTTTAGACCATTTGTTAGACTCTTAGACGTTTCGTCTGTTGAACTGTTTGTCCGGTTTATTACCATCAAGTTATTGCGATTATCGCACAAGCCACAGCGGTAAACCTTGAAAAGGCAAAAAAAAAAAAAAATAATAATAATAAATATTTTTAAACTTTCAAGTTGTGTTATTAACGCTTTTTGAAAATAAATAAATTATAATAAATAATTAAATTTTTTTGCTCATAGCTTGTCTCAATGAGTTCCGGGCGGCTTGTTCTAACTGGCTCTGAACGTTAACTCATACTGAAAAATTAATATGAGCATTGCCCAGCGCCATTAGTTCCACAGTTTGAAATTGAAGATGTAAAAACCATTTTTTTTTTTGTGTAAATGAAGACATTAAGACCATGAAATGATTATGGTCACATAAAAATATTTGTATTAAAAAACTGGATTTACTGTATCAGATTATGCAATTTTAAATAAAACTATAGATTAATTTACTCATTACAGAGTACAGTAGATCAAACTTATATCTATTTACTGTTATAACATAATTCAGTAATTAACCATTAAGATATAATTTTGAATTACTGCAATTTTCTCCATCATGTGTAGCTAACACAAATTTTTTATAATTAATATAAAAAATATTTTCCATTTATTTTCTATTTTGTTCTTAATTCACAGTAAAAAAAAGAGTTTTAAGAAGATTAGAGAATTACGCATGTTCATTCACATAAATATTTCTGAGTTATAGTTTGAAGAACATAAAAATGTTAGGTTGCCAAGTTTTAACACTCTGTATACAACTTTGTAATTAATTAATTAGCACAGGCGGTATAACTTAAAAACACCTAGCAGAGTGGAAACTCTTTAGCTACCAAACATCAATTTTATCCTCAGATTTGCAGGGGATTTGGTTCTTCACGTTTGGGGGTTGATCGCAAGGTCAGCAGCCTTGCATCGAAAAAAAGAACCCGCTACGCATTCTTCTTTAAAAAAGAAGGAGACCAAGGTTCACATTGGACTGTAGTGAATTATTTTTTATTTTAATTTATTTATTGATTGTGTTCTTTATTCAGTGATATAAAATTAATATTGAAGATAAACAAACTATAGTCCAATCATGGTACTAACGGTGTGGAGACATATTTAATTTTAAATTTTTATATGATTTTTGATTTATACTTAAAATTAAAATCGTTAATTAACTTATTTTTGTATCACTTAGCTTGTTTTAAATTCTTTACCAAATCTTTTCTTTTATTATCTAAACGATTTAGAATATTAAATATTTCTATTTCAAAGAATATTACACTTCCTAAGCACTGCAAACGTAAGAATTTATGTACCGGATAACTCTCCAAAAAAAAAAGTTGCCGAGTTTCTTCCATACTTAACTTACATAAAGACCATAACCTTATTTGACTTAGAGCAATATTGTTTGCATTTAGTTCTATTGGATCACATCCAGCTTTGAAAATGCACAGATTTTAAATTGAATATTATGCGTTCACAATATATGTATGTAATTTCTCTGAGATAATTGACTTGATTATATATTCTCAATGAATTTGTTGCAGTATTGTTGCGGCAGCATTCAACATGCACTCAATATATGAATTAATGTGTTCTCAAAAAGCTAATTTCGTTTAGGTATTTACTATCTATTGTCTACACTTTCTTCAGTATTATAAACCAACCAAACTCTTTACGATGTGAAATTCTAGAAAGTAGATACGGTAAATGTTATACAATATACTTAGTCAACATTCCTCTAAGCTCTAAATTTGCGCTATAAATGTTTAAACTGTTCAATATATTGTGTGCAATAGTTTTGCTGGAACTCAAGTACTATTTATTGGTTCAAAAGAGAGTTTCTCCAGGTGGCGTAAATGCTGTTTTCAATACACACAATTTTGTTACTTACGTGTGTTAAAAAGTTGATTTTTGGAGTAATTGTGTCTCCTAAATGACAGTATTCCGAAGCCACACGTTTTCGCTTTCGATTGATTCAATTTTCATTACTTGATATATTGCCCACACGTCTTTATTATTTACTATTAATTTATATGTTTTTCAGTTACATTTTCAATTTAATATAATGTATAATGCATATAATATTTCTAACCATAAACTTATTTGATTTTGAGCGCTAAATATAGTTTATCATTTAATTTTATTAAGCTAATTATATATCAACAATTTGATCTGATTGGGTTCATAAAAAGGGCTTGCAAAAATTTGATATACTAGAAGATGGACCGATTGACATTATCTACCGAAGTTGATTTTCGATAAAAAAAAAGCGCAGTAAAAAGTTTACTACTACCGGACAAACAGACAGATCTACATTAATAAACTAATTTGTTTAGTTATGCATATTAAGAGAATTTATTATTTATACCCACTATATAACTGCTTTACAAAGATTTTCGCAAATTTAACGAATCTTGTAATCACAATATTATAAAAAGTATAAAAACGTTTAGAATAATTTTATTCTTATATATCATAATTTTCCCATTTTCTATTAGAAAGCTTCTTTATAAACTTAGTAATTACGGACAGAATATTTTCATTTTAAAACCTACAATCTAAAAGTTCTCTCTACCTTTAAGTCAGAATATATTGACGTATATTCCCAGTTAGGTAATAGCTAATTCCTTTTTTATAAACTAAGTGAAGTTTTCCGAAAAAATTTATCTAAAACCTGTTAAACTCTTTCTACAATAATTTTAAATAGAAAGATACTGACATATAAACCTACCTTATGCAATAGATATTACTATCAGAACGGTCTTTCCTGACTTACATACATTTCTTTTTAATTTTTATAAGAAATCCTATAACTGAAAGAATCGTTTACATTTTACAAACATTACTTTGTCAAGATTCTGTCCAAACAGTGACTATTCTTATTATTCTTCTTGCTTTTATTAAACATATTCTAATATTTGTATATAAGATAAATATTAGAAAAACAATCAATGACAATTTTTATTAATTTAAAATATGTATTTGTTAGTACCGATATGTCAAATGATAAATATTTATTATTTGTGGTTGTGTGGTTTTAAAAGTAATCCTTGAATATAATTTACACTTCCAAAGAAACAGACTTATATTTAGCGAACTTTCTTAGTCATACTTTAACTGAACCTTGAAATGCAATAGAGATTAGTTACTAATACAATACATTAAGAGTAAACAAAAGAAGCTTTATGCTAAAGGTTATTGGTTAAAAATAAATATTTCTTTAAAAACAATAATCAAAAAATTTGTGATTTAAAAAAACAAAACCGTAAAAACTAATTCCCTTGATAAAAAATAAAATTTTGGATATAAAATTTCTTCACTCTTACCCTATTTTCTACTCCAAATAGATTTCTTATAATAAGACAAAAATTATTTGTAATGCGCTATAATAATAATTATAATTTATTAAATTTGATTTTAACGTCAATATGACAGTTCAATTCCTGGTTCTTGCAGTCTCAAAAAAAATAAAAAATTATTTACTAATAATTAAATACAATAAATAATTCCAAGACCAAAAATTAAATTAATTAAAATAATATAAAATGAATTTTTGTTGTTGTAATTCACTGTTTTCGAAACTTTTCTAATAATTATTATTGTAATAATAATTATCAACTTTTATTTTTATTTAAAGGACATCTCACATTGAACGAATTGGAGGTTATACAAACTTGTAGAGCACATATATGGCGTAATACTTACCTATTTATTCCCTTACTTATTGCAAAACGTTTGATAATTAAACGCGAATTTTTAGTAACTTCAATTATAAAGCTAATAACTAGTATCAGCACATTAATCATATAAGATACATTCAAAGATGGAATATTATTTAGTTAAAAATATTAAATATATCACAGTCTTCGATACTTAAAAAAATAACCAATAAAAAGAGGATAATAAAGGCTACTTTTAAATATAATAAATTTTGATTTTAAGTACGTACTAAGTTTCTTTAAGAAGCTAATATTATTATGTTGTAGCTATTTGAGCCAGTGCACTTGAGCACTTTTACTCTCTATTAACTGTGAGGTATCTTGTATATTCAAAAACCCTTTTTACGCCTTGACTGGATAATTGTTTATTACTTCATCAGACTAAGGATTTTAATAGGCAAATTTAGTTATAACTACATTTATTTTTAAATAAAATTATATTGCAGATAAACAGTTAAAGTATTCATGTAATATGAAACAATTACAAATAATTTCTGTTTTTTTAAAAACGTAATATAAGTTTTGTTTCAAATCATCATTTAGCTAAACTCTTATTTCTTTTAAGTATTCCGCAAGAGTTTCTCATTAGAGTAAAATATTTTTTTTTTTTTTGATTTACGACGTGAACTCGCCAAAGTGCTAAAAAACATTTTACTTAAGTTGGTACTTATAAGAGCATAAAAATGTTTTAATTTCTTCTTAAATATTAATCATTTTACCACATAAACCGTGGGAAAGGTATTGAAATAAACAAATAGGCCTTTTGTTAAATACTCTCGCACTTTACAGGGCTTAAAATAAAAAACTGTAAAATTTATGTTTCCTTTGTAGACAAAAAAGGTAGCCATTCACTAAAGTAATAAAAAGATTATAATTTAAATGGATTACTGGTATAAGTTTATCCAAAAGTAAATGAAATGAAGTAAATTAAATTATTATGGTTAGCTTTTATATGTATGTTGGTCTTTTCTTGACAAATTAGTTTTTGTGCAATTTTCTTCTCAACAATTAAGTAAATAAATATTTTTAATTTATAGGAATATTGAAGGAAACAATTTATTAAATATTCTATAGTAAACATTAAATTAAAATTAAGTGATCAATGGTTTTCTTTTTTTACAACTCAGAACTTTGTTTGACAATGTTTAGTAAAAGATCAAGCAACTTTTATTGTTGCATTTTAACCAAAAATCAATAGATTACCACAAAAAACAACACATCTTAAGTGCCTTTATACACCTATAAAAATTTTTTATTATAATAAAACTAATTTTTCACAAAAAATTTTTATTTAAAAGATTTTTGCTAATAGAAATAGTTGTCAAAAATTTTTTAATTATGATTATATTATATTAAAACTTACTATATTACCTAGTCTTGGACTCTTATGATCTATGAAATACCCTCCTAGGTGTTTCTTCCGTTTGTGCATCAGTACCGGGCACAACCCAAGCACATGGTATGCAGTTTTTCTCTTTTCTCTACAGTATCTGTAATCTGAGTTGGATTGAATTCCTAACTTCGATAGGTGATTATTCAATCTACAGTGACCGGTCAATAATCCTGATATAGTTCATAGGTTATTTTTTGATTGTGCTATGTAATTTTTGAGGCATTTTAGGTTGTAAGTCCCTAAAAGCATTTTAGATTGTGATAGTCTTGGTAGCCTTTCCCAATAAAACAAACATTTTATATAACCTATTAACGTAAGAAATAATAATAATATGCTTATTATTAAATCTTTATTAAATGCTGTTTATTAAATATACTTTCCAACTGACTATACACGACCGACTCCTTATACCAACTGTCAACATCTGTCATGATTACAGTGATGCTACCCAGTTACATCTATGGTATAATGTTAGAAGTTAATGAAGTTCAAGAGTTTAAATTCAAATACGTTTTAGCAATATAAATGCACTTGCAAGTCTCTGTAACTTTAAGGAAATTATTGTTAAATCATAAAACTTTTAAAATACTTGAGTAAACTCGTGTAGCAATATTACTGGAAACTATCAGCTTAACAAAATAATGTTTGGATCATTAGTTATAATAAAAAATGCTTAAACTACAAAGTTACTTGCTTAATCTAATTTAATAAAAAAATTTCTGTTTATATTTCCCAAAATTTTTATACCAAGATTTTTTAATATTAAGATATCTGCTTTCTCATCTTTCGAAATTTAAAAATAAATATCTGTATCTGCAACCTCACATTCTACACATCCTCATCCGTAAAACTGACATTCGTTATAACCCTAAATCAGTGTAGAGTAGACGTTTTATATAAATAAATAAAAAGTACTCAGTGTTTTTTTTTTTGTTACATGGACAATTTGATATTAAACCTATAATATTTAGCAATTATCTTAAATCCATTTTTAACCCAATCTATACGAGATGATTTTTAGATAATATCAGGTTTAATAGACCTGATATTCTATTAAATAAAATGTAAACTAAATTTTACATCACTTTATGCTGTTCTTTTGCATTCTAATACGAATACAAAAGTATTTGTTATTATGTCAATGTTTTTTTTTTACTCTATTGCTTTACATTTGTTTAATATATAAATTATACTATTATTTTCATAATCTTGTACATATAGTATATTGAATTAAATTATTCAAAAGTAATCTTTACTTTGTTGCAATTTAATTAACAATTTATTTTGCTTAGTTTATTATTATAATTCGTACATATGTAAATATTTTGAATTTTCTTAATAATACTGTATAACTAATTTATAAAAAATTGATACAAATAAAAAAATAAATTTATTAAACAATTGAATTAAACAATGAACTCATTTCATATTAAAATTCCGTAATCATTAAATTATTTCTTGAGATTAAGATTAAAGTATCTGAAATAAGAAAATTAGTGAACGGAATTGCAAATTCAACTGAATAATTATGTTAAATTGATTCAATTTTCTCTTATGTCACCTAAATATTGCAACATTAGTAAAAGTAAATCCACTGGTTGGTGATCTAAGTATCAATTATTTTATTACTAAACTACTTACAAATTTTATGTGTTAAAAAAAGGATAAAATACAGCGTTAAACTATTAACGTTTACTAACATAATGTGTTATTAAATTTATGCAAATATTTATAATGTAATGAAAGAAAACGTATAAAGTATATAGTTTCCACATCATTTAACAAAACAGTAATGAAAACAACAATTGTTTGACTATTTAGTATGTCATATCCACGTAACCGATATTTAATATGTTAAATCACATTTAACAAGTTACGGTTTTGTTGTAAGCAGCCTCTTATTATAACTTCAGATAGATAAGGTTATGACACAGATAAAAGCAGTCCACTATGGGATGTATTGCCAAATAAAATTATATTGCTCTTGCATAGTTCCCATTCCCTGGGAATATTGAAATTAAAGTTCCAAAAAATCAAAATTTTTTTTGTTTTTCTTTGAACACTGATTATTGTCTGGTGTCATCTGACATTTCCATACGAAAGTAAAAAATCAACGTGGTTTAGGATTATAAAGACAAGAGTGCATCGGTCAACTTACTTCCATGTTTGGCGATGAAGCTCCATGTCCATTCTTTGCCACTGTGAAACGTCGATGCAATGATTTCAATCATGGCCGTAGTTCGTTCACTTAGTTTGTGAAGGTTGTCCAAAATCAGTTGTTGTGCCAAAAAAATATTGATGCTCTCCAAAAACTGATAATGCAAGATCGTCATGCGACATACTGTGTGATGGAGGTTGCGATGGCACTCTAAGCATTAGTTCCACGAGTATATATAAAATATTTCACGATTATTTAGCTCTGAGAAAGGTTTGTTTTCGTTAGATCCCATCCATCATCATTTGACAAAATATCAAACAGTTGCTCGTGTCTATTGGTGCACATAAATGCTCAAGAAATACTTCAACGACGGTGCTTGAAAAAACATATATAAGATTGTAACAGGTGACAGCTGAAGAATCATGAATAACATCCCTATTAGTCAAAACTTAAACAGCAGTCGACTGTATGGATATTTCAAGATGAACCAGACCCAACAAAAGTTAGCGATCGAAGTACTTCGAAACAAATGATCCTTTGTCCTTGTTTTTTTCGAGAAAACTGGTCATGTGGCAACTATACCAGGAACATAAAACGGTCAATTTCGAATGGTATACAATCATTTGTTTACCGGAAGTCTTCAGTAAAATACGAAAAACAAACAACCGCCGTCGAATCGTTTTCCATAAAAACAGTTCGAGTGCTCATGTATCTCGTTTAACAAACGACCATTTGAACATCAAAAAAATCGAATCAATGGATCATCAGCCGTACTGATTTCGGTCCTGATTTGACACCAAATGACTTCTTGTTTCCGAACGTCAAGAATAAATTGCGTGGACAAGGACGGAAGAAGACTTATTTCGGCGAAAGAAGCCATTGTTGAAGCTGAAGAAGATGGGAAAAAATGCTTTGAGAAATGGTTCGAACGCATGCAAAAGTATGTATATTAATCATAAAGGAAGAAGAACACTCTCGAGAAACAATAAAGCCATTTTTAACGACAAATTAGTATTTTTTCTTTATTAGGCTCAAAATATAAATAGTGACCCTCCTATGTACGAATATTTATATACATAATTATATAATATTTTGTTATAACTACTGATTGAGTCCATATTCAACATTATAATAACAAAAACACATTAAAATATTTTAATATTAATATATAACATATACGTAATTGCTTACGTATAAAAAAAATTTAATTTATTGTTATAAATAAAAATTTAAAAGAAACGTATATATACATTAAGACTGAAAAGTTTTCGGAAATTCTCATTTAAAATTCGCGCGCTGTATATTTTTCGATATTTTAAGTTTATGTAGTTTGGCAGCACTGTCCTTAATTACTATGCCAAAAATGAGCTCGATCTGTCAGACAGTTCGTTTACGGCAGCTGTTGAAACCAGTTCACCTCAGTAGTGCGTTGCGAAATGTCTTCGACGGTCGTACGACCGTCCTGGAAGGCTTTGTACCACTCATAAACTTGAGTTTTCGATAAAACTGATTCCCCATAAGCCTTTTGTAGCATTCGCAACGATTCTGCACACGAAATTTCGTTCGAAACACAAAATTTGATGCAAACTCTTTGTTCAATATTTTTTTCCATTGTTTTTTTCGCAACGCCCTACTGAGGTGAACTGGTTTCAACAGCTGCCGTAAACGAACTGTCTGACAGATCGCGCTCATTTTTGGCATAGTAATTAAGGACAGTGCTGCCAAACTACATAAACTTAAAATATCGAAAAATATACAGCGCGCGAATTTTAAATGAGAATTTCCGAAAACTTTTCGGTCTTAATGTAAAGTAATGTAAGTAAAAATGTTTTTTATGTATTTATAAATCTATCTATATGATAATTATATATTTGCAAAACAAAAATATTATAATTTATGTATAGCAAAATGTTATTAACTTCAAGTGCACTACAATTAAATAAAAACATAATTTTTTTATGCCAACATTTTAATATTATAAAACAGTTAACATATGAAAAATGTACACATTATACTTTATATATATATATTTTTTTTTTTTGCAAGAGTATTTTTAATAAATTTAAACTTGTTCATTGCTTAAATTATCGATGATTCATGCAGTTTGTGTGATCTCATTTTGCAGGTCATTTAACTGATTTTTGCACTTTTCCTTCCCCCGCGGTACTGTTAAGTCCGTAACGTTCCATTTAGCGTTGCTTCTTTCACTGATGGAATACGTTTTTGACGCTTAACTGAATTTTGTGGAACTGTTGCGTAGACTTCTCGCAACCCACACTCCATTTTTCTCTTCTATTTTTTAAACTGAATAAATGTAGTGTTGATTTTGTTAATTCAACTATAATTTTTTTCATTTTGCACTATTGCAACTTTTTTTTGTATGCTACCTCTCGATTCCGTTGCATCAGCGTTACGTTTTAAATAATGGTTGATTTTGCAATCCGTATAAATTAAGAGAACCAGAAACCGAATTTCAACTTCAGAAAAGTTATTTTGCAATTTTTCAATCAAAGTGTGAATCATTTTTCTTACAATCAGAAAGGTAATTTGAACTGCTGTGAAATGCCTTTAATGAGAAATTTTATTTTATTTAAGTTATAAATTCAAATTTTTTCCATTTTTAACTTTTTCATTATATATTTCCATTATTTTTATGATTAGAAAATAAATAATAAATTAAAATACTTAATTACAATTACCTTAAGCGAAAGATATATACATACATAAAAGTACATGGGGTGTACACCTCACACAGGTGGACGTATTTATTATTAAATTTGACAATTTGAAATTAAACGTAAACTGACATCATCATTTGTGGAACAACGGTGACCAGAAAATTCAGCCACCTAGAAACCTTACAACTAATATATTATTATTATTCACATGTTGTAGCATTATATCAATTAGGACTAAATTAAGAACTTAGTCTATTTACATAGGATTTCCACAAATCTCGATTTCTAGCAATATGTCTTAACTCATTAAATGTGTTATTCACTTCCTTATTAACGCTTCTACGCCATGTCATCTTGGGGCGTCCTCTGTTTCTTGCACCTTGGAGATTCCATTGTAGGGCTACATGTACTATTTCGTTTGCGTCCTTCCGAAGGGTATGCCAAATCCACTTGTATTTTCTGGGCATTATTTTTTTCTTAATAGAGATTTGTTTAGATATTCACCACATTAGTTATCGTTTTCGTACGGGGCCACCAAATACCGACTAGATGTTTTAAAGATCTAATGTTTGTTTGTAATTTACTTATCGACTTTTGTTTTAAGTACCATGTTTCGCTACCATAGATTAGCACTGACTTGACGCAGGAATTAAATATTTGAATTTTGGTTTCACGTTTTATTGTTTTATTTGACCATACCCAAGAAAGACCGGAGAATGTACTAGGAACCTTCGCTATTTTTTTCTTTATATCGACTAATATATATTATGTAGAAATGCAAGAGCACAACAGATTCAAAAACACTGAATAATTGAAATCTATCGTTTAGAAACCTACTCAATTTAGTATTGATTAAGATTACATTTTCTTCTCAGTGGAAAGATGCTGTATCTGATATATTTAATTCATAAATCTTATTAAATCGAATTGCAATCTCATATAAATACAATGTCTAGAAGTATTATTGATATATAATTAAAATAAATTTGATCAATTTGAACATTCTTTAATTAAAATATTTGTTTAATTAAAAACTGTTTGTTCTATTTTCCATTTTTGAAATCTATTTTCTAATGAAGGACTTAGTAGGAAATGTTTAAAATCAAATAAATAATTTTTAATGAAATGAATACTTGAGCAGACCATTTTTTTCGAAAACTGCTAAATATGCTTTATTAAAGGTTTTTAGTAACGTCTATTGGATTAATTTTTCCTCTATATACTTTTTCTTTGACTAAAAGTATTAAGAATTAAACTCTATATATATAAACCGTGAACTTACATGTTAACAAACGAAAACAAAGTACACTTAAATACATAGCTCATATCATTATAATTTTGATTGGACTTTTGCTCATTCGAGACGATTTAATTAAGAAATGTTCACACAGAAAATTCTCATTTTATCTTAATTTATATTTATATATCATATTATACCAAAATCATAAATATACCAAAATCGAAACTACAATTACAATACAATAAAAAGACTATATTTTAAATTTTGAGTTTGTTTTATTAATTTAAACTCAAATTATTGTTTATCAAATAATATTTTCAATAAATAAAATAACTTCTGTTTCGACTATCTTAATAGGCATCTTCGGGGAATTAACTAAATATAATATTATGAAATTGGAAGTACTTATATGTAATGGAAAAAAAAATATGACAATATTGTAAAAGAAATACACTAAAACAATGTTAACAATAATAAAAACAGGAAGAGATTACAAATAACGCCCATAAATGAATAAGTTCACTGCATCACAAGCTAATCACATCAATATTGAAATGGTTTAAGTTGCACTTGTTATCATTATATAAATCACATGTGCATCTGAAAGGATACTTCAGGAAAAAAGATTTGATTTTAATTGAAACATATTTAAATCTAAAATTTAAATTTCCAAAATATTAGCGAAGCGTTAAATGGAATGTATCTTTAAATATATCTGTGGAAGACCCTGTGTGCATATTTAAAATAGTTTCCTGTGATATTTTTATGCATGATATTTTGTTCCACACTCAAACTTAGTAACAATTATATTACATGTAATAAGCTTTTTTCTACAATCTTTTCAATTTATCTTGAAACAACAATGTTCTGAAAATATACATATATAATATTTTAACCATATTTCGTAGTACATAAATATGGGCCTCCTGGAATAACATTAGCATGACCTTCTCAGTATAACGTTCCTAGATTAGGTTCTATACATAAGAAAGAATATAAAAATCATGCAAGAAATACTTCGTCTACAAACAGAATAGTATTGAAATTTAACAATTAAAAATAATAAAAATATAATTAATTAATTCAATTATTCTACAGCTGGTTTATGATTTTGTTTAAATATAAACACAGTAAGTGAATTTGTTAATAAAACTTTCACAACAAAGTAACAAAACTCCAGAAAAATGTGCGAACATAAAAGTCAAGTACGGCTTTGGGTGAGTTGGTTAAGGTGCTCTGACTCTGAGCTTTAAATTTGGCAGGGCACGAGTTCGATTCCTGGTATTTAAACTCGCAAAAAAATTATTTATGAATAATAAATAATAGGAATTACAATTAATTAAAATAATATGAAATAACTACTATTCGAAAAACCTCTTTATAAAGGTTTTAAGCTGTTTAAAAAAAAAAATTAATAGCAAAGTTACTTAAAATAAAACATAATAGAATAATTTTTATTTAAATTTATATTACAAACCTTAATATCTAATATTATAACTAACTAAACAAAAAAATTTATGTTGTTTAGATAAAATATTCTCTAAAACTTTTTGTCTGTAAACACTTTTTTCTTAAATTGGTTATAAAAAAATTTAATTACGGAAGCGAAACGAGGTATTGCGAAAGGCTCTTGGTGGTAGAGTCTAAGACCGAGAAATATAATGTTTTTTATATTAATTTTTCATTCTTGAAAATTTATTTGATTGTCATTAAAAGCATTAGCGTTTACGCTTATGAATTTTATTTTAATTAAACATAATTTTAATGGTCAAAAATTTAAACAATAACAAATAAAACTCAACTAAAATATATATATGATCTGATCTTTGTATTTAACATTGCCCAGTACATTCTCTAAAAAAATTGAATATTTTAAGCGGAGCGTGAACACAATGATGATGACTAATTTTATTTCGAAAAATATTTAATTTTTTTTTTATAGTAAAAATGCTTATATGAATAGAAATATATTTGGTCAAAATTGTTAATATTAAAGTTTTTTGTTTAAAACAAGATACACAAATATGTGCAATATTAATTAGCAGAAATAAGAAGGGCTGCGATTTAATAAAAAATAAAACTAGTTACTTAAAATACCTACATTGTATTATTTTTTAATATGAAATTATGTATATTATCTATTACGAAACGTTATATAGTTTCACCAAAACAATAGCAAAAAGTAAAATTTAAAAATATAAAAGTTTATTTTAATTTTTATCTACAATTGTAGTATGAACAAAATACCAATAACTGAATGATTGTCACTTAAGAAATTTTTATATTAAATATTACGCTTAACCTGAAGTCCACTCAGAATAAAGTATATTTAATACTTTATTTAAAAATTATTATATTTGTAAATTTAATATTTATTTTTAATATTTAATATTATTAGTTCTTGAATACCAATTTATTTTATATACAGGGTGTCTCCAATCAAAACCATATAATTGAAACTAATTCCTTGGTCGAAAACAAAATAAGAATTGTTTTTTATCAGTCAGTTTAAAATATGAAATTAAAAAATAATTAAAGATATAAGGCATCAGAAAGAAATCTATACGATATAAATCTTCAACGATGAAATTTCAAATATTTCAAAAACAAGTTAAAAGCTAGAGTAAAAACTATTTGAATAAATATTTGAGTTATGTAGTTTTATTTATACAATATTTTTTTACGGCTAGATGAATTTTTGTTATCCTACATTTCAGCTTATATTGCAATTCATTTATAGAATTTATTCTCAAGGAATCGACCACATCGGTTTAATGCGAGATATCCCGTAATGTATTATAATGTATATTTGTCATTGCAGATTATATTTATTGTAATTTTTGTTTATTGTATTTATTTTTAATAAAATTATAATAAAAACAATATTAAAACTGTGCTAATTAATTAAATTTTTTTCTTTATAGGTAAATCAATTCCCATTCAATATATATAAGATTTACTTAACGTAAGTATATACATTAGATTTATATGTATGTATATTTATTATATACTCAATTTTAATATCATCGTAATTTACATTAAAAAGCATATCATTATTATATCTACTACTAGTATTGGAAATACAAAAAAATGCTTTTGTATGATTCTAAGTCTTATAAATTATTTAAAATATAAAAATAAAATAGTTTATTAATTCCTTAAGTGTAGACGTTCATTTTTGATTTTAAAAACAAAGAATAAAATAGCAACGAAGTTTTAATAATACAACTAAAGTTTACTGTGATATCTCAGTGGGTTTAAATGTAAAACATAACGATTGAGGCAAATAACTGCCTAATGCGAACAAAAATTTTTTTAATCATAATAAGTCTTAGAAAAAGAAAAAGATTAACTTTTATTTCACATATATTTCTTGAAAATGTGTCAGCTTTTCTGTATCTAAATCGATTTATTTCATTATCATATCTGGTTTAAAATCAATTTATTGCTTATTTACATAATGTAAATTTATTAATAATTTATTTACGATTGAAAGATTTTTACCTATGATAAGTTGTATCACAACCTTTAACTTATATAACAAATTATTTAAAGTTTAATTTTATAATTGAAATCAAATGAATACAAATTTCAATACATATCAAATAATTAGAATACTAAATAATTAGAATAGAATTAGAATACTCCCCAGAAATATATATATAACTAAGTACTAGACTATAATAAAAAGAAAAAGATTCATCTAAATGATTAGATTATTTAACAGCTATATACGAATCTAAGCTTATCAGTCACAATTTCCATAAAAGTTTTTATAGACTAACTAATATAGATTTGATATAGAATATGCTCAAATAATAGAAACATTCAAACTCTCATTAGTGGCACTATAAACAATAAAAATATATGATCTCTTTTCACTTTCTATTAATATTATGAGATGAAAAATGTTATGATTTATATACATCACATATAATATATAATTTTTTTTGTATGACTTTAAACCCGATTTTAGAAAATATATATTATAACTAATTTTCACACATTCCTATAGGGAGTTAGTTCAATTTCTAACATCTTTTGTTGTCAGGAAAATTGAAAATTACACACGAACAATTCTTTTTTTTTGCGTTTGTGGTGAAGAGGTGGAATGCTTTATGCACCGTTTGACGGCTCGTCGTCAGAATACTGTGCCTGACTCCTTAACATTAATAACATTAAGTATACGGACTAAAATACCCACTCTTAGGACAGGCTTATTCCTCCTCAGAACCCCTTACCCATTACTTAGAGGAGGTATTGTTTTATGTTGGCATTATAAGCCATATTCTTGTAATATTAGAATCTACACCTCCACTTTTTCACCGCATTTTCTTGATGTGTAGACTATTTATTAGCCTGGTTTCTGGTTCTACTTTATAAGCCTAATTTCAAGTCTTTATTTGAAGACTTGAATAACATATGACTCTATCGTTTACCAGTTCTCTAGGTTGACTCTTATCTTTTTCACTTTTCAACACACGGTTAATACAAATTATAGATCTTTATAAGATCAGTGAAGAAACAGTTATTTCTTTAACTAAATTATTAAACGTAATTATTACTTTTTCAATAAAATTTTTTGACAATCTTTTTCTGATTGTATAACTCCTCAAATGAAGTATAGATGTGGATATAACAGTACTTATACTAAAACCGTGAAATTCAAATATTTTACTTGATATATTAGGTTCTCACTATTTGTAATTAATTTATATGATAATATCATATGATATATGATTAATAGTTTTAGTTATTTCTAGACGTCAAAACTTTTATTAGAAAAATTTGAATTTTTATAGACTTTTTCCAATAAAACAATATTGGTACTGTTTCGAGTTTCATGAAATAAGTGATATCACTTATTATGACTTATCACTTTATTAACTGAACATATACGTACTCTAGTTGAAAGTGAATATAACCAAATATATGCAGTACTATTTAACATAAAAAATCCTTTGTTACTATATTTAAAGATTGAACTTCTATTTTAAACAAATTTGTATCTTTAATAATTTTTATATTCAAGTGCCAACATTTGACCATTGTAAGTCCAAGTGCCTATTGCTCTAATACCCTATACTCTATAGTCCAGTATTGCTATTAAATCAGTAATACTTATTATTAATGAAATAAAAAAGATTTTTTAATATAATAAGATATTATTTATATTCTTTTTGGGAACTTAATGTTCACATTACGTTGATGTACCGCTCAATGTCAATCAGTAGAGTTGCGTAGTTGATTTACTTTCTTAATATACGCCGTGTTTTGGATTTCTGCGCTCAAAAATTGATGTAAAATAGTTTTTAGGGGGTAAATGCACGTAGGCAACCATAATTTATCTAATTTTCCTGCTGTTAATTAATTAATTTTTAATAATTCCCATTACCGTATAATGTTTTGATTATTATCTTTGTTGATCATTAGTATTTAGTAATAAAATCATTAATTATAATTGTATTAATATTTCTATAGTTGCTATATTTAATTTAATTATATAGTAAACTTGACGAAAAAGCTTTTAATTAATGATGCATTTTTAAAATTTCTACAACTTTAAAAAATTTTTGGATACATTACATTCAAAAATATATATACAAAGGGACAGAAATTAATTGTTAAAAGGCCTTAACAAATATAATATTTTTGTATTCTACGGAATTGCTGAGTTCATAGTATTTTAAAAGTTAATTGTGCATTAAATGTTAATTTTTCATTCACATATCATTGCTTCGCACTCGCAGTTTTCATCATGCAATTAACCATTTAATCGTGCATTGCATATAAATTAATAATTTGCTAATTGAAAAATATATTTTTATAATATTGTGTTTTATACTTTGCAATTTGTTTTTTGCAATATATAATTAATGAATAGTTGCAAATATACTTCAATTCGATTTCACATTGATTTCCCATACGAATAATCATCGTTCGAGTTGCCTATTGACACTCTAACACTTTCGAAAAATCGCAAAATATTGAGTCACGATAAGTTTTTTTACTTAAGCTTTTGAAAACATTTAAGTATTGCTAATCATTTTGTAAACTAAAAAATTTGCAATTAATTATCATAAAGTAGTTAAAATATTAGAATGTCATAAGATTGTCAGTTTTAGTTTCAAAATCTCAAAACCTATAGCAATATGCAGAAATGCAGTGCCCTTGATGTAACACAAAAAGTCTTAAAATAAAATTACTTTAATAATTATATATATATGACATAATATTAAACAAAATCAAACGCCGGAACCACCAAAACCAACTTGCAAGCAATCTTACCCAAAGCACTAGAACCCAGCGACTCAAACGGAACTATATAAACCCGGCTATTCAAGAATAATGCCCGATATATGTTAGAAACGAAATTGGACGAAGCTTTGGCTAAAGACAATTTATTATCTATTATCTTTTCTAATACAGCAATTAGTAATAATAATATATTGTTAGTTCTAAGTTGATTTTTAGAAGATTCAATAAAAAAAGCAAAATAAAATTAAAAAAAATAATAATAATATTATCCCCCATGTGGCTCGTGGAGTAACAATAGCATGACTTTCTCAGTATTATGTTCCTAAATTAGGTTCTATACACAAGAAAGAATATATAAATCATGCAACAAATAATGTCTCTACAAGCAGAATAGTATTGGAATTGAACAAATAAAAATAAATATATATAATTAATTAATTTAATTATTCTACAGCTGGCTTATAATTTCGTTCTAATATAAACACAGCAAATGAATTTTTTAATAAAATTTTCACAGCAAAGTAACAAAACTCCATAAAAATGTGCGCACATAAAAGTCAAGTTCGGCTTTGAATCAGTTGGTTAAGGAGCGCAGACTCGAAGCATCAAATTTGGCAGGGCACAAATTCGATTCCTGTTACTTAAAGTCGCAAAAGAATTATTTACGAATAATTAAATACAAGAATTATTTCCAAGACCACTGATGATGGGTATTTGACATTACTTAAAACAGTTGTATAGTCAGTCAGTTAAATTAATTAAAATAATATTAAAAAAAAAAGAATTTTTGTTGATGTAGTTCGAGAAAACCTCTTCATAGTAATATTCTACTAATAAATTCAAAAAAAAAAATATATAATATTATTTTATTTTAAATTAAATACCCAATACAAAGTCATCTACCATTTGTAATTATTTTGCGAAATGCTGTGTAGACCAAAATTGTTGGCTTGGTTTGGGGGGTGGTTCAAAAAATTATTTATGCGCGCTACTCGTATCTTAGCACCCGAAAAGCAATTACAAATATTGTGGCTACTCTTTAATTAAAGCGGTTAAGATTTATAGAAAATGAATATTGGATTAAATCGAAAATTTCTTTTCGTTGGTGAATAAACAATTCCATCTCCAACTCTCAGATTGTAATTAACTTTTATGTTTCATATACGAACGCAGCAGCAGCAAATATAATTTTTCGTATTTTTATTTGTGCTCAAAAAATGTCGTTGTACTCAGTCCACCTTTGTGCCATTACACAATAAACAATTTCTAGTTTAAAGACTCGAAATTAATTGTTATTAAAGTTTGTTTTTACTTGAATTTGCCGGAGCATTTCTTATACACAAAACAATATTTACACGAGCATTGTGCTATTTGACTCCATCCATACTATATCATATACTCGTTGGAGCAATTCAGTTTTTATGTCTGTGAATTCTATTGTAAATCTTTGCTAAGATTTTGTATATGACATCAAATTAGTTTGGAAAGTGAAAATGCTTTCACCTTCAGCAATTCAAGTATCTGATATTGTTATTTTTTTTTCTGTTGTGCTGTCTTGGCATTGTCGGAGTTTTTAGCATTATTATTTCTTTTATATTATTATAATTTTGTGAAACATTATGTTTAGTATATTTCTCCCATAACAATAAAACAATAATTTAAACACACACATAACTATTGCATTAATTTTTCTAGTTTATTTATATTTAATTATTGCTCCTCGGATTGTGTATTATTACATCCCAAAGTAATTATTTGTCTATAGTTGAAAACGCCTGCCATTGCATGTGAGTATCGTTTAATTTGTTATTAATTATGGGTGCATAGAAATCGAGCGATTCAACTTAGCCACTTAGTGAAAAAGTCTTATGCTTATGTTTATGTCAATACGTATGAAACAATAATATGTAAATATATTAACCCTAATTAAGTAGAAAGTTATGTTATAAAGAAAATTTTCTTTTAACTTCCTTTTTTCGTTTTTTAACAATTTTCATTTCATATCAATAATGACATACGTTCCATGAAATGGAATTGCAAAATAAAAAATTAATTACACGTATAACATATAAAAATTATTGTTAGTTAAAGTTAAAAAACTACTAATTCAGTATAATGTTTTATTTAACATAATAACGTAAATAATTAAGCAATTACCAGTAACATAAACAAAAAATAAAATATACCTTTATAATAATTACTATTATCTATAATAGTAATATAATTACTATAATAAACCCTGCTATAGGGCTGTCATCCAGATCAGATAAAGTCGCGGGCAAATACAAAGCACTGAATAGGTTGGAGGTAGAAGTGGAAAACTATCGGTGACCCTATTGAGACTATCAATGGTTTACCACTATCGATCAGCCATCAATGGCAGTGCTAGAGTAACGGCAGTCTACGATAGTTTATCATAGCAATGCTTTACAAAAAAAGCGCATTTTTGGCATCAGTAATTTGCCACGGCGTAAAATGAATTTTAAATTCTAATTCTAAAAACATCACAGAGATGAATATTTCCACATTAAATTACTATTAAATAGTAATGATGAAATATTTCTGTGTCAAGTCCGAGCACATGCTAAGTAAAGCTGGACAAGTAGTTTAGAGTATCTTAATATGATGAATTTATAATTTATTATATAATCCAAGAATTAAAAAGAAAAACATTTTCAAATATAAACATTTAATTTAACATATCATCAAGTAAATCAGTATTCTTATCCAGTATCTTTTTTTGTTCTTTGGAAAACACCAAAATATGCTTTTATATATGCTTATTGGAATGGACTGGATTCCAAATAAACTATTTTTATTTATGCTGAACTCAAGATTTAATTCCTTTATGTGACCAAGAAACTAGAAGTTACTTTTTTAATCTTAAGTTTAAGTAACATAACGTTGTTCTTTTAGATTATATCATGATTTATTATGTTATTATGAATATTTATTTTTAAATACTTTATGTTTATTAAATTATAGTTTATAGTCTACATTGTTTTGTATTTAAAACTTTCTATGCTAAATTTATTCATCAACCGTAATAGTTCTTAAATTTCGTACTATTTATTATAATTTTACTTTAAACAAAATAAGTGAGATTATCTTGGAGTGACAGCCCTGCGCACCAAGGCTCACATGAGTGATATTTTGGACCCTAAACTGATTATCAACCATTAAAAAATTATTTAATTAATAAAATTTATAATAATACAAACTTAAAAGAGTAATTATTTTGCATTTGTAATTAGCTTAACTTTTAAAATTTCTACAAAGTATATAATAACATAATCCTTTCAAATTTAGTAAATAAAAGCAAAACAACTACATATTTTTCAATTGCATTAAGAAATAATTTTTCCAATGGGTAATGGATGGCATTATTTAAGAGTTTTTTCTGAGAAATCCGAAATTGAATAATAAAAAACTTAAAAATTAAACAACGGAAATTACATGCAGCTTCAACTCGAGTGTTTAAAAAATATCAGTTGTCATTGCATCTAATTCGCTTAATACGGAGTTTTAAGCTTGTACTGAAGTCCAACAATTAATAAGAACTACCAAAGACTTTTATAGCAACACCGAAAATAGTTGTGTGGCTAACCAAAATAATAAAATAATTAATATAAAATTTTATTGTTGTAATTCACTACTATTTAAAAACCCACGTATCAGTTAATTAGGTTTGTACGCCATAGTTGACTTCAAATAATTTATATTATAAAATTATATTATAAAATGCTTTATAATAAAACTTCTCAAATAATGTTCGATATATAATAATACGAGTAGTTAGACAGCTGATAAAATTAAAATAATTTATTAAAAACGGGAAAATCTAAATTAATGTTAACATATCAATCAATAAGCCGCCCGTTCAGCAAAGAAAAATAATTTTCGCTCCAATGCCACCTTTCTTACTCTAACTTTTGGATTTCTTAAAGAGTTCGAATAGATATGAAAAGACAACAACAATAATTTTAGTTAATTTATTGAAGTTTGGCTGACCATACAACGCTATTTCTGATATTGCCAAATAGACATCATCAGTGGTCTTAGGAAATATTCCAATTTTTTTATTAATTAAATTTTTGTTTTTTTTTATCTTACTCTAACTTTGGGGTTCGAATAGAAATGAAAAGACAACAATAAAAATTTTAGTTATTTTATTGAAATTTAACTGACCATACAACGCTGTTTCAAATATTGTCAAGTACTCATCATCAGTGAGTAGGTGATCAGTGATCAGGTCTTAAGAATGATTCGAATTTTTTAATTAATTCAATTATTGATTTCTGTGTTATACCTAGAACGATATATCTTTGTTATCAAAACAGTCTTTCATTTCGGCAATCATTTCTTTATTTCACTGCATAAAATAAAATAATAATTTATATATGTATACGGGTAAATAAATCATTATTGTAATGGGGCGAACCCAGACGAAGGAATAAAGGTGCTAGCTGTTACCAGCTCCATTAAAACACAATTCACAATTAATTAGAGATAAATGAGATAAATAGAGATAAATGCTATTAAAAAATTAAATTAAGTTGATTTATTAAAACAATATTAAGATAGATATTGAACTCTATGTATTCCAAATCGAAACAGTAAATGATTACTTTCACTCTTAGAACTGTAGTGCTGAAGTTTATGTATTATTGGAGATTTTTTAAAATCATTGTCTTTAAATAAAAAATAGTCAGATTAAAATGAAGAAAATGTAAGCAAATAATACGTAATAGTATTTTGTTACGTTTATTTTACTTTGGAATTTTTTGATTATACCAGCAGTAGCAATTTACATTGAAATATGTTTTATCTGTTTATTAAGTTAAATGCTTTAATTATAGTGAAAAAGGAATTACCATTTTGTTAGTTATTTAATACAAATGTCTTAGAAAATCTCCAAATAAACCGAAAAAAGGAAAAACTAAGCAAAAATAATGTTAAATAATGAAATATTAAACAATGGTAAAGAAACTACAGAAAATAAATGAAAATAAAAATACTAACAAAATTATATAACTTTTACTGGAATACATCGGTAAGTTTTGTACCAGGTGGGCAATATAAAAACTCAAACCAAGCGCATACTTCGTCCGAACTTCTCAAAAGTCCACAGGTGTAATTTAGTTAAATTTCGGATGAAAATCTTAATGAACTGCATTTAATAATGGCAAAAATGATGAATGTAAATTTAGAGTAAACAAATATAAAATAAAAATAAATATATAAATAGTTTTGTGCCAGTATAGTTTTTGACATACCATCAAATAACCACCAACGTCTTTCTTCTCCAATTTAAGTAAAAAAATCGCATAAAATGCCAGAAGCCGCACGTCGTCGTAAGCGGTCCAAATGGGTCGCATAGCTTCACCGTGCAATACTCGTAAAAATAAAACAATTCATTTAAGTTGGTCGGCGGTAAGCTGCTTTGTCGCAGTTGTGGGCTGTTCCGTACGTTTTTAATGGATTTTTTCTTCACATTTCTGCATACAAAAAGTGAACAAATTTTTCTTAATTGTCTGCAAATGCAGTGTTGCAAGTCGTTGTCATTGTCGTTAACGTTATTAAGTTGATTTCTTTCTTTAAACGACTATTAGCTGCATTGTTTATTCCCAATTGTATCTGAAAATATGTGCCAAAGTGTGGCACTAATTCACAAACTTAACAGTTTATCAATTTAATTGTTTTGAAATGTTTTTCTTTTTTTTCCTCTTTTTTTCTTTGGTTATTTTAAGGCATATCGAAAAATGTTGACTGCTTCAAGGCATTGTTTTAGTCGTAGATATAATTTACGGAGCATTTCAAAACTTAATTGTTTGGCTTTTTACAAATTGCAGACGACGCAACTACTTGAGATTTCGCGACTAAATTTCAATTTCTTAACACATTTTTTAGTAATTAGTTTTTAATTCATATGCAAAATTTTTTAAATTTAAAAATATTTCGAATGTTTTGGTATTGTTTTTCATAAAATTCAAAATAATTTTTGTTTGTAAAAAATTTTTAATGATGCGATGAATGGAAGACGAATTGACTTTAAGCAATTTTTCTTTATAATTTATTAAAAGTTTTATTTAAGTATAAAGTTATAACATTTTTTACAATACAAATATATATATGTAGATATATATATTCATATTCACAAAATAGTAGTCTAGCCCGTGCGACTCGTAGAGTAACATTATCGTATTACGTTCCTAGATTAGGTTCTATACATAAGAAAGAATATATAAATGATATAACAAATAATACCATAATAGTATTGAAATTTAACAATTAAAAATAAAATATACTTAAATAATTCAACTATTTCATTAATTCAACAGTTGATTTATGATTTCGTTCTAATATAAACACAGCAAGTAAAATTGTTAATAAAAATATTCATAGTAATAGTAACAAAACTCCAGAAAAATATGCGAAAAAAAAGTCAAGTACGGCTTTGGATCAGTTGGTTAAGGTGCGCTGATTCTGAGCTTCACATTTGGCAGGACCCGAGTTCGATTCCTGGTACTTGCATTCTCAAAAAATTATTTATGAATCTGTTGGAAATGTATAATCATAATTGAATAGTAGGCTATTCTTATTTGATTAACTGTATTTAACATTTTGTAAAAATATAGAAATAGATTAACTTTTGACTTCCGATAAGAATAAAGTTAAATTGTAAAAACACAAATTAACAGTTGGCGACGAGGAAATGGATGCTCAGGCACTCGCGACAGTTCTAAGAGAGTTCTCATTAGCAAATCAAGAATTTTTTGAGAAAATATTAAACAAAAATGAAGAAGTATTGAGAAGCGTGATTAACGGGAAAAAATCCGCTAATTCAACTCCAACCTTTCGACGGTTTGAGAAAAATGTTGAAAAGTGGTCGATATATATTCAGCAGATGCATCAACATTTTGTGGCACATCAAGTGAAAGACGATGTATTAAAACGCGCATGTTTCCTTTCGTGGATAGGTACAGAGACATTTGAACTTATTCAAAAGTTATGTGACAATAATATAGAGAATAAGTCTTTTGGTGAACTACTAGCAAAATTGGATAATCATTTTGCGGAAAAACAGCATATATTAGCAGCACGTTTTAAATTTCATTTAATACGAATGAAAGCAAATCAATCATATGCTGAGTGGGTGGCAGAACTGCGTGGTGCGGCTAAAGAGTGCATGTTCCTATGTACTAGTGAAACTTGCCAGCAATCGTTTATAGATAATTGTATACGAGATATGGTTGTGATACACACACCACACGATAAAGTCCGTAGTGCCGCGTTGCAGAAAACAAACCCATCGCTAGAGGAAGTACTGCAGATAGCAGCAATATATGAAGCAATGGTTAAAACTTGTAACGAAATTAGAGGTGAAGAAATCAGTCAAACAGTTAATGAAGTTAATCACAGTTCAAGTAAGAAAGTTAAACAGAATCGAAGTAATAATAAGTCCCGAAATTCAGTGAAGGGAGGACAATCGTGTCCAGCTTGTGGGAAAGCACATCAAAGAAATCAATGTTATCATTACAAGAACAAAACAAAGTGTCGGTTATGTACAAAGCAAGGTCATATTACTGCAGTTTGTCAATCAGCAGTGACAGGTATTCAGCAGAATTCTAATTTTAAGGTTCGAAGACAGGAACAAAATAGAGCAAGAGATGTATATTCTATGAGTGATGTTTCATTTGAGTCTATTAATGCGAATGAAACAACGGAAGTTAAATCAGTTGATTCGCAACTTAGTTCATCTAAAATTTTCGTTGACCTCAATATAAATAACGAAATTTTAACATTTCAAGTAGATACTGGTGCAACATGTTCCTTAATTGGTTTGGCGGCATATAAACAACTGGGTAGACCTAGTTGTGGGCCTACGAATAAAGTTCTGAGAGCGTATGGAGGAGCTGTTATTTTTCTTAAGGGTTCTCTCAGAGTAAATGTCAAGTATGGAAATATTACTCGAACCCTTGAGATACTTGTAGTTAACGATGAATATGTTACTAACATACTGGGATTGGATTTGTTTACAGTATTAAATTTCAAACTGCAGTTACCTGTTATTGAATGTTATGCAAATAATCCTTGTGACAGTCAACAAAGTTTAACCGCATCTCTACATGAACTCAGATGTCAACATGCTAACATTTTTTCTTCGAAATTGGGGCGTTGTACGTTGTTCAAAGCTGAAATCAGATTGAAGTCAGATGCTAAGCCTAAATTCTTTAAACCATACAACCTGCCGTTTGCGAAAAGAGAAGACGTTCGCATCGAAATTGATCGGTTGGTAAATATTGGAGTTTTGAAAGCTATCAGAAGCAGCGTCTGGGCCGCTCCTATAGTTGTAGTGTCAAAGCCAAATGGAAAATTACGTATTTGTGCAGATTTCAGAATTGGTGTGAACTCGCAAATTGAGATTGACAGGTATCCAATTCCTAGAGTTGAGGAACTTTTTTATAAACTTCAAGGAGGACAATTTTTCACAAAAATTGATCTTAGTGAAGCGTACTTGCAAGTAGAATTGTCTGACGCAACAAAAGAACTTCTAGTCATTAATACGCCATTTGGTTTGTTCCAGTTTCAACGATTGCCATTCGGTATTGCCAGTGCTCCTGGCATATTTCAACGTCTTATGGAAGAAGTAACCGCTGGAATACCGAACTGTGCAGTTTATTTAGATGATATAATCGTAACAGGTCGAAATAATAAAGAACATTTGAATAATGTTTTAAAAATTTTTCAACGTTTGGAAGAATACGGCTTGACATGTAAAAGCGAAAAATGTAGTTTTGCGCAAGAGCAGGTAGATTATGTTGGACACGTAATCAATGTGAATGGATTAATGCCCACAGGAAAACGTGTAGAGGCAATCAAATTAATGCCGCGTCCTCGTAATATTCAAGAAGTTGAAGCTTTCATTGGAAAAGTTAATTATTATAACAAATTCATTAAACAGTTTTCCATATTAGCTGCTCCTTTAAATGAACTAAGGAAAAAGAATGCTGTGTTTAAATGGACAGCATATCATGAAGATGCTTTTCAAGCATTGAAGAATGCTATGATCAAAGCTACGGAACTCGTTCATTATGATGATAAGAAGCCTATAGTGTTAGCAGTAGATGCATCTAAGTATGGAATCGGCGCAGTAATTTCACATCGTTATGCTGATGGTTCAGAGAAGCCAATCGCGTATGCTTCAAAAAAATTAAACAGCAGCCAAGAACGCTATTCTCAAATCGAAAAAGAGGCATTAGCAATAATTTATGGAGTGACCAAGTTTCATCAATATCTTTATGGAAGACGTTTTGAATTAATAACTGATCATCAAGCGTTGACAACACTGTTTAATCCGAATAGAAAGTTGCCAGTGATGGCGTTGCATCGTTTACAGCGTTGGGCTATTGTACTTCAAGCATATGAATACATTATACGGTTCAAAAGTTCATCTCAGAATGCTAACGCTGATGCTCTTTCCAGATTGCCGTGTGGGGATGACATACAATTTGATAGAAAGGAAGTTGTGATGTTAGATGATGTCGATACTGTTTATCAAAATGCTGTGGATTATCTTCCAGTAAATGCAACATTAGTAAAGGATATGACTGCTAATGACAACACTCTTCAACGTGTCAGCAGATATGTACAAGATGGCTGGCCTGAACAATTGCCGAAATCTGAAGGTAGTATCAAACCGTACTTTAATCGCAGATTTTGCTTATCATTTCAGAATGGAGTGTTACTTCTTCAGGCTGAATATACTAGAGTGGTGCTACCGAAAGCACTGCAATCTCAAGTATTAAATTTGTTACACGAGGGTCATTGGGGTAAAGGTCGTATGAAACAGATGGCAAGACGATATGTGTGGTTTCCTCTTATTGATAAAGCCATAGAACGTATTCATGATGATTGTTCACCTTGTCAACAAGGTGCAAGTCAACCAAAGCGAGAATTTTCTGCATGGCCAGAACCTAGTAGGCCGTGGGAAAGAGTTCATTTGGATTTCGCGGGTCCATTCTTTAAACGTATGTGGCTCATAGTTGTGGATGCATATTCAAAATTTCCATATATTGTGGAACTATCAACAATAACAGCTGTAACAACAGTTAGGGCTCTACAAAAAATTTTTTCTATCGAAGGTCTTCCGTGCACTATCGTGACAGACAACGGAACACAATTCACGTCCAATGAATTTCAAAAGTTTTGTGAAATGAACACAATTCAGCACCTCACGTCTGCTCCTTTTCATCCGGCTTCGAATGGGTTAGCGGAAAGACATGTGAGAACTTTTAAGGAAGCAGTAACAAAAATTATGAAAGAGGAACAACATATTGACAAAGCGTTGTATAAATATCTTACAACGTATAGAACTACTCCAAACTTAGCAACTGATAAATCGCCAGCAGAGTTGTTACATGGGCGGCAACCAAGAACCATTTTATCGGCGTTGTTCCCGAAAGTTATGGAGACTATGAAAACTCAAAATAGAAGTAAATTCGGAGTTGGAGAGAAAGTGTTAGCTCGTAATTATTCGGGATCGCATAAATGGATCAGAGGCGTGATACAGAAATTGCTGGGAAATAAAATGTATTTTATTCAAACTGAAAATGGTTACATAAAACGACATCAAAATCAAATACGTCGAAATTTATCGTCATCGCATTCAAATCAGCTTAGGGCAGATAATATTGATATTGATTTAGATTTCGGTATTCGGACACCACCGGTTGAGGAAACAACAATTACTACGGGATCCGACCCGGAACATAGTCAAACAGAGAAAGACGACAAAATGGGGACCGATGAAACAATAATCACTACTGGATCTGACTTGAAACAAAATCAAAGAGAGAAAGACGACAAAGCGGAGTCCGACGACAGATATGGGTCCACACACACTGATCAGTTGCCAGTTCAATTAAGACGGTCGGTTAGAAGGAGAAGACAACCTGTTCGTTTTAATCTAGAATAAACAAAATTCAATGTCATGTTAAACATTACTTTAGTGGTTTCAAAAATTAGGTCCAAGAGAATGTTGGAAATGTATAATCATAATTGAATAGTAGGCTATTCTTATTTGATTAACTGTATTTAACATTTTGTAAAAATATAGAAATAGATTAACTTTTGACTTCCGATAAGAATAAAGTTAAATTGTAAAAACACAAATTAACAGAATCATTAAATACAAGAAATATTTTAAAGACCACTGATGATGGGTTAAGTATTTGGTAATACTCGAAACAGCTGTATGGTCAGCCAAAAATTTAATTAATTAAAAAATAAAATAAAATGAATTTTTGTTGTTATAGTTTATTACTGTTCGAAAAATCTCTGTATATTATATATATTTAAATATATAAATAAGTATATATTTTTATTTACGTATGCTCGTACTTTTTAAAGTAATAAGTTTAAAACATAGAAATTTATTTAAGTTCAAGCGTAGAAACGAAAAAACCTACTGCTTTTCGACTCTGAATAACGATAATAAGCCAAACTTTGGATCTTTTGCTACAGAATATATTATTATATACAGCTGTGTGGCTTTTTGTGCGCTTTATTCAATTAATTCAATTCAATTTAATTCAATTTAATTAATTGAATCAATGCAATTTCATTAATAACAGCGTCTACAGAATACTTCTCTTAAGAGAAATTTGTTTGCCACGTGATACGTTCGAACCGAAGATATTAAGAAGAATCATTATGTTACCTAGCCTTAATTAAATAAAGATTAAAGCACTAAAATTATTTAACAAAATAGATGTATATAATAATTACAATTAAACATGCTTAAGATACTCTATATAGCCCGATAAGAATCATTTTCTACGATGGCTCTTCTAGTTAAATTTCTGAATTTGAATGAATAACTAACGACAAGAAAGAAGTTCACAGGAAACAATATTTTTCACGCTGAATTTTTCAAATCTGATATATGTTGGATAAGTAGAAGAAGCCAGTAGAATAAATGCATTTTAATTACTACAGTTGGTAGAGTTGTGACTGTCCACCAAATAATATTAAATTGCTAGTTCTCGTTAAAGAAAAATTGGACTTTCAAATAAATCTGTTCATAGGAAGCTTAAAATTATGGTCCTATTATTACTGTCTCAACAATCTTTGTTATAATAATGTGATTGTACTAAACTAACAGATTTTTTATACTCGTATTATTCCTTCAATTTTTTAATTAATAATTAATGAGTAAAACTGCCTAAAAATATATGATCCCAATTATACGATATAAGTGTAATTACTCTTCTATTGTTTTAACACTTAAAAGTTATAAACAAATCTGTATATAAGTAAGAAAAGCATTTATAACTACATTTAATTTATTATTATTAAACAGTAATAATATAATTATTTATGTAAACATTTATTCATTTTATTCATAGTACAAATATTTGGAAATAATGATGTACTTGGAACTTGAATATCTTTAATATTTAACTGTTGTTTACAGATACACACTATGTTTATTAATTTTTTTTTCACAACAAAATGTAATATTTCCATTGTTTTAAAACATCGTAAGACAGAAGACACTATTCAATATTTAGTTCTCATAACAAAATAAAATATGGTTTGAAAGCCCACACAAACCTCTTCGGCTCATCCAGTATGTGTGGTACGAGTACCTTCATGTTTTTCTTTTTCTGCACATGACCTAAGACTTTGAAGGACACATAATAAACTTAACTAATTTAAATAAAATAATAAAGAAGTAAAACTAATAATAAAAATTATATGCCGTGTACTGAAAAAAGTGAACGCCTCTTTCTATTTAGCATAGATTCACCTCAGTGATTTGTGATTTTTTATTGTTTTCTATGAAAAACTATGAAAATGAGTTTTTGTTTTCAGTAGAGTAGCCTATATAAATAATAATGTTGACGAGGTCAACTATGTTTTAAAAATTACTAACTAAAAAAATGTATTAAATTCACTTTATATAATTTTAGTAGATTTATGTCGATTTGAATTAGTTCAATATTTTGTATACTTAGTATAGAATTTTAAAGTACTGATATTGAGTTTAAAAATGATGGCATAAACATTATTTCTAATTTTATGTAGAATATATTTATCTACATACATAATAAGTAAATTTTATAAAATGCCCATTAAACACGCTTTCACTGAGATTGAAAACGGTTAATTTCTTAAGTATTCGAACATACTTAATTTTCTCAGAACTACAACTAATAAGTTCTTGTGATTGCTAATCTTTAGAAATATTTTATAGTATAACTATAATTTTCAATCACATCTTTTATTGTCTAAATTTTAAAGAATACAATTTTTAATTACAAAAGAGATTTGTCAATATGAGATTTTTCACTCTCAGGTGAAGCATCTATTTAAATTTAATTTAATATTAGAAGTTAGTAATGATCAGTGACCGATCAACTTGGAGAAATAATGAAATTATCTTAAAGCAGGGCTCTCAATTATGGTATACTGATCAGTCCAAAATGATAGATGGCAGTGCAGAAGCAGGAATTATGGGACCGAAATTCTGCAAAGGTATCGCAGTGGAAAAAACCTCTTCCATTTTTCAGGCAAAAGTCCATGATTTAGAGCTATGTGTTAGAGAATGCCTACACAAGGACACTGAAAGTACTAAAATATACATTCTATCGGACAGCCGAGCAGTTCTAAAATCTTTAGCAAATTCTTCATTCCAATCAAAGTTGGTCTGAGAATGCTGTCAACTTCTTAATACCGTAGCATCGAGGAACTATGTTACTCTTTTATGGGTACCGGGACATAAGGGACAATGAAATAGCAGACTCCCTGACAAGAAAGATGCATGTGCTCCTTTCATTAGTTCAGAGCCCTTCTGCGGAGTAACACATAACTTCACAAATAACTTGTTATGTAAACGGGAGAAAGAAAATCTAATTAAACACTGGAAAGCCCAAATAAGCATGGAGCAGTCAAGAAGATTCACTGATCCTGAACATCTCAAAGTTGACGCTATCCTTAACCTTAGCAGAAACGATATTAAAATCTACACTGAACTTCTTATAGGACACTGTAAACTTAATTACCACATAAAGATTATAGGTGCAGTAGAAAATGATTCCTGTTGACTCTGTCATAAGGAGAAGGAAACATCAGAACATATCCTATGAAATTGCCCAGCGGCGGCAAAACGTATACTCGACTAACTTGGAAGCGGGATCTTAGTCCCAAATCAAATAAGTAAAATTAAACCCACACCAATTACGAGATTTATAAATAGTCTAGAATTGTTTTAGTTTGGCATTTAGGCACACAATAGATCTTTTAGATCAGGGTGCATTGATAACCTATTATTTAAAAATAATAATAATGACGTTGTGTCATGAGTAATCTGCATATTTTATGATGCAACAGGTAGCCTAAAACTTTGGAAATTCTACATCTACACCTGACGAGCAAAATTACTTCTTTTTATAAAGAGTTAATGTATTAAAAATTTAAGCTACTTTGAAAGGTAGAGCAACTATGGCAAATAAACCTCATGACATCGGTACAATGACCCGAAGTTTGTTATGAATTAATATAAAAGTAAAACTAATAATTATTTAAATTCATTTATAATTTCCTTTTTAATAATTTAGTTTAAGTTTTACTATTTATTTTTTACTATTTATACTACATTTATATTATAATGAAATGTTAGATAATAGTTTTATCTCAATGATTTTTAAAATTGCAGTACCACAATAATGCTCTATAAAAGCACAAAATTAATTATTTATATACATATAATTTGTACTTCTACTATATATTGCTACCAGTGTTATCAATAGATCGAAAATTGATTTTTTAATATATTTTTCTTTAAATGCATTATACACTGAAAATTTTTTCATAATTGTTTTATAAATAAAGTTTAAGTAAAAAACATGAAAATAATAGTTGTTTTGACAACTTTTAATTATAATAATTAAAATATGTATACGAGAGAATTTTAATATTATATTTTAAAATTTTCATTGACCTCATATTTATATAAATTTGCGACATTAACATAAATCTAAATAATTTTTTATTTTTTTTTTATTATAAAATTGATTGCATTTTTGCTTATAAGTTCAAAATTAAATTAAATATCTTTGGGCTAAACACATCTCAGCATTTTTATTATTCGCTGTAGTCTGCACAATGAAGCTCGAAATTTACGATTTGTAAAACAGAGTTCACTGCAAAGGTTTTAATTATTTTTCTTGTTTGCATTTTAATAATAAACCGAAAACCACAAAATAGTAATTATTTGTAGAACGGTAAATAAAATCCACAGTATTTGTTATATATACTTACATATACAACCTTTTAAAATCTTATATTTGTCTCCTACTTTATCTCCTACTTAATTATGAAATGAACTGAAATTTAATATATATAAAAAAATTCTTAAAATACTTTTAGAAATCTGTCATGGTGCTTGAATTTACTATGAGATTCAAAATATATACTGTAAACTGCTGTTATTTTTGTTTTGAGCTGAAACGTGAAAAACTTCAAAAAATTAAAAAACGCTTTAAAATCAAAAGTATTTCCAACCCAATAATTTCCATTATTTGAACTTAACAAATAAAATAACAATAAAACTAGTAAATTTAGAAAACTGCCTGTCAACTGGAATTCTGCTACGAACTGCACTTAATTCTTTAAAGTGAAGTTAGTTAGTGAGGACTAGTTAGTGTATATGCGTGTACCAAGACCGTTTAGTTTATTAAGCTGAAGAAGATCTTAATAATCTTCAATGATTTTTAATGCACCATAGTCGCTCAAAAATTGAAATAAGATTAACTGTTGTCATCGATTATTGCTATATGGTGCTTTATGAATTCCTTTCACCAGGCCCAACTGTTCAGAATTAACTTTATTTAACAGTTAAGGAACATTTGCGTGAACATATAAGCATAAGGAATTCAAAATAATAGGCCGACAATTATTGGCTTTTGAATCAGTATAATGCACCATCTCACATTATCACATTATTCATAAAAAATTTAACTCATGTTGATTCTGCCTATTCCCTGAGATCAAGAGACCACTCAGAAGTCACCGTTTCATTATGATTAAGGAGATAGAAACTATACCGCTGCGAGGTTTGTAAACTGTTCCGAATATCGATTATAACAGTTGTTTTTACAGTTGGTAAAAAAGTTTGGCATACTTGTATTGTATCTGATGAGAAGTACTTTGAAGGTAATGAAAAAAAAATTTGAAAGAACGAATAAAGACTTAAAAAGTTATGAACAATCTTATTTTTTAATCACAGTGTTATGTAGTAACTCTAAGAACTACTTTGTGAGAATTTTTCTATATTTGTATATTGTATACTATATATATAACTATATTTTGAACATATTTTGCAAAATTTTATTTAATGGGAATTTTGTACCTATACTTATTATATGAGATAAACCGATAAATTTATATTTAAAAATACTCTTAAGATAATGTCATCGCAAAAATTCTAGTATTTTAAAAAAATTTTATGATAAGTCTAAACCTAAAATAAAAAATGCAAATTTATTAAACTATGCGTTTTTTAAATTAATGGGTAATATTAGGACTTAAATATATACAAAAATGATTGTGTATATTATTTCAATAAGTTCATATAATCATCTTTTTAACGCGAAAAATTTTGTCTCTCTCACTCATAAAGCCTGAGATATACCTTTTTAAAAAAAGTAGTCTAAAATTCAAAATTAAAAATTTTCTAAAATTAAAATTTTTTTTTCAAAATACGTTTGTTTTTATTTTACAAAAGAAATTAATTAAAAAAATATTAACCAAATCTGAAGTGATGAGCTGAATGTTTGTCAAAATCCGTTCTGCTTATAAAAGAATAACCTTTATAAGACTATATTTAATTGAGTTTTTTAAAATATGTTTTTATTTACATTTATTTTAATACTCCTTTGTAGATATTTTAAAAATATAAATGAAATTATTTCATATTTTGATTTCAAAGTATTTTTATTAAAAATGATATTGTACTCTAGCTCCTATCAATAGATCTCACTAATTTATTTACAACAGCTTATAAAGATTATTTTTGATAAAATAATCAGTAATAAATATAAGATACTCTTTAGTTAATAAAAGCTTGATTTTAATACTCCCTTCTTTAGTTGATGTTTTATTTTGAATTATTCTCTAATTTCGAAACCTTGATAATATTCAAAATTCTGTGTATGACAGAATATTTTTATGTTTATTATTTTTTTTTATATATCAGTAAAAGTAAATATTGATTATTAATTGAGGTGAGTCATATACTCATATAATTGAATCAATACCATTAAAATGACATCAATGTTCGATGATCATAAAACTTTTATCAAACAAAATTTTACAATGTGAATATGAATAATTACGAAAAATAAAAATGAAAAATATGAAAATATATTAAAAAATAAAAAACATTTAATTTAATACATTAGAATACACGTTATTTAATATACATATGAAAGTTATATTGAATTGCGAAAATAATGTAATATATAGTATATATAATATAATACATTTAATATATAATAATACATATAATATATAATAATATAGGCCCAAAGTCACCTTCTATGGCTAAATGAAAATTGACGCTAAAGTAAGAACTCTTACATCTGTTCATACGAATGGTAACTCACATGAAGTAAAGGATCTACATTTTATAGGAAAATTGCAATACTGAAGAAGTTTCTATGTAGATATTTTCTAAAAGCTAAAAACTCATGTAGAGTCTGAACTGATTGCATCTTTTAAATGATGTACAATTAGAATTGGTATATAGTTGTATAGATTATAGAAGCTTTCTTACACAGTAAATTATTAATGCATTACGTACATAGTTTTTAAAACTGTTCTTGATTATAGAAATGCAATTATTGTTTTATCGCTCTCTTTCTTTTTGTTTGAAGAACAAAAAAAATTTTTAATATTAAGTATTTGTAATGGTTTTTATATATTTTTTTATCCGACTATAGGTCACATTTTGTTAAATAATTCAACGTTTGTTTAATATAATTTAATTCTATGTTTTAACTCTCTTTGAGAGTCATCATCAAGATCACGTTATAACATAAATTAATATTAATAAAACTATATCTACGTCATCCTCTTTATTCTATTGTCTATATTGCACTCAAGTATTTGTTTTATAAAGAATATATATAAAGAACATCTGTGTTTTATAAAAAATTAAATTAACTATCATTTAAAATATAAATATGTATATCACTTTGTGTGTTATTCGACTTACGTTAACTTCTTGTAAAAATTGTCTTTAATTAGTGCATTATTGTACACCACATAACGTAGTTCTGGTATCTCAAATAATATAAAATGCCATTTAAAGTACTAATTCGGACTGAATGAGCTAAGACGTCTCACATCATATACGAATTTTAATTAAATTTACACCCGCCTACAAAATTCGTCTCAAATATGTAATAAAGTTTACATTTAATATCATTATTACCAACATTACAAGTAGGGGTGAAACGGTATCACCAAATTCTCTTGCTATGTTATGTTACTATTACAAGAAACGCATAAACTACAGATATATAAAAATTAATTAACTATAATAGTTTTGTTATTGTATTCAGTCGTATACAATTTGTTCTAAATTTTTTCATCTAATCAGTTTTCGATAGTAATTTTTATATATTTTAATCAAGACATTAGAATACACTACAATAATTTGAACACAGTACCATAGATAAAATAAACCAGGTTACCCAGTTAGTTATATATAATCTCTTGTTTTGTTTGTAAAATAACCAATGATGCACATGACTGCGGCTACCTCTGACCTTGACAGTAACATAATACAATGAATATATATTTTTTTTTTATTTCTTTAACTTTTATTTAGTTTGTATTTTATTTTTACTTATAACAGAAATGTTTAATTTTAAAAGAGTAATTTAAAGTCATTTGACAAAATTTATTGTAAATGTAATATGAAGTGCAAATTTCGGCTTAATTGTACATTTTGATGCCCTTACTCAACTTTTTGATGTGTTGTCAAACTAAGTTGATAAGCTTGTTTTTCTTGACGTAATTAAAACTAGGCTTGTAAGTACCTCAAAAATGTATTACATTTAATATTGTAGTTGAATTTGACATTGAGACGTGTGAAAAGCCATTATAACGGCAAATGAAATCCTATTTAAGTTTCGAAATAATGAAAATATTTCACAACCACGAAAATAATATATCACATAACATCAATTAACTTCTTACATGTTCATATAATAGACAATAACCTAAGTGATTTTGTCTATCGTCTGCAGGTTTTTTGTATTTATATGACCTTTTACAGTTGAATTAAAGGCATTGATTCATTATGAATTATTGAAAATAATTGATAATTTGATTATAAAGTCGCGATATCTGTGTGTAATGCCAATCATATATTGCAAAACTAGAGCATTTTTAATAATAATGTTAACTATAATTTTACAAGTTTTTAATTTTGTAATTACTATTTTATGCGTAATTCGATTTTCAGTTCAACTTATCGTTTTTACATATCTTGAAGCAAATACTCATAATCAAATCGTGAAGTTGAAAAAACTTAGTTAAGTCAAATATAAATTAAGTGACTCACCTTAACTCACACAAGCCAACTTAATTTACTAAAAAATCGTTAATAATGTAATGTTTTTTCTATGTATATATATAAATATCTCTACTATATCATATGTATATAGTACATATACATACCATGAAGTATTTTATATATATATTTTTTTTTGCTCACTTCAATGTTTACTTTTATCTTATCATTTGGTTTTTACTTTTATCTGGAACGCGCATTTTTTACAATTTTTTTTTTTTTCATAATAAATCAAAATTTCTGTTTTCATTTTTATTTTTATCAATTTATTTTTTGTTACTTTTATTTTTTTGTTTTTATTTCCCCTCTTTTTTGTTTTAATTAATGTGCAAAAATAAATACTAAAATTCTTTTTTCTCGAATGCACTTAAATATATGGTAGATAAGATACTACAATATTCTATGAAATAATAACTATTTTTGCAGTGAGATAAAAAGACAGGAAATATACATTTATCTGATGTTTAGAAATTATTTTTAATGTTATATTATTTATTATGCAGTATTTTTTGCTGATAATTTATTAGGTCTTAATTATTAGAAATGCCAACTGATTTAGTGTATATATCAATAATTAAATTTTATAATTAATATTTATTTACAATTGTTATTGATAAAAATAAATAAAATGGGAAGAAATATTATTATTTATCATGTTCTCTAAAAACAAAACAAACTCCGTTTTCCACATATTCAATGCTTTATTCCATTTGGAGCCAACTCTTCTTATGCGATATCTCCAGGTTACACGATCGTGGGTTGGGTCTTCGTTCACGCTTCTATATAGTGTGGTGGTTTTTATAATATTTTTCCATGTTTATGTTAACCTACTTTGGCTTCCCTTTATCTCCTTTAATGCATCACCGCACACACTTCTGGTCATCACATCACTTGATTGTTGTTTATTATGTATATGTATAATGTATATTATTAGGTATAATATAAAAATTTTATTATGAAAATAATAATGCTACAAGTAATAAGTAGACGAGTAATAAATATAATTTTCAATATAAGAATTTTCAGAGCTCTAATATATTGTTCTACTATATTTAGCAGTAATTAGTATATAGAATTTATATACCATATCAAATACAAATATATTGTATTATTAAACGACCACTGACAACATATTAAATTTTTCATTAAATTAACAATAATTCCAAATTAAATAAATTCACAGCATTAGTAGTCAATGCGCTAAGCTGAAAAAGAACTTCAATTAGACAATAATATAGCTATGAATTAAATCTGTTTGATATAGATATAAGGCGTTGGACCTTAACGCACCTAGCATGGGTTCCTGGACATAGGCACATCTCGGGCAATTGCAAGGCGGATGTGCTTGCCAAGTCAGGCGCTCTTCTTTCTAACATTTACTTCTCAGATGTTGGCGTTAAACTTGCTACAGTTAAATTGGCAATTACATAAAAATACCTAAGCGTCGCCAAGCAATACAGGACTAATGAACCCCATTAACAGATATCTAGGTTGAATAGGTCTAATTCGGGCAAGTAACACACTAATAAGCTACTTCAACTAGGAAGGTATACTATGAGTCTACTTTACAATGATAATTGTCGCGGCTGTGGCTCTGAGTATGAGGAGGAGATCATGCTCCATCTCACGTATCAGTACCCTTCTTTAGCTAGCAGAAAATCAAAAATCTTCGGGTCCCCTATTTATATATAAATTCGAAATAAATTTTAATAATCTAAATGTAATAATATTGAAATTCCGCTTATAAATATTGATGATTTAGTTAGATGTGCCCGATTCTAAAACAAATAAATGCTGCGCAAATTTCTGGTTAAAGCCTCCCCATATATAACATATTTTTAAGTTCTGTATGCAATATCGAAGAAGAGTTAAACAGAAAACTTAACTAAAATATCTTTTTACAGCAACAACATATTCATTCCCTACTATTCCCTGATAGTTGGGCATCCAGAATATAACTAAATTTGAATGACTTTGCGCAGTCGTATATATACACTGTCTTAGATAAAGTTATTGCTCCTGTCAAAATTTTTAAGAGCAGTAATTGTTGATAGACAAGTAACATCGATGTTATATCTGGATGATATCAAATAACTGGATGATTTTCAGTATATTTTAGGAAAATAAATAAAAGTACAATATACCATATATTTTGTTGATTTATTTAAGCTTATAACTAAGTTATATCTAATATTATTCATACGTCATTCAAATAACAAAAACAAAAAAACACTAAAGAATTTGCTAATTTTTTTAACATAAACAATTAGATAATGTGAAGGAAAATATATTCAACGTAATTATAAATATACATACACAGGTTAGGTTAAATTAGGTTACGTTTAGAACTCCAGTAAAAAATCTTAAGTTAACAACCTACAATTAATAAGAAAACATATACCTAGATCGCAGTTTTAATGCAAAATTAGATTTAAAAATATAAAGTGGTTTTCATAGTAAGCAATACAAATAGGTATTAAAGTGAGACCATTCAAGGCCTATTTCATGCGTTGACAAGCTAATACTTTTACTAAATACTGTTTAAATTTCATAAAACTTAGACGAATAGAAGCAGACTGCATCTGAAGAATGTTATTGATACACCGAAATGATCATCGAACAATTAATTTATTTTTATTATAATTTTTTCCATTATATTTTAATTGGTAAACCAAGTATATGTTGATGGTTTGTTATCGCGTGGTATAATTTAAGAATTATGCGAATTAAAAACTATTAAAAAGATAGATAATACTAAATAAATAGATAATGGATCGAAACTATGCGTGAATCAAAGATGGGCCAAAATTGAACAGAATAAACCTTCAATTTCCACGCGATGGAACTGTGCGTTCCTCATAATCTTCACTGCAAAAGTTGTGGAAACCTGCAGGAAAAAATAACCATAACACATTTCCTTTATGAATGTCCGGCTTTGGCATTCAGAAGAAATAGGTTTTTAGGAAAATACTTCTTTGACAGTTTATCAGATTGTTCGTCGGTGAAGGTGGAAGACCTATTAAATTAGCTAAATTTCGACGGAATGGATTTATTCTTATATACCAAGGGTTCTTGCGAGGAATGTGGTAGCAAAATTGTGAAAAATTGCTAATTGATAACCAAACCTTCAATTTATCGCATTTCAACCGAATATTCAAATTTTATAATGATGATTAATTTTTATTGAACTCACTATGATGGTGGTACAATGCAGGACGTGAATGGAAAAATACGAAAGGCGATTGGCGCGTTTACAAAGATGAACACAATATGGAGATCTAGCGTTTACAGGTTAACAATGAAAGTTAACATTTTCAAAGCATGTGTTTTATCCGTAGTGCTATATGGTTGCGAAACATGGCTCAAAACAAAATGCGTGCGTTTGTAAACCGATGCCTTCGGAAAATATTACGCATCTTTTGGCCAAAACGAATTTCAAACTAACAACTGTGATACAGAACGAATATAAACGACATCAACATAAATATCCGCAAGAGAAAGTTTGGATGAATTGGTCACACCTTACGAAAGTCATCAAGTGAACTTCGTTTTCAAGTCCTTACGTATAATCCACAAGACAGTATAAGAAGAGGAAGGCCTAAGATTACCTGGCGCAGATCAACCGCCAATCCACACACCTTGGCAGATCATACATCAATATTGTTGAGCTCAGAGAAGTGATAGAAAGAATGCAAATATGGAGGCAAATTGTAGATACCCAACCAAGGCTTTATAATAATAAATACAATATGTTAATGAAAGACACCTCACCAATTGACACTTTTATTTTATATTTTTTTATTATTTTCGTTTTTGAGCATTTGAAATTTTCCAAATAAAACAATTAATTTTATTTTTATATTATATTAAAATCAGATAATAACCTAACCTTTAAAGTGATTATGGCATTTTTTGTATATCTATATAAAATACAAGCACCATAATTGCTCATATTAACCTTTCAAAGTCTGGACACTTAATTAACAACATCTCACTTCATGTAAATTCGAGTTTTGCCGTTTTACATTGACTTTTAGCTTTCCAAAAAAAAAGTATCTAATCTCCTAATCATGATAGTTGGGGTATTAGTAAAAAGTTTTGATATATCTAATATGTTAGCTTTATTAAAAAAAATTTATTGAGTTTTTATATATTTTTTTTATCAAGCAATTCAAGTTAATTAATCATTTTTATACCACATTTTTTATGCAAATAATTTAATTCAATTTTATAATTAAAAAACAATTATTTGCAATTAATTAGTTATTTCTCTGCAAAAAGTTTACGTTTATGTGTACATAGTTGAATTATTAAATTTTAATAAACTGCCAGCAAATAAAATTTCGCAAAAGTGAAAAGCTCAAAAATAGTATCTGGTGCCTCAAATTCATAATGTAAAACACCGGTGTACTCAAGCCTATGACGTTAAATAATTTATTTGACTATAATGCAGCGCAAACGTGTGGATGTTGTGGGCTTAACGGCTTACTAACGGTGAGTGACCATCATTAGTGTTGTGTGAAAAATAAAATATAAACTGAAAAACTATAAAAATTATTAAAATTTCATAATGATTATAATTATTAACATTTTAAGTTGAATAATTGTTTTACAATCCATAATGCATAGAAAGTGCTAAAGCTGATTATTGCCAAAAGATAATCAAAATGAAATCAATTTCGCTTCCATATAAATTTTATATATTCTATAGTAAAAAATTAGTATATTCTAACAATGATTTGAGAGATTTCGATGTAAAGATATATAGATAGATACTTCTTTATTATTCAATTTCAAAATTTTTTAACATATGTTAAGTAATTATTATGCCTTAAATCTAAAAACATTGGTTAGAGTTACTTTAAAATATATTGAAAAATAAAGAATATGACATGACTTGATAGTCGTCTGTCCGAGATATTAGATTTATATTAATTTGACTTCTAGCTTAAAATTATGCACAATTCATAAATAAAAATATAAAGAATTCAAATTAAAAGTTTATATTTAAAATTTTAATTAAAAAGTATCAAATTCATTTATAATTAGTGTCTGTATTTCAAAGCACTAATCAATCTTTTCCAATCAGAATCATTTTCCCCATTAAGCACACTGATTACTTCTTCTTCCCCTAAAGATTCTATTTCAAAACAAATTCGTCTAAAAGGCCCTTATATAGGACAACAGCCTAAGAAGTATTGTATGCTTTCCGTTTCATTAAGGGTGCATGGTGTACAGTTTTTATTGTATTTTGATTCTGATGTTTATAATTTAATAATTATTTAAACAAACTTAACAATTAAATGTTATGGCATACTTACACGAATAAACGTAATATGATGTGAAAGCAAAACATTGAAGACCGAACGTAAGTTAAGTGGAATAGTTAAAAATGCAACACCGACTATCCATTAACCACAAAATAAAAAGCTACTTAGATCAAGCTATAATTAATTTAAGAATATATTGTCTAAGTTAAGTTTTCAGTTTTTAATTTTTGGTAGCTTTAAAAAAACAACTTTGAACCAACAAATACCCCATTCACATCTTGCGTTAACTACCGGCATATACTTTCTGTATAATCTTAGCACTACATCTATTAGATTTATCTCTTGATTACAGTTAGCAGTAAATGAAATATGTAAACAGTAGAGAATTAGCTAATAAAACCACAAACCAGCCAGAAAATAGCTGCAGAGATGATGAAACATAACCACAAATGTTGTTGATCCTAATGATGCTGATAACACTTTTGCTGCTATCGAAGAAGACATGTGGATGCGGCAATTGTGTACGCGGTAAGCAAATGTTTCTGCGGTGTAAGAAACTCAAGTGAACCCAACAATTCAAACCGAGTTAAGACAAATTAAACGCAAAACAATTGCAACAATTTGCATTACACACTTAGGCAACAACCAACAGCAGCAACATCAGCAGCAGCAACACCAGCAGCAATTGCAGCAGCACCAACAACACGAATTGTTACTATTTATTAAGACAGCTGGGTAATACTTTCTCTGTTTTCATTTCACGCTCAATGAAATGTCTTGATGGTAAATAATCACAGTTAAAACAATGCACAAAACAATGAAATTCGCTATGTTCGCATTGTTTTGTAGCGGAAGTTGCCAACCAAACAAACACTCATGCGTTTAGGCAATTGGCAACAAAACCTCTCTGGTTAATTGCACATCAAATGTCAGTCAATGTCTTGAGCAGATAAAAACAGATTCACGCAAATAAATGAATTTCTCACAAATGATTTTATTTCAATTTTTCTTTTTGGAAAAAGTTCCCTCAAATGCGCACTTGCTTAGGTTCGCTCACGCATTGAGTAAGTTAAGTTTAATTATTTTTGCTTAATTCATCGCTGACATAAGCCTGGTATTTGCACGTAATGCCCAACGACCCACTTGCCTGCAGCAATTACAACAAAAAATTTAAAAGTGCTACCGCAGATGTCAAAAGTGCCAAACCAAATTCAATTAGCGCATTTTTCCTTTTCCTTCTCTTCATAAATTCGACATTCAACAACTACCGGACCATAAACCCACTACAAATGGACACATAAAAAATTTTATCTATAGTAACACGCATGCATGTAACTGCTTACTAGTAAGTGTGACTATAGCAAATACAACTTAGTCACTTAGTTACTTAGTCATCAACCAGCTAACATCATCAGCTAAGATTACCTCGTAAACGTTGACAACGTCGTTGTTATTATTGTCCAAATAATGATCATCAAAATTATAATCATCATCAATGAATGTTTTACATGATCGTATGACACAATTTCTTATTGCGGGTGCTGTACGCGACAGTAGATGCTATGAAAGTGAATGACAACCTGGGCATACTTACTTTGAACGTGTCTTACTCATACACTGAATAATGTATGTCTTATTTCAGTTGATGTAAACACTAAATTAAAGATACTAAGTAATTTATTTTTTTTTGTGGTGAGGAGGTGGAATGTTGTATGCATGTCGTCGGAATGGTGTGTCCAATATGTAGTATACGGACTAAAACAGCGAGACTTATTCCCCCTCAGAACTGCTTTCGCATTACTTCGAAAAAGATCTCTTTGGCATTACAAGCCATGTTCTTGTGATTTTCGATGTGCTTCCAGATCTCCACTTTTTCACTGCATGTTCTTGGTGTCTGCTATATTTATTAGCCTAATTTCGGGTTCTCCTTTCTAGGTGTAATTTCTTTGCTTTAGGGACTTGAATCACATATGACTCTATCGTTCGCCAGCTCGATGGGAGGATTCCTAGTAATAAATTTATCGTAATTTATAATTGTATGTCTTTCTTTATTCTACTAAAGCTGTTCATTCTATTCTTTCAAATAGTGAATTATTAAGAACTTCAAAAAAAATCATTTATCATTTAACCTATAAATGTTATAATAGCGAGAGCGTCACGATTGTTACATGAGTGTAATAATTACATCGCTTAGATACCTAAATATTCAGTACATATACTTAATATTTTTGATCTGTTAATATATCTGTGAAGTAAGTAAGTAAGTACTTTACTTGTACAGAGGCATACTTGTACATTTACAAGTTAAATTTCATTAACTTTAAGACTTAAAATCCAAGTCTGTATTCAATTTCTTTGTTTTTTGTGTTATTTATTGAAGATAGCGTATTTTACCACATATTCTTTATTACACCAATTTGTCTACTCCAAATTGTCTATTACAAGCTTCTCCAGCTTGTTAAAATGATTATTTCGGTCCTCTACTCCTCAAAATTCAACGGCTTTAACGAAACAATCAATAAAGTACGACCAGAACTCATCAACAAAAAAGAAGTTGCGTACATCATAACAATACTATTCCATACACATCTTTGATGACTCGAAACAAGTTGACGGACCTCTGATTAAGATGTTTTGATGTATCCACTATATAGCCCGAACCTAACACCATCTTACTACCATTTGTTTCAGTCACTGCAAAACTCTCTAAAATTGACCGACTTAAGAACCGCTAAAAATTATTTAGCAAAATTTTTCGCCAATAAAACATACATGCTCTATATCGATGGAATTTTGAACCTACCCGGAAAATAAAAAACGTGTCCAAAATGTGTCCAAAAACGGGGGTACTTTTTGCTTCACCTAATATATTATGTGAATGTGTCATTTAAGTTATGGTATAATTTATAGTACAGTGAATTATTTAGTTTTTATTTTTATAGTTTTTTTTTTGTTTTTTTTTTTTGAAAGCATCGAAAGTGATTCTAGAACCGACTAAAACCACCACTTAGAAATGATTGTGGAAGATCCCATTTCAGTATTGAAAGACAGAGAGAAGAGCATATAGGCTTAGAATTTATCAAAGACCAAAAAGCATTGTCGTATTCATTTAGGAAGAGCTCGGTTTATATGTGAAGGGCGTGGAGTTTCAGTTTTATTCAGTTTCTTTTGTTAAAATAAATATATAAACACATATAAGAAGTTTCCTGGATTTTACTGAATTTTATATATGACTTCCGTAATCCGAATATCTCAGTAGTCCGGTAATACTTAATAAAAATTTTATCTCTAAATATTCTTGTCCATGCAAATACCACCTGCAACAGTTAGATAAATTGACGTTGCCAACTTACACTCTCACTAAATGAAATTACACTGTCGAATATGCTTTTCACATTATTGATCTTATAAGTCATGATATATTTTCTATTTACAATATATAACTTGTGAAATAAACCACTGCGACGTTAGAACAAAATATATAAATCATATTTTCATTTTTTATGATATTTTTCTTTATTTTTCTATTATTATACATATATCTTTAAAATATTTAAAATAATTGTAAATAATATTAAAAATATATATACATACTACTTGGATAGTTAAATATCCGACCTAAATAATAAAACCGCATTCCTCTTTTAGCTCGACACACCAAATCCAACGATCTTTCAACATTGGGATTCCTTTAAAATAATATTTATTATCAAGCCCTACAAAATATACCTCAGTTTTCTATTTCAATTCATTATTTGATGCAAATCTCTTTCCCTGGAGCCCTTTTTTCAAGTTTGGAAACAGGTAATACTCACTGGGAGCCATATCTGAAGAATACGGTGGGTCCGCAAGCAATTCGTACCGTAATTCATTTAATTTTGCCACGGTTTTCATTGATGTGTGAGCGGATGCGTTATCCTGTAAAAACCTATTTTGAATTCAGTTTTTATCAATCCACCTAGTATATGTTTATTATGCTAAAAACTTTATTTATAATTATATACAATGTGTTTGTTCATGTTCATGTTGAGTCGAGTTAGTGCATCTGGGCACTTTTACTCTTTGATAGCTGGGGAGTTTCTGCAGAACCCCACCCTTCTCAATGTCTAATTTATGTATTTCTCAAAAGCTTCGTAATTATTCGATAACTGATCTAAGAGCTGCGTACCGGCTCGTGCGGCTAAAGATTATTCTGAGAGTGCATAGTGCTAAGTAGGGTAGCTTCAAGAAATATATATCGAAATTGTAAAATTTTCATTTAGAACTGTTTTTAATTCAAACTTTAAAATATTAAGAATATTTTTAAATTATTAGAGCTTTATATTCATATTTTACATAATGACATTGATATTAATAAGAATATTAAATATTACAATTTTAAAAACAATTATATAAATTTATGATTTGATTTACTTGATTTTGCAAAATATTAAGAGTATCATAATAAAATACATTTGTATTTGACAATTATTTCTCACAAATGTGATTATTACGATACAAACATTCTAATATACCATCGACATAATAACTTTTAAAATTCTGATAACCTTGTTGTCGATTACCCGCAATTACCGGATTTATCGTGACAAATTTATTTGCCATTTGAATACCTGTTTTTTTTTAAGATTTTTTCAATTGAAATATGTGAGGTGAAACCTTAAAGATACAAAAAATTGTATTTTCAATCAAATTGATTTGTATTACTCATACTCATAATACCCTTCCCCTCTTAAGCCACGGTATGCAATTAATTAAAAGTGACAAGTTGAATTTTAAAGCCTTATTGTTTCTTGTCAATTTATTTAAGATATATTGAATAACATTTTAATTTTGAAATAATTCAAGTCAGTTGATTATGTTTATTCTTCAAGTGCATAACTATAATGTAGATTTTGTAGATTCTAGTATTTAAAAAACAAAAAAATATCTTGAACTTTATAATTTCAAATACCAAAACCAACTCAATAAAGGTTTCATAATTAATACTGTTAATAATAAATTTGAGGTGATTGTTTCAAACCCTTCACTGCAATTGTTCAAATTTATATAGATACATTCCATTTTTGAAATAAAATGTGAGTAAAACTTTTTTTTTCTTCAGATTGTGTAATAATAGTAAACGAAATGGCATTGTTTCTGTTTTGTCTATGCAATTAACTTTGAATGGAATTTTTACTGCCTACAATAGAAGGCAATTTAACTGCAAATTCATCTGCAATTTAATCTTCAGCTATTAAATACATACATATCATAAATATATATACGTATATATATCAGTAAATGGTACTCTATTACGGCATGTCTATTAAATATATGTCTGTTAAAATATTTATTACTTTCTGTCATAAATTGCTAATTGATAAACCTACCTTGAAAAAGACAGTTTTATAAAAGTAATAAACTCACATAGATAAATTTATCTAGATTAATTTTTTAGATAAACACCAGCATAAAATGAGTAATTAATTTAAATAACTTGTTGTTTTTAACTGAATAAGAATCTTTCACACTAAAAATCAAAATGAGATTATATAACTAACTCAGTAATGCTAACCAAAGTTTACATTTTGGAATATCTGATAAAATCAGAAAAATACAAAATCAGATAAATAAAAAATCAGATAAATACAAAAGCAGATAAATACAAAATTAGATAAATAAGAAATCAGATAAATACAAAATCACATAAATACAAAATTAGATAAATAAAAAATTAGATAATTACAAAATCAGATAAATACGAAACTAGATAAATAAAAAATCAGATAAATACATATCTGATAAATCAGAAATTTGAAAAATTCATAGGATTTTATTTAGAACATCAGAGAGTATAAAAATATATGTGGAGCTATCCATATTAAGTTGGAAAGATTATTAGAAACTATCACAGCTATAAGTAGCTATGCTACAGGGAAGTACTCTTTTCAATTTTTGACACTAGACTATAATAAAAGAAAACGTTCTTTACGAATTAAATAATCTAGATTTTTTCACTCAAGGAGTCGCGGATAACCTAGTGATGTATAATAGTAAACCGACATGCAAAAAAACTATTTTACGAATAAGCAAATCGTCTGTAGTAAAACTGCACTAGTGTCATTTACTAGGAGAAGGAGAATTAATAACGAAAGTCCTATCTTTAATAGAACCACACTTTTGTTATTTGTGTCAGAATAAAGATTAAAAATAATGACACAGTTGTGTACATCTTGTCTCCTGAACATGACCATCCTATGACGCCTTGGAAGTGCACAGAGTTACATATTTTAATTTAAAAAAAATATGAGTAGATATCGTCGGTACCTAAACGGCAATTTCAAAATTAAAAGCAATAATATAAAAGAAACGCTTAAAAATGAGTAGACTTTAGTACTTATATGATATTGTTAGACCCCCATATAAACAATGGAACAATAAAACCAAAACTGTGCAAAAATGTATTAAAAGTCCAAACATAGAATCTTTTTCTTGTACAATCTAATTAGGTATGCTGCCATCCGTCTTTCAAATAACATAGTTAAACCAGATTAATTCTTATTCGTTCTTCTTTTAATAAATTAATGAAAGTTTCCTAGGTCTATGGCAGTGTTACTTTGAGGTTGTAGTGAATTCTACAGATGTATTCTTTGGGCCATAGATTTTCTAAGTACTTTTCATACAGAAAGCTCTTAGTCTGTGAACTTGAATTTCCATATTGCTTAAGAACGGAGGTACAAATATTTTGTATGTTTTAAATTTGATGTCTCATGTTTGAAGCTAGGACTGAAATAGGTTCAGATTTATATAGCATGCATTGCTAATAAAGGATGATCACCTTTACTAGTGTATATGGCACCGCTATACTTAGAATTTTTGCACTTATTTGTTTGGGTTAACTTGGAGAAGAAAGAGTATGATATGGTCGTGGGGCTGAGAATCTAATTTAATTCATAAATTCCTTTTCTATTCTATGGTTCACTGCAAACTTTGTAATTTTTTTTCTTAAATTTTTTAAAACACTTCTTGTGAATTCAACATTTTATGAATTTCTTAAGTTAAAAAAAGTAATAATTTTACCTGCATGAAACAAAAGCAAAATATCACAAAAGATTGTTTTCTGATCCCCTTATTATTTTCTAATTGCTAAACATTACAGTAATATACATACGAGTAGTAATATTAAACTTAGGTTAAACCACCAGACCACATTAGTAAATATTACTAAATGATTAAGAACGACTCTTGATATGGAGCTACTCTGAATAAAATTTGTTAAAGTGAGGAAATTCTAGAAAAAACTTCTCTACTAACTAGAAAAAACACTGCATAAATGCAGTTTCCTGAAAAATCTAAGATATCAACTTCTTTTCATTCATTTTTTTTTAATTTAATTATTAAATATATAAGAAAATATGTTTAAGAAAAAAATAAAATGGTATTCTTATAAAGGATCTATTATGACTTATAAATGATCTATTATGCTAGTAAGCGTCTTATATACGTATGAGTATTAAAGTAATATTATATATTTGTTTATTTTTATTTAATTTAATATTCGAATTAAAAATATTTAAATTTTTTTTCAGAAATTGGAACAAGAAAAACATGTACTCCGCCAAAAACTAGCCATAGCGGAAGAGGAAAGTGATCAACGTGTCCTGGAATTACAATCAGATCTCAGTGAACTAAAGGATAAACTACAAGCGCAAGTAATTTAAATATTAATTTAATTTTACATGTTTAATTTAAGAATAATATTTTATAAAGCTTTTATTAAATAACATCAAACCATACAATTATTTTAGGATAATGCAATACGTCAAGCCGAAAAGGAAAAAACAGTTTTAATCGATGAATTAACACACCAAAACACACGGCTTACCGAGCAAATTCAAGAAGCTCATGCCACAGAAATGAAACTAATGTCACAGATACAGGAACTTAAGGATCAGTACAGTTACAGAAACACAAGTCTACAAGTAAGATAATGATAAAATACTTTATATCATTGCACATTTAATATAATTTTTTTTAATCTTAGGAACATGTGAATAGCTTAGAAACTATAAAAACCGAACTAAACCTCACAACAGAAAAACGGCATGGCTTAGAAAGACAACTACAATTAGCACAAGAAGAAAAAGAGTCCTTAACATCTGCACTTGAAGAGGCTTCTGATAGAATACATATGCTGGAACGACACGCTCGTGAGCAAGAAACAAAATTAGAGGTATACCCTACAGTTAATTCATATTTTCATGTATTTTAAATATATATTAAATGTATATAGTAATTTATTATAGAATGTTTAAAAATAGTCTAGACATGTTTTTAAATAAACTGTGCTTTTTTTTGAACCCTGAGTAACTACTACTTCTAACATTTTTCGATTAAATCGAGTATCCATTTAATAATCGCATCCTTTTAGTTAAACACAAAAATAACGCCACAAAGACAAGAATAATTGATTGTCTGTTGATAGAATATTAGAATTATATAACGAATACATCAAAGTGTTCCAGCTAAGCCTCTTTATTTTTCCCGGGTCTCGGAAAGTGCATGTTTTCGTCGTCTTGATAAAACACAAAATTTTTCCTCATGATCAAATTCGGATCAAGAATCCGATTTTTTCAATTTGGAGCTCTAGATAATATTTCAATTATTTGTTTAACTAAGCAGTTATAAAAAACAATGGATAATCCTACCCTACGAACAGCAAAAGCAGTCTTGTACCGAACCCGATTTATTATATTTCTCTTCATGTTGCATTAATATAATAAAACTTTATATTAATATAAATTTAATGTTTATTTTTTGCATATATAATTTAAATTGAAATGATAAGCAAAACGCAAATATATTTAACTTTAACAAATTTTCCAATATTTATAGACAACTTTGCAAGCTCTGGAAAGATCACAGCGTGAAAATAATGTGCTTAGTGAAAGAATTGGATCAGTAAGTAACTTAATAGATTATTTATTTAAATTGAATCTTATAAAATATATATATTTTTCTTAATTATTTTTAAAGGATTCGAACTCTAGTGCACATGGAAAAAAATCATTACAATTTGAAATGGAATGTGATGAAGATGATTCCAGTTATTCCGAAGGAAAACCCAGTCAAATGTGGGTGGAAGCACGTTCAGTATATATACAATTAAAATCTTTAGTTGATTCACTAAAAATAAGTCATGATGATGATTCAGGTAAAAAAATTTTAATATAAAATTAATTTCTATCTAAAATAATTTCTATTTCTTATTTCTATAATTAAATAATCTATAATCTATAAATAATGTATATGCTCTCTCCTATAGGCTTAAACTCAGACATTTCATTAGATCTGGAATCTATGGATAATACAATTTCATCGTCTGGACGTACTGAATGCAGTGAAGCTGTTGAGTTTCGGCAAGGCATGTTGTCAGCTATGTCGGACGAACTTACACGTTTATTACTTAACCTTGATGCTGGCAACTTCAAAAAAATGTTAGACCAAACGCGAAATCTTGTATTGGAACAAGAAGATGAAATCAAACGTAGCCATCAACTTGTTCAACAGTTAGAAGCAAAGGTACAAAAATATGAAAATTTATATGAAAATTTTTTTTTTCAATTAAGCAGACATAAATAGTATTTTTTTAAATACTATTTATACTGTTATATTATATTATATAACAGTATAAATATATATAATATATATATATACCAAACTAGTATATGATATAAGTTAATGATCCATTTTTTAGGTGATAATGCGATTTGTTTTTGCACCATATATACCCATTAATAATGAATGAGGCATCCATACCTTGCTTAAATATAATTTTCCTTTGTTTTTAGATATACTATATAAATCTCTTGCTTATCTTATCTCTTACTTTTATGTAGCTTTGTACGCACAATCTATATATATTCCTATATATACTACATCTCTCTAAGTTACACTTATCAAGTTGTTTCCAGGTTTTTCGAATAAGGCTCTTTAAGTTTTTGATCCATTATATTAAATGTTAGCAAATCATAATAGTAATATCTTAATATATCAAAAAGTTTTTGGATTATTAATATATCTCCATTAACATATATAATTTAAAATCAGTATAAATGTTAGATAAGTATATACAATAAGATAATGTAGGATACACTTAAAAATACTTTTTTGGTTGTGTGTTTGCATTGTAAATGTATAGCTATAGATTAGATTATCAAGATCCCACTTACTATGCCTAGTACTTTTAACGCTTATATAAAATCCCCAACTTTTTCGTAATGAACATATGAGGAAACTAATATTACCATTATAATTAATAGCGCAACGATCCTAGTTGAATCTTGGCCATTCTTTGTAATTGCCTCTTTGTATCTCTCTCACTTGCTACAGTTCTCCAGTTTCATCTTTCAAGCAACTCCACTGATTATTCAACATTGTCAATCTAACGTAAACTTGTTCGACTTCTTCTTCTTCATCCGGTTGCAGATTGAAATTTTTTATTTGTTAGGTTATCTATGTTTATTCTTTGGACATGATTAGCCTATTGTATTTGCTTTAATTTGACTCGTTTGCTTATTGTTGGTTCACCAAATTCTCAGTCGATAGAAGTTTCTTACTGGACCAAGTATACGGGGTTCAAAGATGTTTAACTTGCTTTCGTCAGATTTTTTCATAGTCTAGGACTCTGCCCCATACATTAGGATTGGTCTTATCAGTAAACTAATTTCACCATATCCAAATTTATTTGATTTGATAAATCCTCAAATTTACCTAGTTATTTAATGATTTTTAACACAAACGCACAAATTTATTTACTTTTAATCATATGATCTAGCGAATATTCATTAGTCAATAGATAACTCACTTATAACCAAGCAAATTTCGTCCTACAATTTAAAAATAACAGATGGAGTAGAACTAAGCTCCGACCATTCCCCTCTCTACATAACCCTCTTCGAATCTGCCTTAATAAATAAAAAATGTCTAAAACTTGAAAATAAATATACAGATTGGAGTTACTTCAGAAGAATCCTTAATGAAAACACCATTGCTTCAAAAGAAATTTGTGAAGAAAATGATCTTGAAAGCGAAATTTTGAACCTTACAAATTTACTACAACATGCGGCATGGTGCAGCACGCCCACATTAAGGAATGCAACCTATCCTCATAAATACCCAAAAGTCATTGTGGATCTTATGCGGGAAAAAAGAAAGATGCGGAAAAAGTGGCAGCAATCCAGATTTCCAGCAGACAAAGCCATTCTTAACAGACTTGCAAAAGAACTCAGCCTAAAAATCAAGCAATTTAAAAATAATCAATTCAACTACTACCTATCTAACTTAAGTAATGATCGTGCTACCAACTATTCTCTCTGGAAATGCACACGAAACCTTAAGCGACCTTTAGTACACAAAGCTCCAATTAAAAATCACGCTAATCAATGGGCTAAAAGCGATGAGGAAAAAGTGGAGGTCTTTTCCAAACACCTGTCAAAAGTGTTTTCCATAGACGAAAACGTTAACAATGCAGTAATCTGCCCTCCTAGGACAGCACATTCATCATGTATTCCACCAACCACCGAGCTTGAGGTAATGATGATTATTAAAAATGAACTTAAGCTAAAAAAAACCCCAGGTTATGAATTGATAAGTGCTGAAATTTTAAAAGAAATTCCTGCAAAATGCCTAGTTAAAATTACGAATATATTTAACGCTATAATACAAATGCGAACCCTTCCATCCCTGTGGAAAGTATCTGAAATTATCATGGTACATAAGCCAGGAAAGGATATTAATGACGTAAGTGGTTACAGACCAATAGCACTTCTGCCTGTACTTTCAAAAATATTTGAAAAAGTCTTACTGAAAAGAATCCTTCCTCTGATTGAAAGTCAAAACATAATACCTTTACATCAGTTTGGTTTTAGGTGCAATCACTCCACCATAGATCAAGTCCATAGGATTACCAATGTAATAGAAAAAGCTCTTGAGGAAAAAAAAATCTGCTCAGCTGTGTTTTTAGATGTGTCGCAGGCTTTCGATAAAGTCTGGCACTCCGGATTGCTTACCAAAGTAAAAATATTCTCCCAACGGAGTATTATGACATAATCTCCTCTTACTTATCTGATCGTTACTTTCGAGTAAAGCACGGTGATACCTATAGTAAACTGCATAAAATTAACGCTGGAGTTCCGCAAGGTAGTGTCTTGGGTCCTCTTATATCTGATTTATACACACGACTTGCCAACGAGTGCAACAACGTTCACAGCAACTTTTGCTGATGATACTGCAGTCCTTGCAGTTGGAGAAAGCGCAGTAATAGCAGCTAATAATTTGCAAAATAGTATGGACAGTATAATTGCTTGGACAAAAAAATGGAAAATTAATCTGAATAAAGAAAAATCAGTGCATGTAAATTTCACAAATCGAAGCATCAGTCATATACCTGTCTACATCGATGAAGCACAAATCCCTCACGCGAATACTGCGAAATACTTGGGTATGACTTTGGACGCTAAACTAAGATGGAGCGAGCACATAAAAAAGAAAAGAAGTGAATTAGATCTTAAATTCAAATCGTTGAAATGGTTAATCGGCAAAAAATCAAAACTATCGCTTTTCAATAAACTTGTATTATACAAACAAATGCTCCAGCCAATCTGGACATATGGAATACAGCTATGGGGTTGCGCAAGCAGAACACAAATTTCCATCATCCAAAGATTCCAAAATTTCATGCTACGGAGTGTAACAAACGCGCCATGGTACGTGAGAAATTCTGACTTACACCGTGACCTTGGAGTGACAACAGTACAGGAAGAAATTCATACCAAAGCCAAATCACACCAAGATAGACTTAGTTGTCACATAAATGCTGAGGCGCATTTACTAGCGACAACTGAGCCAATACGCCGTCTAAAGCGCCGAAAGCCGTGCGATCTTTGGGCTTAAATCATTGAAATATAGTACAATTAATTTATTATTGCGTGGAATCGCCTAATTTATTTAAATTTAAATTGCTTGTTAGTTATCTAATAACTAGTTGCTTTATGTCTTGTTTTGTTTTATTTATTGTTCTTTAAAATCATATATAATAATAACACAATTTATAATAAAAAAAAAAAAAAAAAAAAAAAAA